>NC_086016.1:55757908-56384074 GCF_028858775.2 Pan troglodytes | reverse complement strand
CACCGCCATCTGTTTAAACATGGAAATATATACACAGTCATCTGTTTATACATGGAAATATCTACAATGATATCTGTATAAACATGCTAATAACTACACCGCTATCTGTATAAATGTGGAAATATTTGCACCGCTATCGCTATAAACTTGGTAATATCAACACTGCGATCTGTGTAAACATGGAAATACCTACACCATGATCTGTATAAACATGGAAATATCAACACCGCGATCTGTATAAACATGGAAATATCTACACCGTTATCTGTGTAAACATGGAAATATCTACACCGCCATCTGTATAAACATGGAAATATCTACACAGCCATGTGTATATACATGGAAATATCTACACCGCTGTCTATATAAAAATGGAAATAACTACACCGAGATCTGTATAATCACGGAAATATCTCCACTGCTATCTCTATAAACATTGAAATATCTACACCGCCATCTGTATAAAGATGGAAATACTTTCAAATTTAACTGTATAAACATGGAAATATCTACTCCGCCATCTGTATAAACATGGAAATATCTACACATCCATGTGTACATACATGGAAATATCTACAACGCTCTCTATATAAACATGGAAATAAGTACAGCGCAATCTGTATATACATGGAAATATCTACACCACCATCTACATATCCATAGAAATATCTGCCCCGCCATCTGTATAAACATGGAAATATCTACACCGCAATCTGTATAAACATGGTAATATGTACACCACTTTCTATATAAACATGGAAATATCTACACCGCCATATGTTTAAACATGGAAATATATACAATGCCATCTGTAGAAAGATGGAAATATCTACAACGATATCTGTAAAAACATGGAAATATCTACACCGCTATCTGTATAAATATGGAAATATCTTCACCGCCATCTGTATAAACATGGAAATACCTACAAAGTCATCTGTTTAAACATGGAAATATCTACACAGCCATCTGTATAAACATGGAAATATCTACACAGCCATCTGTATATACTTGGCAATATCTACACCGCTATCTGTATAAACATGGAAATAACTACACCGCTATTTGTATAAACAAGGAAATATCTATACCGTGATCTGTATAAACATGGAAATATCTACACCGCCATCTCTATAAACATGGAAATATCTACACCCGTATCTGTATAAACATGAAAATATCCACACGGCTATCTCTATAAACATGGAAAAATCAACACCGCTATCTCTATGAACATGGAAATATCTACACCGCCATCACTATAAACATGGAAATATCTATGTCACGATCAGTATAAACACGGAAATATCTACACCGCCATCTGTATAAACATGGAAATACTCACAAAGTTATTTGTGTAAACATGGAAATATCTACACCGCCTTCTGTATAAACATGGAAATATCTACACAGCCATGTGTCCATACATGGATATATCTACACCGCTATCTATATCAACATGGAAATATCTACACGGCCATCTGTGTATAGATGGAAATATCAACACCGCCATCTGTACAAACATGGAAATATCTGCACCGCTATCTGTATAAACATGGAAATATCTACACCGTGGTCTGTATAAACATGGAAATATCTACACCGCTATCTGAATAAACATGGAAATATCTACACCGCTATCTCTATAAACATGGAAATATCTACACCATGATCTGAATAAACATGGAAATATTTACACCGCTATCTGTATAAACATGGAAATTTCTACACCACTATCTGTATAAATATGGAAATGTCTACACTGCTATCTCTATAAACATGGAAATATCTACACCGCCATCTGTATAAACATGGAAATACCTATACAGTCATCTGTGTAAACGTGGAAATATCTACACCACCATCTGTATAAACATGGAAATATCTACAATGCCATCTGTATACACATGGAAATACCTACACGGCAATCTGTGTATAGATGGAAACATCAACACCGCCATCTGTACAAACATGAAAATATCTACAGTGCTATCTCTATAAACATGGAATTATCTACACTGCGGGGTGTATAAACATGGATATATCTATACCTGTATCTGTATAAACATGGAAATATCTACAACACGATCTGTATAAACATGGAAATATATACAGCGCTATCTGTATAAACATGGAAATATCTGCACAGCTATCTCTATAAACATGGAAATATCTACAAAGCCATCTGTATAAACATGGAAATACCTACACAGTCATGTGTAGGAACATGGAAATATCTACACTGCCATCTGTATAAACATAGAAATATCTACATAGCCCTCTGTATAAATATGGAAGTATCTGCATAGGCATCTGTGTAAACATGGAAATATCTGCACCGCTATCTGTATAAACATGAAAATACCAACACCGCTGTCTCTATAAACATGGAAATATGTACACCGCTATGTGTATAAACATGGAAATATCTCCACTGCTGTCTGTATAAACATGGAAATATCTCCACCGTTATCTGTTTAAACATGGAAATATCTACAGCACCATCTCTATAAACATTGAAATATGTACACTGCCATCTGTAAAAACATGGAAATATTTACACAGTCATCTGAATAAACATGGAAATATCTACACCACCGTCTGTATATACATGGAAATACCAAAAATACCATCTGTATACACATGGAAATATCTACACAGACATCTGTATAAATATGGAAATATCTACACGGCCATCTGTATAAACATGGAAATATCTACACTGCCATCTGTAGAAAGATGGAAATATCTACACCGCCATCTCTATAAACGTGAAAATATCTACACTGCCATCTCCATAAAGATGGAAGTATCTACTCCGCCATGTGTATAAAAACGGAAATATCTACACCACCATCTGTGTAAACATGGAAATATCTACACCGCTATCTGTATAAACATGGAAATATCTACACCGCCATCTGCATATCCATGAAATATCTACGCCGCCATCTGTATAAACATGGAAATATCTACACGGCCATCTGTGTATAGATGGAAATATCAACACCGCCATCTGTACAAACATGGAAATATCTACACCGCTATCTCTATAAACATGGAAATATCTGCACTGCCATCTGTAAAAACATGGAAATACCTATAGAGTCACCTGTATAAACATGGAAATATATACAATGCCATCTGTATACACATGGAAATATCTACACAGCCATCTGTATAAACATGTAAATATCTACACTGCTGTCTCTATAAACATGGAAATACCTACACCGCCATCTCTATAAACATGAAAATATCTACACTGCCATCTACATAAACATGGAACTAACTACTTCGCCATCTGTATAAACATGGAAACATCTACACCGCCATCTGTGTGAATAAGGAAATATCTACAAAGCCATCTCTATAAAGATATAATTATCTGCACCGCGAGCTGTATAAACATGGAAATATCTACATCGCTATCTGTATAAACGTGGAAATACCAACACCGCTATCGGTATAAACATGGAAATATCTACAACGCCATCTATATAAACATGGAAATATCTACACGGCTATGTCTATAAACATTGAAATACCTACACCGCTATCTCTATAAACATGGAAATATCTACACCGCTATCTGTATAAACATGGAAATATCTACACCACTATCTGTATAAACACGGAAATATCTACACCGCGATCTCTATAAACATGGAAATATCTACACCGCGATCTGTATAAACATGGAAATATCTTCACCACGATCTGTATAAACATGGAAATATCTACACCGCTATCTGTATAAACATGCTAATATCTACACCACCATCTATATAAACATGGAAATATCTACACCGCCATCTGTATAAACATGGAAATATCTACAATGCCATCTATAGAAAGATGGAAATATCTACACCGCCATCTGTGTAAACATGGAAATATCTACACCGATATCTGTAAAAACATGGAAATATCTACACCGCTATCTGTATAAACATGGAAATATCTACACCGCGATCTGTATAAACATGGAAATATCTACAGTGCCATCTCTATATACATTGAAATATCAACACTGCCATCTGTACATACATGAAAATATCTACAGAGCTATCTCTATAAACATGGAATTATCTACACTGCGGTGTGTATAAACCTGGAAATATTTACACCAGTATCTGTATAAACATGGAAATATCTACACCACGATCTGTATAAACAAGGAAATATATACAGAGCTATCTGTATAAACATGGAAATAACTGCACCGCTATCTCTATAAACATGGAAATATCTACAAAGCCTTCTGTATAAACATGGAAATACATACACAGTCATGTGTAGGAACATGGAAATATCTACACTGCCATCTGTATAAACATAGAAATATCTACACAGACCTCTGTATAAATATGGAAATATCTGCATAGGCATCTGTGTAAACATGGAAATATCTGCACCGCTATCTGTATAAACATGGAAATACCTACACTGCTGTCTCTATAAACATGGAAATATGTACACCGCTATGTGTATAAACATGGAAATATCTACACCGCTATCTGTATGAACATGGAAATATCTACACCGCGATCTGTCTAAACATGGAAATATCTACACCGCGATCTGTCTAATCATGGAAATAGGTACACCGCGATCTGTATAAACATGGAAATACCTATAAAGATATCTGCATAAACATGGAAATACCTACACAGCCATCTGTATAAACATGGAAATATCTACACAACCATCTGTATATACATGGAAATATCTACACCGCTCTCTGTATAAACATGGAAATAACTACACCGCTATTTGTATAAACAAGGAAATATCTACACCGTGATCTGCATAAACATGGAAATATCTACTCCGACATCTCTATGAACATGGAAATATCTACAACCCTATCTGTATAAACATAGAAATATCCACACCGCTATCTCTGTAAACATGGAAAAATCAACACCGCTATGTATATGAACATGGAAATATCTACACCACCATCTCTATAAACATGGAAATATCTACACCACGATCAGTATAAACATGGAAATATCTACACCGCTATCTGCATAAACATGGAAATATCTCCACTGCTATCTCTATAAACATCGAAATACCTACACCGCCATCTGTATGAACCTGGAAATATTTACAAAGTTATCTGTATAAACATGGAAATATTTACACCGCTATCTGTATAAACATGGAAATATCTACACAGCCATGTGTACATACATGGAAATATCTACACCGCTATCTATATAAACTTGGAAATAACTACACCGCTATCTGTATAAACATGGAAATATCTACACTGCCCTCTACATATCCATGGAAATATCTGCGCCGCCATCTGTATAAACATGGAAATATCTACACGGTCATCTGTGTATAGATGGAAATATCAACACCGACATCTGTACAAACATGGAAATATCTGCACCGCTATCTGTATAAACATGGATATATCTACACCGCGGTCTGTATAAACATGGAAATATCTACACCGCTATCTGTATAAACATGGAAATATCTACACTGCTATCTCTATAAACATGGAAATATCTACACCGTGATCTGTATAAACATGGAAATATCTACACAGCCATCTGTAAATACATGGAAATATTTACACCGCTATCTGTATAAACATGGAAATAACTATACCGCTATTTGTATAAACAAGGAAATATCTACACCGTGATTTGTATAAACATGGAAAAATTTACACCGCTATCTGCATAAACATGGAAATTACTACACCGTTATCTGTATAAATATGGAAATATCTACACCGCTATCTCTATAAACATTGAAATATTTACACCCTGATCTGTATAAACATGGAAATAACTATAGAGTCATCTGTGTAAACAGGGAAATATCTACACCACCATCTGTATAAACATGGAAGTATCTACAATGCCATCTGTATACACATGGAAATACCTACACGGCAATCTGTGTATAGATGGAAACATCAACACCGCCATCTGTACAAACTTGGAAATATCTACACTGCTATCTCTATAAACATGGAAATATCTACACTGCGGTCTGTATAAACATGGAAATATCTACACCGCTATCTGTATAAACATGGAAATATCTACACCACGATCTGTATAAACATGGAAATATATACAGCGCTATCTGTATAAACAAGGAAATATCTGCACCGCTATCTCTATAGACATGGAAATATCTACAAAGCCATCTGTATAAACGTGGAAATACCTACACAGTCATGTGTAGGAACATGGAAACATCTACACGCACATCTGTATAAACATAGAAATATCTACACAGCCCTCTGTATAAATATGGAAATATCTGCATAGGCATCTGTGTAAACATGGAAATACCTGCACCGCTATTTGTATAAACATGGAAATACCTACACCGCTGTCTCTATAAGCATGGAAATATGTACACCGCTATGTGTATAAACATGGAAATATCTCCGCTGTTTTCTGTATAAACATGGAAATATCTCCACCGTTATCTGTATAAACCTGGAAATATCTGCAGCGCCATCTCTATAAACATTGAAATATCTACACTGCCATCTGTAAAAACATGGAAATATCTACACAGTCATCTGAATAAACATGGAATTATCTACACCACCATCTGTATAAACATGGAAATACCTACAATACCATCTGTATACACATGGAAATATCTACACAGACATCTGTATAAATATGGAAATATCTACACCGCCATCTGTATAAACATGGAAATATCTAAACTGCCGTCTGTAGAAAGATGGAAATATCTACACCGCTATCTCTATAAATACGGAAATATCTACACCGCCATCTCTATAAACATGAAAATATCTACACTGCCATCTCCATAAAGATTTGAAGTATCTACTCCGCCATGTGTATAAACAGGGAAATATTTACACCACCATCTGTGAAAACATGGAAATATCTACACCGCTATCTGTATAAACATGGAAATATCTACACCGCCATCTGCATGTCCATGGAAATATCTACGCCGCCATCTGTAAAAACATGGAAATATCTACACGGCCATCTGTGTATAGATGGAAATATCAACACCGCCATCTGTACAAACATGTAAATATCTACACCGCTATCTCTATAAACATGGAAATATCTGCACTGCCATCTCTATAAACATGAACATATCTACACTGCCATCTCCATAAACATGGAACTAACTACTCCGCCATCTGTATAAACATGGAAACATCTACACCGCCATCTGTGTGAATAAGGAAATATCTACAATGCCATCGGTATAAAGATATAAATATCTGCAACGTGAGCTGTATAAACATGGAAATATCTACATCGCTATCTGTATAAACGTGGAAATACCAACACCGCTGTCGGTATAAACATGGCAATATCTACAACGCCATCTATATAAACATGGAAATATCTAAAACGCTGTGTCTATAAACATGGAAATACCTACACCGCTATCTCTATAAACATGGAAATATCTACACCGCTATCTGTATAAACATGGAAATATCTACACCGCTATCTGTATAAACTTGGAAATATCTACACCGCGATCTGTATAAACATGGAAATATCTACACCGCGATCTGTATAAACATGGAAATAACTTCACCACGTTCTGTATAAACATGGAAATATCTACATCGGTATCTGTATTAACATGGTAATATCTACACCACCATCTATATAAACTTGGAAATATATACACCGCCATCTGTATAAACATGGAAATAACTACACCGCTATCTGTATAAACATAGAAATATCTACACCGCCATCTACATATCCATGGAAATATCTGCACCGCCATCTGTATTAACATGGAAATAACTACACGGTCATCTGTGTATAGATGGAAATATCAACACCGCCGTCTGTACAAACATTGAAATATCTGCACCACTATCTGTATAAACATGGAAATATCTACACCGCTATCTCTATAAACATGGAAATATCCACACCGCCATCTGCATATCCATGGAAATATCTACAACGCCATCTCTATAAAGATGGAAATATCTACACGGCAATCTGTGTACAGATGGAAATATCAACACCGCCATCTGTAGAAACATGGAAATATCTACACCACTATCTGTATAAACTTAGAAATATCTACACTGCAGTCTGTATAAACATGGAAATATCTACACCGGTTTCTCTATAAACATGGAAATATCTACACCACGATCTATATAAACATGGAAATATTTACACCGCTATCTGTATAAACCTGGAAATATCTACACTGCTATCTCTATAAATATGGAAAAATCTACACCGCCATCTGTATAAACATGGAAATAACTACACAGTCATGTGTAGGAACATGGAAATATCAACACCACCGTTTGTATAAAGATGGAAATATCTACAACGTTATCTGTATAAACATGGAACTACCTACACAGTGATCTGTATAAACATGGAAATATGTACAGCACTCTCGGAATAAAAATGGAAATACCTATGACGCTATCTATATAAGCATGGAAATATCTACACCACTATCTGTTTAAATATGGAAATATTTACACCACTATCTCTATAAACATGGAAATATCTACACCGCTATCTCTATAAACATGGAAATATCTACACCGCCATCTGTATTAACATGGAAATATCTACACAATCAACTGTATAAACCTGGAAATATCTACACTGTCATCTATATAAACATGGAAATATCTACAGAGAACTCTGAATAAACATGGAAATATCGGCACAGCCATCTGTATAAACATGGAAATATCTACACCGCGGTCTGTATAAACATGGAAATATCTAAACCTCTATCTGTATAAACATGGAAATATCTACACAGCCATCTGTATAAACATGGAAATATCTACACAGCCATCTGTATATACATGGAAATATCTACACCACTATCTGTATAAACATGGAAATAATTACACCGCTATTTGAATAAACAAGGAAATATCTACACCGTGATCTGTATAAACATGGAAATATCTACACCGCTATTTGCATAAACAGGGAAATATCTACACCGCGATCTGTATAAACATGGAAATATCTACACCGCTATCTGTATAAACATGGAAATAATTACACCGCTATTTGAATAAACAAGGAAATATCTACACCGTGATCTGTATAAACATGGAAATATCTACACCGCTATTTGCATAAACAGGGAAATATCTACACCGCGATCTGTATAAACATGGAAATATCTACACCGCTATCTGTATAAACATGGAAATACCTACAAAGCTATCTCTATAAACGTGGAAATATGTACACCGCTATCTATATAAACATGGAAATATCTACACTTTCATCTGTATAAACGTGGAAATATCTAAACTGCCATCTGTGGAAAGATGGAAATATCTACACCACTATCCCTGTAAACATGGAAATATCTACGCCACTGTCTGTATAAACATGGAAATATCTACATCGCTATCTGTATAAACATGGATATATCTACACAGTTCTCTGTATAAACATGGAAATATCTACACCGCTATCTGTATAAATATGGAAATATCTACACCGCCATTTGTGTAAACATACAAATATCTACAGAGTCATCTGTATACACATGGAAATATCTACAGAGCCATCTGTATAAACATGGATGTATCTACACAACTATCTCTATAAACAAGGAAATACCTACAGCGCTATCTCTATAAACATGGAAATATCAACACCACAGTCTCTACAAACATGGAAATATCTACAAAGCCATCTATGTAAACATGAAAATATCCACACCGCCATCTCCATAAACATGGAACTATCTACACCGCCATCTGTATAAACGGATAAATATCTACACCGCTATCTGTATAAAGATGGAAATATCTACACCGCTATCTCTATAAACATGGAAATATCTACACAGCCATCTGTATAATCATGGAAATGTCTACACTGCTATCTCTATAAACATGGAAACATCTACACCGCTATGTGTATAAACATGGAAACATCTACATCGCTATCTGTATAAACAGGGTAATATCTCCACCGCTATCTGTATAAACATGGAAATATCTACACCGCTATCTGTATATACATGGAAATATCTACAACACTATCTGTGTAAACATGGAAATATCTACACAGCTATCTGTGTAAACTTGGAAATATCTACACATGTATCTGTGTAAAAATGGAACTATCTACACGGCAATCTGTGCAGAGAGGGAAATATCTACGCCGCTATCTCTGAAAACATGGAAATATCTACACCGCTATCTGTATAAACATGTAAATATCTACACCACTATCTGGATAAACAAGGAAATATCTACACCGCCATATGTAGAAACATGGAAATATCTACACCGCCATCTGTATAAACATGGAAATACCTACACTGCTATCTGTAGAAATATGGAAATATCTACACATGTATCTGTGTAAAAATGGAAATATCTACACGGCAATCTGTGCAGAGTGGGAAATATCTACACCGCTATCTCTGAAAACATGGAAATATCTACACCGCTATCTGTATAAACATGTAAATATCTACACCACTATCTGTATAAACAAGGAAATATCTACACCGCCATATGTAGAAACATGGAAATATCTACACCGCCATCTGTATAAACATGGAAATACCTACACTGCTATCTTTAGAAATATGGAAATATCTACACCGTTATCTCTATAAACATGGAAATACCAACACCGCTTTCTCTATAAACATGGAAATATCTACATCGCAATCTCTATAAACATGGAATTATCTACACCGCCATCTCTATAAACATTAAAATATCTACACCGCCATCTGTATAAACATGGAAATATCTACAGAGCCATGCGTATATACATGGAAATATCTACACCACTATCTCTATAAACATGGAAATAACAACACCGCTATCTGTATAAACATGGAAATATTTACACCGTCATCTACATATCCATAGAAATATCTGCTCCGCCATCTGTATAAACATGGAAATATCTACACGGTCATCTGTGTACAGATGGAAATATCAACACCGCCATCTGTACAAACATGGAAATATCTGCAACGCTATCTGTGTAAACATGGAAATATTTACACCGCGGTCTGTATAAACATGGAAATATCTACACCGCTATCTCTATAAACATGGAAATATCTACACCGTGATTTGTATAAACATGGAAATATTTTCACGGCTATCTATATAAACCTGGAAATATCTACACCGTTTTCTGTATAAATATGGAAATATCTACATCGCTATCTCTATAAACATGGAAATATCTACACCGCCATCTGTATAAACATGGAAATATCTACACTGATATCTGTATAAACAAGCAAATATTTACACTGCTATCTCTATAAACATGGAAGTATCAACAATGCCATCTGTAAAAACATGGAAATAACTATACAGTCATCTGTATAAACATGGAAATATCTACACCACCATCTGTATAAACATGGAAATATCTACAATGCCGTCTGTATACACATGGAAATAACTACAATGCAATCTGTGTATAGATGGAAACAGCAACACCGCCATCTGTATAAACATGGAAATATCTACACCGGTATCTGTATAAACCTGGAAATATCTACACCACGATCTGTATAAACATGGAAATATTTACAGCGCTATCTGTATAAACATGGAAATATCTGCACCGCTATCTCTATGAACATGGAAATATCTACAAATCCATCTGTATAAACATGGAAATACCTACACAGTCATGTGTAGGAACATGGAAATATCTACACTGCCATCTGTAAAAACATGGAAATATCTACAGAGCCCTCTGTATAAATATGGAAATATCTGCATAGGCATCTGTATAAACATGGAAATATCTGCACCGCTATCTGTATAAACATGGAAATACCTACACCGCTGTCTCTATGAACATGGAAATATGTACACCGCTATGTGTATAAACATGGAAATATCTCCACTGCTGTCTGTATAAACATGGAAATATCTACACCGTGATCTGTATAAACATGGAAATATCTACACCGCTATCTGTATAAACATGGAAATATCTACACATCTATCTCTATAAACATGGAAATACCTACACCGCCATCTGTATAAACATGGAAATACCTACAAAGTCATCTGTATAAACATGGAAATACCTACACAGCCATCTGTATAAACATGGAAATATCTACACAGCCGTCTGTATGTACATGGAAATATCTACACCGCTATCTGTATAAACATGGAAATAACTACACCGCTATTTGTATAAACAAGGAAATATCTACATCGCCATCTGTTTAAACATGCAAATATATACACAGACATCTGTTTATACATGGAAATATCTACACTGCTATCTGTTTATACATGCTAGTAACTACACCGCTATCTGTATAAACATGGAAATATCTACACATCTATCTCTATAAACATGGAAATACCTACACCGCCATCTGTATAAACATGGAAATACCTACAAAGTCATCTGTATAAACATGGAAATACCTACACAGCCATCTGTATAAACATGGAAATATCTACACGGCCATCTGTGTATAGATGGAAATATCAACTCCGCCATCTGTTCAAACATGGAATTATCTACACCGCTATCTCTATAAACATGGAAATATCTGCACTGCCATCTGTAAAAACATGGAAATAACTATAGAGTCACCTATATAAACATGGAAATGTCTACAATGCCATCTGTATACACATGGAAATATCTACACAGCCATATGTATAAACATCTAAATATCTACACTGCTATCTCTATAAACATGGAAATATCTACACCACCATCACTATAAACATGAAAATATCTACACTGCCATCTCCATAAACATGGAACTAACTACTCCGCCATCTGTGTAAACAAGGAAACATCTACACCGCCATCTGCGTGAACAAGGAAATATCTACAATGCCATCTGTATAAAGATATAAATATCTGCACCGCGAGCTGTATAAACATGGAAATATCTACATCGCTATCTGTATAAACATGGAAATATCTACATGGCTATCTGTATAAACATGGAAATATCTACAACGCCATCTATATAAACATGGAAATATCTACACCGCTATGTCTATTAAAATGGAAATACCTACACCGCTATCTCTATAAACATGGAAATATCTACACCGCTATCTGTATAAACATGGAGATATATACACCGCGATCTGTATAAACATGGAAATATCTACACCGCGATCTGTATAAACATGGAAATATCTTCACCACGATCTGTATAAACATGGAAATACCTACACCGCTATCTGTATAAACATGGTAATATCTACACCACCATCTATATAAACATGGAAATATCTACACCGCCATCTGTATAAACATGGAAATATCTACAATGCCATCTGTATAAACATGGAAATATCTACACAGCTATCTCTATAAACTTGGAGATATCTACACAGCCATCTGTATAAACATGGAAATACGTACAATGTCATCTGTATAAACATGGAAATATCTACACAGCCATCTGTATAAACATGGAAATATCTACACCGCCATCTCTATAAACATGGAAATTTCTACACTGCCATTTGTAGAATGATGGAAATATCTACACCGCCATCTGTATAAACGTGGAAATATCTACACCGCTATATGTATAAAGATGGAAATATCTACACCGCAATCTGTATAAACATGGAAATATGTACACCGCTATCTGTATAAACATGGAAATAGCAACACCGCTATATGTATAAACATGGAAATATCTACACCGCTATCTCTATAAACATGAAAATACTTACACCACCATCTCTATAAACATGGAGATATTTACACCACTATCTCTATAAACATAGAAATAACTACACCGCCATCTCTATAAACATGGAAATATCTACACCGCCATCTGCATAAACATGGAAATATCTACACAGACTTCTGTATAGACATGGAAATATCTAAACTGCCATCTGTATGAACTTGGAAATATCTACAATGACATCAGTAGAAAGTTGCAAATGTCTACAAAGCGATCTGTATAAACATGGGAATTTCTACACCGCTACTTGTATAAACATGGAAATATCTACACCGCTATCTGTATCAACATGAAAATAACTACACCGCAATCTGTATAAACAAGGAAATATCTACAATGCTACCTCTGTAAACATGGAAATATCTACACAGCTATCTGTGTAAACTTGGAAATATCTACACCGCTGTCTCTGTAAGTTTCGCAATTCCTACTCCGCAATCTGTGCAAAGATAGAAATACCTACACCGCTATCTCTGTAAACATGGAAATATCTACACCGATATCTGTAAACATGGAAATATCTACACCGCCATCTGTATAAACATGGAAATACCTACACCACTTTCTCTATAAACATGAAAATATCTACACTGCTATCTCTATAAACATGGAAATATCTACACCTCCATCTCTATAAACATGAAAATATCTACACCGCCATCTTCAGAAACATGGATGTATCTACACCGCCATCTGTATAAACATGGAAATATCTACACCACTATCTGTATAAATATGGAAATATCTTCACTGCCATCTGTATAAAGATGGAAATATCTACACCGCGAGCTGTATAAACATGGAAATATCTACACCGCAATCTGTATAAACATGGAAATATCTACAATGCTATCTCTGTAAACATGGAAATATCTACAAAGCTATCTGTGTAAACTTGGAACATGGAAATACCTACACCGCTATCTCTATAGACAAGGAAATATCTACACCGCCATCTGTATAAACATGGAAATATCTACACTGCCCTTTGTATAAAGATGGAAATATCTACACCGCGAGCTGTATAAACATGGAAATATCTTCACCGCTATCTGCATAAACATGGAAATAACAACACCGCTATCTGTATAAACGTGGAAATATCTACACCGCTATCTCTATAAACATGAAAATACTTACACCACCATCTCTATAAACATGGAAATATTTACACCGCTGTCTCTATAAACTTAGAAATAACTTGACCGCCATCTCTATAAACATGGAAATATTTACTCCGCTATCTGAATAAACATGGAATTATCTACACAGACAACTGTATACACATGGAAATATCTACACCGCCATCTCTATAAACATGAAAATATCTACACCGCCATCTTCAGAAACATGGATGTATCTACACCGCCATCTGTATAAACATGGAAATATCTACACCAGTATCTGTATAAACATGGAAATAACTTCACTGCCATCTGTATAAAGATGGAAATATCTACACCGCCATTTGTATAAAGATGGAATTATCTACACCGCAATCTGTATAAAGATGGAAATACCTACACTGCTATCTCTATAGACATGGAAATATCTACACCGCTATCTGTATAAACATGGAAATATCTACACTGCCATCTGTAGGAAGATGGAAATATCTTCACCGCGAGCTGTACAAACATGGAAATATCTACACCGCTATCTGTATAAACATGGAAATAGCAACACCGTTATCTGTATAAACATGGAAATATCTACAGCGCTGCCTGTATACACATGAAAATACTTACACCACCATCTGTATAAACATGGAAATACCTACACTGCCATCTGTATAAACTTGGAAATATCTACACTGACATCTGTAGAAAGATGGAAATGTCTACAAAGCGATCTGTGTAAACATGGGAATTTCTACACCGCTACTTGTATAAACATGTAAATAACTACACCGCTATCTGTATCAATATGGAAATAACTACACAGCAATCTGTATAAACATGGAAATATCTACAATGCTATCTCTGTAAACAGGGAAATATCTACACAGCTATCTTTTAAACTTGGAAATATCTACACCGCTATCTGTGTACGTTTGGCAATACCTACACCGCAATCTGTGCAAAGATGGAAATACATACACCGCTATCTCTATAAACATGGAAATATCTACACCGATATCTGTATAAACATGGAAATATCTACACTGCCATCTGTATAAACATGGAAATACCTACACCGCTTTCTCTATAAACATGAAAATATCTACACTGCTATCTCTATATACATGGAAATATCTACACCTCCATCTCTATAAACATGAAAATATCTACACCGCCATCTTCGGAAACATGGATGTATCTACACCGCCATCTGTATAAACATGGAAATATCTACACCACTATCTGTATAAATATGGAAATATCTTCACTGCCATCAGTATAAATATGGAAATATCTACACCGCCATCTGTATAAACATGCAAATATCTACACCGCCATCTGCATAAACATGGAAATATCTACACAGACATCTGTATAAAATGGAAATATCTACACAGCCATCTGTATAAACTTGGAAATATCTACACTGACATCTGTAGAAAGATGGAAATGTCTACAAAGCGATCTGAATAAACATGGGAATTTCTACACCACTACATGTATAAACATGGAATATCTACACCGCTATCTGTATCAACATGGAAATAACTACACCGCAATCTGTATAAACATGGAAATATCTACAATGCTATGTCTGTAAACATGGAAATAACTACACAGCTATCTGTGTAAACTTGGAAATACCTACACCGCTATCTGTGTAAATTTGTCAATACTTACAACGCAATCTGTGCAAAAATGGAAATATCTACACCGCTATCTCTATAAATATGGAAAAATCAATCCCGCTATCTCTATGAACATGGAAATATCTACAGCACCCTCTCTATAAACATGGAAATATCTACACCGCGATCAGTATAAACGTGGAAATACCTACACCGCTATCTGTATAAACATGGAAATATCTGAACTGCTATGTCTACAAACATCGAAACATCTACACCGCCATCTGTATAAACATGAAAATACTTACAAAGTTATCGGTATAAACATGGAAATATCTACACCGCCATCTGTATAAACATGGAAATATCTACACAGCCATGTGTATATACATGGAAATATCTACACCGCTATCTATATAAACATGGAAATATCTACACCGCTATCTGTATAAACATGGAAATATCTACACCGCCACCTACATATCCATGGAAATATCTGCGCCACCATCTGTATAAACATGGAAATATCTACACGGTCATCTGTGTATAGATGGAAATATCAACACCGCCATCTGTATAAACATGGAAATATCTAAACCGCTATCTGTATAAACATGGAAATATCTACACCGCTATCCCTATAAACATGGAAATATCTATACCGTGATCTGTATAAACATGAAAATATTTACACTGCTATCTGTGTAAACATGGAAATATCTACACCGTTATCAGTATAAATATGGAATTATCTACACCGCTATCTCAATAAACATGGAAATATCTACACCGCCATATGTATAAACATGGAAATATCTACACTGCTATCTCTATAAACATGGAAATATCTACAATGCCAGCTGTAAAAACATGGAAATACCTATACAGTCATCAGTATAAAGATGGAAATATCTACACCACCATCTGTTTAAACATGGAAATATCTACAATGCCATCTGTATACACATGGAAATAACTACAGGGCAATCTGTGTATAGATGGAAACATCAACACCGCCATCTGTACAAACATGGAAATATCTACACCACTGTCTGTATAAACATGGAAATACCTACACTGCGGTCTGTATAAAAATGGAAATTTCTACATCGGCATCTGTATAAACATGGAAGTATCTACACCACGGTCTGTATAAACATGGAAATATTTAGACCGCTATCTGTATAAACATGGAAATATCTACACCGCTATCTCTATAAACATGGAAATATCTACAAAGCCATCTGTATAAACATGGAAATAACAACACAGTCATGTGTAGGAACATGGAAATATCTACACCGCGATTTGTATATACATGGAAATATCTTCACCGCGATCTGTATAAACATGGAAATATCTACACAGCTATCTGTACAAACATGGAAATGTCTACACAGCTATCTCTATAAACATGGAAATATCTACACCGCAGTCTGTATAAACAAGGAAATAACTACAAAGTCATCTGTATAAATATGGAAATTTCTACACCGCCATCTGCATATCCATGGAAATATCTACGCCGCCATGTGTATAAACATGGAAATATCTACACGGCCATCTGTATATAGATGGAAATATCAACACCGCCATATGTACAAACATGGAAATATCTACACCGCTATCTCTATAAACATGGAAATATCTACACCGCCATCTCTATAAACATTAAAATATCTGCACTGACATCTGTAAAAACATGGTAATAACAATACAGTCATCTGTATAAACATGGAAATATCTACAATGCCGTCTGTATACACATGGAAATATCTAAACAGCCATCTGTATAAACATGTAAATATCTACACTGCTATCTCCATAAACATAGAAATATCTACACCGCCATCTCTATAAACATGAACATATCTACACTGCCATCTCCATAAACATGGAACTATCTACTCCGCCATCTGTATAAACATGGAAACATCTACACCGCCATCTGTGTGAATAAGGAAATATCAACAATGCCATCTGTATAAAGATATAAACTCTGCACAGTGAGCTGTAGAAACATGGAAATATCTACATCACTATCTGTATAAACGTGGAAATACCAACAGCGCTATCGGTATAAACATGGAAATATCTACAACGCCATCTATATAAACATGGAAATACCTACACCGGTATCTCTATAAACATGGAAACATCCACACCGCCATCTGCATATCCATGGAAATATCTACAACGCCATCTGTATAAAGACGGAAATATCTACACGGCAATCTGTGTACAGATGGAAATATCAACACCGCCATCTGTACAAACATGGAAATATGTACACCGCTATCTGTATAAACATAGAAATATCTACACTGCAGTCTGTATAAACATGGAAATATCTACACCGGTATCTGTATAAACATGGAAATAACTACACCACGATCTGTATACACATGGAAATATTTACACCGCTATCGGTATAAACCTGGAAATATCTACACTGCTATCTCTATAAATATGGAAATATCTACATCGCCATCTGCATAAACATGGAAATAACTACACAGTCATGTGTAGGAACATGGAAATATCTATACCACAGTTTGTATAAAGATGGAAATATCAACAACGTTATCTGTATAAACATGGAAATATCTACACAGTGATCTGTATAAACATGGAAATATGTACAGCACTCTCTGAATAAAGATGGAAATATCTACACCGCTATCTGTATAAACATGGAAGTATCTACACCACTATCTGTATAAATATGGAAATATTTACACCGCTGTCTCTATAAACATGGAAATATCTACACCGCTATCTCTATAAACATGGAAATATCTACACCGTCATCTGTATTAACATGGAAATATCTTCACAGTCATCTGTATAAACCTGGAAATATCTACACTGTCATCTATATAATCGTGGAAATATCTACAGAGAACTCTGTATAAACATGGAAATGTCTGCACAGCCATCTGTATAAACATGGAAATATGTACACCGCTATGTGTATTAACGTGGAAATATCTTCATTGCTATCTGTATAAACATGTACATATCTCCACCGCAATCTGTATAAACATGAAAATATCTACACCGCTATCTCTATAGACATGGAAATATCTACACAGCCATTTGTAGAAAGATGGAAATATCTGCACCGCCATCTGTATAAACGTGTAAATAACTACACCGCTATCTGTATAAACTTGAAAATATCTACACCGCAATCTGTATAAACATGGAAATATCTACACCACTATCTGTATAAATATGAAATATCTAAACCTCTATCTCTATAAAAATGGAAATATTTCCACTGCTATCTGTATAAACATGGAAATATCCTCACTGCTATCTCTATGAACATGGATATATCTACACCGCTATCTAAATAAACATGGAAATATCTATACTGCCCTCTCTATAAACATAGAATTATCTACACCACCATCAGTATAAACATGGAAATATCTACACCGCTATCTGTATAAACATGGAAATATGTACACTGCTATCTGTATAAACATGGAAATATCTACACCGCGATCTGTATAAACATGGAAATATCTACACCGCGATCTGTATAAACATGGAAATGTCTTCACCACGATCTGTATAAACATGAAAATAACTACACCGCTATCTATATTAACATCGTAATATCTACACCACCATCTGTATAAACATGGAAATACTTACAACGCCATCTGTAGACACTTGGAAATATCTACACAGACATCTGTATAAATGTGGAAATATCTACACCACCATCTGTATAAACAAGGAAATATCTACACTGCCGTCTGTAGAAAGACGGAAATATCTACCCTACACTGCTATCTCTATAAATATGGAAATATCTACACCGCTATCTCTATAAACATGAAAATATCTACACTGCCATCTCCATAAACATAGAAATATCTACACCGCCATCTCTATAAACATGAACATATCTACACTGCCATCTCCATAAACATGGAAATATCTACTCCGCCATCTGTATAAACATGGAAACATCTACACCGCCATCTGTGTGAATAAGGAAATATCTACAATGCCACCTGTATAAACATATAAATATCTGCACCGAGAGCTGTATAAACATGGAAATATCTACATCACTATCTGTACAAACGTGGAAATACCAACAGCGCTATCGGTATAAACATGGAAATATCTACAACGCCATCTATATAAACATGGAAATACCTACACCGCTATCTCTATAAACATGGAAACATCCACACAGCCATCTGCATATCCATGGAAATAACTACAACGCCATCTGTATAAAGACGGAAATATCTACACGGCAATCTGTGTACAGACGGAAATATCAACACCGCCATCTGTACAAACATGGAAATATCTACACCGCTATCTGTATAAACATAGAAATATCTACACTGCAGTCTGTATAAACATGGAAATATCTACAACGGTATCTCTATAAACATGGAAATATCTACACTGTCATATGTATTAACATGGAAATATCTTCACAGTCATCTGTATAAACCTGGAAATATCTACACTGTCATCTATATAAACATGGAAATATCTACAGAGAACTCTGTATAAACATGGAAATGTCTGCACAGCCATCTGTATAGACATGGAAATATCTACACCGCTATGTGTATTAACGTGGAAATATCTTCATTGCTATCTGTATAAACATGGACATATCTCCAACACAATCTGTGTAAACATGAAAATATCTACACCGCTATCTCTATAAACATGGAAATATCTACAATGCCATCTGTACTAACATGGAAATATCTACAGAGTTATCAGTAGAAACATGGAATCATCTACACCACTATCTCTATAAGCATGGAAATAACTACACCGCTATCTCTATAAACATGGAAATATCTACACCGCTATCTCCATCAACATGGAAATATCTACACCGCTATCTCCATCAACATGGAAATATATACACCGCCATCTCTTTAAACATGGAGATATCTACAACGCCATCTACATAAACAAGAAAATATCTACACTGCCATCTATATAAACATGGGAATATCTACACCACCATCTCTATAAACATGGAAATATCTACACTGCCATTTGTAGGAAGATGGAAACACTTACACCGCCATCTGTATAAACGTGGAAATATCTACACCGCTATCTGTATAAATATGAAATATCTAAACCGCTATCTCTATAAAAATGGAAATATTTCCACTGCTATGTGTATAAACACGGAAATATCCTCACTGCTATCTCTATGAACATGGATATATCTACACAGCTATATAAATAAGCATGGAAATATCTACACTGCCATCTCTATAAACATGGAATTATCTACACCGCCATCTGTATAAACATGGAAATATCTACACCGCTATCTGTATAAACATGGAAATATCTACACTGCTATCTGTATAAACAAGGAAATATCTACACCGCGATCTGTATAAACATGGAAATATCTACACCGGGATCTGTATAAACATGGAAATGTCTTCACCACGATCTGTATAAACATGGAAATATCTACACAGCTATCTGTATAAACATGGTAATATCTACACCACCATCTATATAAACATGGAAATATCTACACCACCATCTGTATAAACATGGAAATATCTACAATGCCATCTGTAGAAAGATGGAAATATCTACATCACAATCTGTGTAAACATGGAAATATCTACACCGATCTCTGTAAAAACATGGAAATATCTACACCGTTATCTGTATCAACATGGAAATAACTACACCGCGATCTGTATAAACATGGAAATATCTACACCGTGATCTGTATAACCCTGGAAATATCTACACCGCTATCTGTTTAAACATTGAAACATCTACAAAGCTATCTCTATAAACATGGAAATATCTACACCGCTATCTGTATAAACATGGAAATATCTACACTGTCATCTGTATAAACATGGAAATATCTAAACAGCCATCTATGGAAAGATGGAAATATCTACACCACGATCTGTATAAATATGAAAATATGTACACTGCTATCTGTGTAAAGATGGAAATATCTACACCGCGATCTGTATAAACATGGAAATATCTACACCGCGATCTGTATAAACATGGAAATGTCTTCACCACGATCTGTATAAACATGGAATTATCTACACCGCTATATGTATAAACATGGTAATATCTACACAACCATCTATATAAACATGGAAATATCTACACCACCATCAGTATAAGCATGGAAATATCCACAATGCCATCTGTAGAAAGATGGAAATATCTACACCACAATCTGTGTAAACATGGAAATATCTACGCCGATATCTGTAAAAACATGGAAATATCTACACCGCTATCTGTGTAAACATGGAAGTATCTACACCGTGATCTGTATAAACATGGAAATATCTACACCGTGATCTGTATAAACATGGAAATATCTACACCGCTATCTGTATAAACATGGAAACATCAACAAAGCTATCTCTATAAACTTGGAAATATCTACACCGCTATCTGTATAAACATGGAAATATCTACACTGTGATCTGTATAAACATGGAAATATCTAAACAGCCATCCGTGGAAAGATGGAAATATCTACACAACGATCTGTATAAATATGAAAATATCTACACCGCTATCTGTGTAAACATGGAAATATCTACACCGCAATCTGTGCAAAGATGGAAATATCTACACCGCTATCTCTGTAAACATGGAAATATGTACGCCACTATCTGTATAAACATGGAAATACCTACATCGCTATCTGTATAAACATGGATATATCTACAACGTTATCTGTATAAACATGGAAATATCTACACCGCTATCTGTATAAATATGGAAATATCTACACCGCCATTTGTGTAAACATACAAATATCTACAGAGTCATCTGTATACACATGGAAATATCTGCACAGCCATCTGTATAAACATGGATGTATCTACACAACTATCTCTATAAACAAGGAAATAACTACAGCGCTATCTCTATAAACGTGGAAATATCAACACCACAATCTCTACAAACATGGAAATATCTACACCGCCATCTATATAAACATGAAAATATCTACACCGCCATCTCCATAAACATGGAACTAACTACACCGCCATCTGTATAAACATGGAAATATCTACACCGCTATCTGTATAAAGGTGGAAATATCTACACCGCTATCTCTATAAACATGGAAATATCTACACAGCCATCTGTATAAACATGGAAATATCTACACTGCTATCTGTATAAACATGGAAATATCTACACCGCTATCTGTATAAACATGGAAATATCTACATCGCTATCTGTATAAACAGGGAAATATCTCCACCACTATCTGTATAAACATGGAAATATCTACACCGCTATCTGTATAAACATGGAAATATCTACACCGCTATCTGTATAAACATGGAAATATCTACACCGCTATCTGTGTAAACATGGAAATATCTACACAGCTATCTGTGAAAACTTGGAAATATCTACACAGGTATCTGTGTAAAAATGGAAATATCTACACGGCAATCTGTGCAAATAGGGAAATATCTACACAGCTATCCCTGAAAACATGGAAATATCTACACCGCTATCGGTACAAACATGGAAATATCTACACCGCTATCTGTATAAACAAGGAAATATCTACACTGCGGTCTGTATAAACATGGAAATATCTACACCGCCATCCGTATAAACATGGAAATATCTACACAGAAAGCTGTATAAACATAGAAATATCTAGACAGTCATCGCTATAAACATGAAAATATCTTTACCGCTATCTGTATAAACATGGAAATACCCACACCGCTATCTGTATAAACATGGAAATAAACACACCGCTATCTGTATAAACATGGAAATGTCTGAACCGCTATCTTTATAAACATGGAAATATCTGAAACTCTATCTGTGTAAACATAGAAATATCTACACGGCTATTTTTGTAAACATGGAAATATCTGCACCGCTATCTGTGTAAAGATGGAAATATCTACACCGCTCTCTGTAAAACTTGGAAATATCTACACCGCTCTCTGTATAAACAAGGAAATATCTACACCGATATCTGTATAAATAAGGAAATATCTACACCGCCATCTGTATAAACATGGAAGTACCTACACCGCTATCTGTATAAATATGTAAATATCCACACCGCTATCTCTATAAACATGGAAATACCTACACCGATTTCTCTAAAAACATGGAAATATCTACACTGCAATCTCTATATACATGGAAATATCTACACCGCCATCTCTATAAACATGAAAATATCTACACCGCCATCTTCAGAAACATGGATGTATCTACACCGCCATCTGTATAAACATGGAAATATCTACACCACTATCTGTATAAACATGGAAATATCTTCACTGCCATGTGTATAAACCTGGAAATATCTACATCGCCATCTGTCTAAAGATGGAAATATCTACACCGCAATCTGTATAAATATGGAAATAACTACACCGCTACCTCTATAGACATGTAAATATCTACACTGCAATCTGTATAAACATGGAAATATCTACACTGCCATCTGTATAAAGATGGAAATATCTACACCGCGATCTGTATAAACATGGAAATATCTACAACGCTATCTGTATAAACATGGAAATATCAACACCGTTATCTGTATAAACATGGAAATACCTACACCGCTATCTCTATAAATATGAAAATACTTACACCACCATCTGTATGAGCATGGAAATATTTACACCGCTATCTCTATAGAAATAGAAATAACTACAACGCCATCCCTATAAACATGGAAATATCTACACCGCCGTCTGCATAAACATGGAAATATCTACACAGACATCTGTATAAACATGGAAATATCTACACTGCCATCTGTATAAACTTGGAAATATATACACTGACGTCTGTAGAAAGACGGAAATGTCTACAAAGCGATCTGTATAATCATGGAAATTTCTACACCGCTACCTGTATAAACATGGAAATATCTACACCGCTATCTGTATCAACATGGAAATAACTATACCGCAATCTGTATAAACATGGAAATATCTACAATGCTATCTCAGTAAACATGGAAATATCTACACAGCTGTGTAAACTTGGAAATATCTACACCGCTCTCTGTGTAAATTTGGCAATACTTACACCGCAATCTGTGCAAAGATGGAAATATCTACACCGCTATCTCTGTAAACATGGAAATAACTACACCGGTATCTGTATAAATATGGAAATATCTACACTGCTATCTGTATAAACATGGAAATATCCTCATTGCTATCTCTATGAACATGGATATATCTACACCTCTATCTCTATAAACATGGAAATATCTACACCGCCATCTCTATAAACACGGAAATATCTACACGGCCATCTGTATAAACATGGAAATATCTACAGCGCTATCTGCATAAACATGGAAATATCTACACCGCTATCTGTATAAACCTGGATATATCTACACTGCGATCTGTATAAACATGGAAATATCTACACCGGTATCTGTATAAACATGGAAATATCTACACCACGATCTGTATAAACATGGAAATATCTACACCGCTATCTGTATAAACGTGGAAATACCTACACAGCTATCTCTATAAACATGGAAATATCTACACCGCCATCTGTATAAACATGGAAATACCTACAAAGTCATGTGTATAAACATGGAAATATCTACACAGCCATCTGTATAAACATTGAAATATCTACACAGCCATCTGTATATACATGGAAATATCTACACCGCTATCTGTATAAACATGGAAATAACTACACCGCTATTTGTATAAACAAGTTAATATCAAAACCGCCATCTGTTTAAAGATGGAAATATACACAGACATCTGTTTATACATGGAAATATTTACACCACTATTTGTATAAACATGCTAATAGCTACACCGCTGACTGTATAAATGTGGAAAGATTTGCACCGCTATCCCTATAAACATGGTAATATCAACACCGTGATCTGTATAAACATGGAAATATCTACACCGAAATCTGTATAAACATGGAAATATCTACACAGCCATGTGTACATACATGGAAATATCTACACCGCTATCTATATAAACATGGAAATAACTACACCGCTTTCTGTATAAACATGGAAATATTTACACCGCCATCTACATTTCCATAGAAATATCTGCGCCACCATCTGTATAAACATGGAAATATCTACACGGTCATCTGTGTATAGATGGAAATATCAACACCGCCATCTGTACAAACATGGAAATATCTGCAATGCTATCTGTATAAACATGGAAATATTTACACCGTGGTCTGTATAAACATGGAAATATCTACACCGCTATCTGTATAAACATGGAAATATCTACACCGCTATCTCTATAAATATGGAAATATCTACACCGTGATCTGTATAAACATGGAAATATTTTCATGGCTATCTGTATAAACATGGAATTATCTACACCGTTATCTGTATAAACATGGAAATATCTACACCGCCATCTGTATAAACATGGAAATATCTACACTGCTATCTCTATAAACATGGACATATCTACAATGCCATCTGTATAAACACGGAAATACCTACAAATCTACACAGCTATCTGTAAAACGTGGAAATATCTATACCACTATCTGAATAACCCTGAAAATATCTACAACGCTATCTGTATCAACATGTAAATGACTACACCGCTATCTGTATAAACATGGAAATATCTACAATGATATCTCTGTAAACATGGAAATATCGACACAGGTATCTGTGTAAATTTGGAAATATCTACACCGCTGTCTGTGTAAACTTTGCAATGTGTACACCGCAATCTGTGCAACGATGGAAATATCTTTACCGCTATATCTGTAAACATGGAAATATCTACACCGCTACATGTATGAACATGGAAATATCTACACTGCCATCTGTATACACATGTAAATATCTACACAGCCATCTCTATAAACATGGAAATATCTACACCGCTATCTCCATAAACATGGAAATATCTACACCGCTATCTGTATAAACATGGAAATATCTACATCGATATCTGTATAAACAGGGAAATACCTCCACCGCTATCTGTATAAACATGGAAATATCTACACCGCTATCTGTATAAACATGGAAATATGTACACCGCTATCTGTATAAACCTGGAAATATCTACATCGATATCTGTATAAACAGGGAAATATCTCCACCGCTATCTGTATAAACATGGAAATATCTACACCACTATCTGTATAAACATGGAAATATCTACACCGCTATCTGTATATACATGGAAATATTTACACCGCTATCTCTATAAAAGTGGAAATATCTACACTGATATCTGTATAAACATGGAAATATCCTCACTGCTATCTCTATGAACATGGATATAACTACACCGCTATCTCTATAAACATGGAAATATCTACACCGCCATCTCAATAAACATGGAAATATCTACACCGCTATCTGTATAAACATGGAAATATCTACACCGCCATCTACATATCCATAGAAATATCTGTGCCACCGTCTGTATAAACATGGAAGTATCTAAACGGTCATCTGTGAATAGATGGAAATACCAACACCGCCATCTGTACAAACATGGAAATATCTGCACCGCTATCTGTATAAACATGGAAACATCTACACCGCGGTCTGTATAAACATGGAAATATCTACACCACTGTCTGTATAAACATGGAAATATCTACACCACTATCTCTATAAACATGGAAATATCTACAAAGCCATCTGTATAAACATGGAAATACCTACACAGTCATGTTTAGGAACATGGAAATATCTACAATGCCATCTGTATAAACATGGAAATATCTACACAGCCCTCTGTATAAATATGGAAATATCTGCATATACATCTGTATAAACATGGAATTATCTGCACTGCTATCTGTATAAACATGGAAATATCTACACAGCGATCTCTACAAACATGGAAATATCTACACCGCCATCTGTATAAACATGGAAATACCTACAAAGTCATCTGTATAAACATGGAAATATCTACACAGCCATCTGTATAAACATGGAAATATCTACACAGCCATCTGTATATACATGGAAATATCTACACCGCTATCTGAATAAACATGGAAATTTCTACACTGATATTTGTATAAACAAGGAATTATCTACACCGCCATCTGTTTAAACATGAAAATATATACACAGACATCTGTTTATACTTGGAAATATCTACACCGCTATCTGTATAAACATGCTAATTACTACACCGCTATCTGTATAAATGCGGAAATATTTGCACCGCTATCCCTATAAACATGGTAATATCAACAGCGCGATCTGTATAAACATGGAAATATCTACAACATGATCTGTATAAACATGGAAATATCTACACCGCGATCTGCATAAACATGGAAATATCTACACCGTGATCTGTATAAACATGGAAATATCTACACTGCTATCTGTATAAACATGGAAATATTTCCACGGCTATCTCTATAAACATCGAAATATCTACACCGCCATTGGTATAATCATGGAAATACTGACAAAGTTATCTGAATAAACATGGAAATAACTACACCGCTATCTGTATAAACATGGAAATATCTCCAATTCTATCTCTATAAATATCGAAATACCTACACCGCCATCTGTGTAAACATGGAAATACTTACAAATTTCTCTGTGTAAACATGGAAATATCTACACCGCCATCTGTATAAACATGGAAATATCTACACAGCCATTTGTACATACATGGAAATATCTACACCGCTCTCTATATAAACATGGAAATAAGTTCAGCGCTATCTGCATATACATGGAAATATCTACACCACCATCTACATATCCATAGAAATATCTGCGCCACCATCTGTATTAACATGGAAATATCCACACGGTCATCTGTGTATAGATGGAAATATCAACACCGCCATCTGTACAAACATGGAAATATCTGCACCGCTATCTGTATAAACATGGAAATATCTACACTGCGGTCTGTATAAACATGGAAATATCTACACCGCTATCTGTATAAACATGGAAATATCTATACCGTGATCTGTATAAACATGGAAATGTTTACACTGCTATCTGTATAAACATGAAAATTTCTACACCGTTACCTGTATAAATATGGAAATATCTACACCGCCATCTGTATAAACATGGAAATACCTATACAGTCATCTGTGTAAACATGGAAATATCTACACCACCATCTGTATGAACATGGAAATATCTACAACACCATCTGTATACACATGGAAATACCTACACGGCAATCCGTGTATAGATGGAAACATCAACAACGCCATCTGTACAAACATGGAAATATCTACACTGCTATCTCTATAAACATGGAAATATCTACACTGTGGTCTGTATAAACATGGAAATATCTACACCGGTAAATGTATAAACATGGAAATATCTACACCACGATCTGTATAAACATGGAATTATCTACACCGCTATCTGTATAAACATGGAAATATCCACACCACGATCTGTATAAGCATGGAAATATCTACACCGCTATCTGTATAAACATGGAAATATCTACATCGCTATCTGTATAAACAGGGAAATATCTCCACCTCTATCTGTATAAACATGGAAATATCTACACCGCTATCTGTATAAACATGGAAATATCTACACCGCTATCTGTATAAACATGGAAATATCTACAACGCTATCTGTGTAAACATGGAAATATCTACACAGCTATCTGTGAAAACTTGGAAATATCTACACAGGTATCTGTGTAAAAATGGAAATATCTACACGGCAATCTGTGCAAATAGGGAAATATCTACACAGCTATCCCTGAAAACATGGAAATATCTACACCGCTATCGGTACAAACATGGAAATATCTACACCGCTATCTGTATAAACAAGGAAATATCTACACCGCCATATGTAGAAACATGGAAATATCTACATCGCCATCTGTATAAACATGGAAATAACTACACCGCTATCTGTAGAAATATGGAAATATCTACACCGCTATCTCTATAAACATGGAAATACCAACACCGCTTTCTGTATAAACATGGAAATATCTACATTGCAATCTCTATAAACATGGAATTATGTACACCGCCATCTCTATAAACTTGAAAATATCTATACCGCCGTCTTCAGAAACATGGCTGTATCTACACCGCCATCTGTATAAAGATGGAAATATCTACACCACTATCTGTATAAACATGGAAAAATCTTCACTACCATCTGTATAAAGATGGAAATATCTGCACTGCGAGTTGTATAGTCATGGAATTATCTACACGGCTATCTCTATAAACATAGAAATACCTACAACGCCATCTTTATAAACATGGAATTATCTACACCGCTATCTGTATAAAAATGGAAATATCTACACCGCTATCTGTATAAACCTGGAAAGATCTACACAGCTATCTGTATAAATATGGAAATATCTACAATGCTGTCTCTCTAAACATGGAAATGTCTACACCATTATCTGTATAAACATGGAAATATCTACATCGTTATCTCTATAAACATGAAAATATCTACACTGTCATGTGTATAAACATGGAAATAACTTCACAGTCATCTGTATAAACATGGAAATATCTACACCACCATCTGTATAAACATGGAAATATCTACACGGAAAGCTGTATAAACATGGAAATATGTAGACAGTCATCGCTATAAACATGGAAATATCTTCACCGCTATCTGTGTAAACATGGAAATACCCACACCGCTATCTGTGTAAACATGGAAATAGCCACACTGCTATCGGTGTAAACATGGAAGTTTCTGCACCGCTATCTTTATAAACATGGAAATATCAGAAACTCTATCTGTGCAAACATAGAAATATCAACAGGGCTATTTGTGTAAACATGGAAATATCTGCACCGCTATCTGTATAAAGATGGAAATATCTACACCACTATCTGTAAAACTTGGAAATATCTACACCGCTCTCTGTAAAAACCTGGAAATATCTACACCGCTCTCTGTATAATCCTGGAAATATCTACACCGATATCTGTATAAATAAGGAAATATCTACACCGCCATCTGTATAAACATGGAAGTACCTACACCGCTATCTGTATAAATATGTAAATTTCCACACCACTATCTCTATAAACATGGAAATACCTACACCGATTTCTCTAAAAACATGGAAATATCTACACTGCAATCTCTATATACATGGAAATATCTACACCGCAATCTCTATAAATATGAAAATATCTACACCGCCATCTTCAGAAACATGGATGTATCTACACCGCCATCTGTATAAACATGGAAATATCTACACCACTATCTGTATAAACATGGAAATATCTTCACTGCCATGTGTATAAACCTGGAAATATCTACACCGCCATCTGTATAAAGATGGAAATATCTACACCGCAATCTGTATAAATATGGAAATACCTACACCGCTACCTCTATAGACATGTAAATGTCTACACCGCTATCTGTATAAACATGGAAATATCTACACTGCCATCTGTATAAAGATGGAAATATCTACACCGCGAGCTGTATAAACATGGAAATATCTACACTGCTATCTGTATAAACATGGAAATATCAACACCGTTATCTGTATAAACATGCAAATATCTACACCGCTATCCCTATAAACATGAAAATACTTACACCACCATCTCTATGAGCATGGAAATATTTACACCGCTATCTCTATAGAAATAGAAATAACTACACCGCCATCCCTATAAACATGGAAATATCTACACCGCCATCTCCATAAACATGGAAATATCTACACATACATCTGTATAAACCTGGAAATATCTACAGCGCTATCTCTATAAACATGGAAATATCTACATTGCCATCTGTAAAAACATGCACATACCTATACAGTCATCTGTATAAACATGGAAATATCTACACCACCATCTGTATAAACATGGAAATATCTACAATGCCATCTGTATACACATGGAAATACCTACACGGCAATCTGTGTATAGATGGAAACGTCAACACCGCCATCTGTACAAACATGGAAATATCTACACCGCTATCTCTATAAAAATGGAAATATCTACACTGCGGTCTGAATAAACATGTAAATATCTACACCGGTATCTGTATAAACATGGAAATATCTACACCACGATCTGTATAAACATGGAAATATTTACACCACTATCTGTATAAACATGGAAATATCTGCACCGCTATTTCTATAAACTTGGAAATATCTACAAAGCCATCTGTATAAACATGGAAATAGCTTCACAGTCATGTGTATAAACATGGAAATATCTACACCGCAATCTGTATAAACATGGAAATATCTACACCGCTATCTGTATAAATATGAAATATCTAAACAGCTATCTCTAGAAAAATGGAAATATCTACACTTCTATCTGTATAAACATGGAAATACCCTCACTGCTATCTCTATGAACACGGATATATCTACACCGCTATCTCTATAAACATGGAAAAATCTTCACCGCCATCTCTATAAACATGGAAATATCTACACCGCCATCTGTATAAACATAGAAATATCTACACTGCTATCTCTATAAACATGGAAATATCTTCAACGCCATCTCTATAAATATGAAAATATCTGCACTGCCATCTCCATAAACATGGAACTAACTACTCCACCACCTGTATAAACATGGAAACATCTACACCGCCATCTGTGTGAATAAGGAAATATCTACAATGCCATTTGTATAAAGATATAAATATCTGCACCGCGAGCTGTAGAAATATGGAAATATCTACATTGCTATCTGTATAAACGTGGAAATACCAACGCCGCTATCTGTATAAACATGGAAATATCTACAACGCGATTTGTATAAACATGGAAATAACTTCACCACGATCTGTATAAACATGGAAATATCTACAACCATATCTGTATAAACATGATAATATCTACAGCACCATCTATATAAACATGGAAATATCTACACCGCCATCTGTATAAACTTGGAAATATCTACACAGCCATGTGTATACATGAAAATATCTACACCGCTGTCTATATGAACATGGAAATAACTACACGGCAATCTGTGTAAACATGGAAATATCTACACCGCCATCTACACATCCATGGAAATATCTGTGCCGCCATCTGTATAAACATGGAAATATCTACACGGTCATCTGTGTATAGATGGAAATATCAACAACGCCATCTGCACAAACATGGAATTATCTGCACCGCTATCTGTATAAACATGGAAATATCTCCACCGCGGTCTGTATAAACATGGAAATATCAAAACCGCTATCTGTATAAACATGGAAATATCTACACCGATATCTCTATAAACATGGAAATATCTACACCGTGATCTGTATAAACATGGAAATATTTACACCGCTATCTGTATAAACATGGAAATTTCTACACCGTTATCTGTATAAATATGGAAATATCTACACCGCTATCTCTATAAACATGGAAATATCTACACTGCCATCTGTATAAACATGGAAATACCTATACAGTCATCTGTATAAACATGGAAATATCTGCACCGCTATCTCAATAGACATGGAAATATCTACAAAGCCATCTGTATAAACATGGAAATACCTACACAGTCATGTGTAGGAACATGGAAATATCTACACTGCCATCTGTATAAACATAGAAATATCTACACAGCTCTCTGTATAAATATGGAGTTATCTGCATAGGCATCTGTATAAACATGGAAATATCTGCAACGCTATCTGTATAAACATGGAAATACCTACACCGATGTCTGTATAAACATGGAAATATGTACACCGCTATGTGTATAAACATGGAAATATCTGCACTGCTGTCTGCATAAACATGGAAATATCTCCACCGTTATCTGTATAAAAATGGAAATATCTACAGCGCCATCTCTCTAAACATTGAAATATCTACACTGCTGTCTGCAAAAAGATGGAAATATCTACACAGTCATCTGAATAAACGTGGAAGTATCTACACCACCATCTGTATAAACATGGAAATAGCTACAATACCATCTGTATACACATGGAAATATCTACACAGACATTTGTATAAATATGGAAATATCTACACCGCCATCTGTATAAACATGGAAATATCTACACTGCCATCTGTAGAACGATGGAAATATCTACACCACTATCTCTATAAATATGGAAATATCTACACCGCCATCTCTATAAACATGAAAATATCTACACTGCCATCTCCATAAAGATGGAAGTATCTACTCCGCCATGTGTATAAACAGGGAAATATCTACACCACCATCTGTGTAAACATGGAAATATCTACACCGCTATCTGTATAAACATGGAAATATCTACACAGCCATCTGCATGTCCATGGAAATATCTACGCCGCCATCTGTATAAACATGGAAATATCTACACGGCCATCTCTGTATAGATGGAAATATCAACACCACCATTTGTACAAACATGGAAATATCTACACCGCTATCTCTATAAACATGGAAATATCTGCACTGCCATCTGTAAAAACATGGAAATACCTATACAGTCATCTGTATAAACATGGAAATATCTACAATGCCATCTGTATACACATGGAAATATCTACACAGCCATCTGTATAAACATGTAAATATCTACACTGATATCTCTATAAACATGGAAATATCTACAGCGCCATCTCTATAAACATGAAAATATCTACACTGCCATCTCCATAAACATGGAACTAACTACTCCGCCATCTGTATAAACATGGATACATCTACACCGCCATCTGTGTGAATAAGGAAATATCTACAATGCCATCTGTATAAAGATATAAATATCTGCAACGCGAGCTGGATAATCATGGAAATATCTACAACGCCCTCTATATAAACATGGAAATACTTACACCGCTATCTCTATAAACATGGAAATATCCACACCGCCATCTGCATATCCATGGAAATATCTACAATGCCATCTGTATAAAGATGGAAATATCTACAAAGCAATCTGTGTACAGATGGAAATATCAACACCGCCATCTGTACAAACATGGAAATATCTACACCGCTATCTGTATAAACATAGAAATAACTACACTGCAGTCTGTATAAACATGGAAATATCTACACCGGTATCTGTATCAACATCGAAATATCTACACCACGATCTGTATAAACATGGAAAGATTTACACCGCTATCTGTATAAACCTGGAAATATCTACACTGCTATCTCTATAAATATGGAAATATCTACACCGCCGTCTGTATAAACATGGGAATAACTACACAGTCTTGTGTAGGAACATGGAAATATCTACACCACCGTTTGTATAAAGATGGAAATATCTACAACGATATCTGTATAAACATGGAAATATCTACACAGTAATCTGTATAAACATGGAAATATGTACAACACTCTCTGAATAAAGATGGAAATATCTAAACCGCTATCTGTAAAAACATGGAAATATCTACACCACTATGTGTATAAATATGGAAATATTTACACCACTATCTCAATAAACATGGAAATATCTACACCGCTATCTCTATAAACATGGAAATATCTACACCACCATCTGTATTAGCATGGAAATATCTACACAGTCATCTGTATAAACCTGGAAATATCTACACTGTCATCTATATACACATGGAAATATCTACAGAGAACTCTGTATAAACATGGAAATATCGGCACAGCCATCTGTATAAACATGGAAATATCTACACTGCTAACTGTAAAAACATGGAAATATCTACACAACTATGTGTATTAACGTGGAAATATCTACATTGCTATCTGTATAAACATGGACATATCTCCACCGCAATCTGTATAAACATGAAAATATCTACACCGCTATCTCTATAAACATGGAAATATCTACAATGCCATCTGTATACACATGGAAATATCTACACAGCCATCTGTATAAAAATGTAAATATCTACACTGCTATCTCTATAAACATGGAAATATCTACACCGCCATCTCTATAAACATGAAAATATGTACACTGCCATCTCCATAAACATGGAACTAACTTCTCCGCCATCTGTTTAAACATGGAAACATCTACACCGCCATCTGTGTGAATAAGGAAATATGGAAATATCTGCACCGCCCTCTGTAAAATCATGGAAATATCTATACAGTCATCTGTATAAACATGGAAATATCTACAATGCCATCTGTAGAAAGATGGAAATATCTACACCGCAATCTGTGTAAACATGGAAATATCTACACCGATATCTGTAAAAACATGGAAATATCTACACCGCTATCTGTATAAACATGGAAATATCTACACCGCGATCTGTATAAACATGGAAATATCTACACCGCGATCTGTATAAACATGGAAATATCTACACAGCTATCTGTATAAACATGGAAATATCTACACAGTTATCTCTATAAACATGGAAATATCTACACCGCCATCTGTATAAACATGGAAATACCTACAAAGTCATCTGTATAAACATGGAAGTATCTACACAGCCATCTGTATAAACATGGAAATATCTACACAGCCATCTGTATATACATGGAAATATCTACACCACTATGTGTATAAACATGGAAAAAACTACACCACTATTTGTATAAACAAGGAAATATCTACACCGTGATCTGTATAAACATGGAAATATCTACACCACGATCTGTATAAACATGGAAATATTTACACCACTATCTGTATAAACATGGAAATATCTGCACCGCTATTTCTATAAACTTGGAAATATCTACAAAGCCATCTGTATAAACATGGAAATAGCTTCACAGTCATGTGTATAAACATGGAAATATCTACACCGCAATCTGTATAAACATGGAAATATCTACACCGCTATCTGTATAAATATGAAATATCTAAACAGCTATCTCTATAAAAATGGAAATATCTACACTTCTATCTGTATAAACATGGAAATACCCTCACTGCTATCTCTATGAACACGGATATATCTACACCGCTATCTCTATAAACATGGAAAAATCTTCACCGCCATCTCTATAAACATGGAAATATCTACACCGCCATCTGTATAAACATAGAAATATCTACACTGCTATCTCTATAAACATGGAAATATCTACAACGCCATCTCTATAAATATGAAAATATCTGCACTGCCATCTCCATAAACATGGAACTAACTACTCCACCACCTGTATAAACATGGAAACATCTACACCGCCATCTGTGTGAATAAGGAAATATCTACAATGCCATTTGTATAAAGATATAAATATCTGCACCGCGAGCTGTAGAAATATGGAAATATCTACATTGCTATCTGTATAAACGTGGAAATACCAACGCCGCTATCTGTATAAACATGGAAATATCTACAACGCGATTTGTATAAACATGGAAATAACTTCACCACGATCTGTATAAACATGGAAATATCTACAACCATATCTGTATAAACATGATAATATCTACAGCACCATCTATATAAACATGGAAATATCTACACCGCCATCTGTATAAACTTGGAAATATCTACACAGCCATGTGTATACATGAAAATATCTACACCGCTGTCTATATGAACATGGAAATAACTACACGGCAATCTGTGTAAACATGGAAATATCTACACCGCCATCTACACATCCATGGAAATATCTGTGCCGCCATCTGTATAAACATGGAAATATCTACACGGTCATCTGTGTATAGATGGAAATATCAACAACGCCATCTGCACAAACATGGAATTATCTGCACCGCTATCTGTATAAACATGGAAATATCTCCACCGCGGTCTGTATAAACATGGAAATATCAAAACTGCTATCTGTATAAACATGGAAATATCTACACCGATATCTCTATAAACATGGAAATATCTACACCGTGATCTGTATAAACATGGAAATATTTACACCGCTATCTGTATAAACATGGAAATTTCTACACCGTTATCTGTATAAATATGGAAATATCTACACCGCTATCTCTATAAACATGGAAATATCTACACTGCCATCTGTATAAACATGGAAATACCTATACAGTCATCTGCATAAACATGGAAATATCTGCACCGCTATCTCAATAGACATGGAAATATCTACAAAGCCATCTGTATAAACATGGAAACCTACACAGTCATGTGTAGGAACATGGAAATATCTACACTGCCATCTGTATAAACATAGAAATATCTACACAGCTCTCTGTATAAATATGGAGTTATCTGCATAGGCATCTGTATAACCATGGAAATATCTGCAACGCTATCTGTATAAACATGGAAATACCTACACCGATGTCTGTATAAACATGGAAATATGTACACCGCTATGTGTATAAACATGGAAATATCTGCACTGCTGTCTGCATAAACATGGAAATATCTCCACCGTTATCTGTATAAAAATGGAAATATCTACAGCGCCATCTCTCTAAACATTGAAATATCTACACTGCTGTCTGCAAAAAGATGGAAATATCTACACAGTCATCTGAATAAACGTGGAAGTATCTACACCACCATCTGTATAAACATGGAAATAGCTACAATACCATCTGTATACACATGGAAATATCTACACAGACATTTGTATAAATATGGAAATATCTACACCGCCATCTGTATAAACATGGAAATATCTACACTGCCATCTGTAGAACGATGGAAATATCTACACCACTATCTCTATAAATATGGAAATATCTACACCGCCATCTCTATAAACATGAAAATATCTACACTGCCATCTCCATAAAGATGGAAGTATCTACTCCGCCATGTGTATAAACAGGGAAATATCTACACCACCATCTGTGTAAACATGGAAATATCTACACCGCTATCTGTATAAACATGGAAATATCTACACAGCCATCGGCATGTCCATGGAAATATCTACGCCGCCATCTGTATAAACATGGAAATATCTACACGGCCATCTCTGTATAGATGGAAATATCAACACCACCATTTGTACAAACATGGAAATATCTACACCGCTATCTCTATAAACATGGAAATATCTGCACTGCCATCTGTAAAAACATGGAAATACCTATACAGTCATCTGTATAAACATGGAAATATCTACAATGCCATCTGTATACACATGGAAATATCTACACAGCCATCTGTATAAACATGTAAATATCTACACTGATATCTCTATAAACATGGAAATATCTACAGCGCCAACTCTATAAACATGAAAATATCTACACTGCCATCTCCATAAACATGGAACTAACTACTCCGCCATCTGTATAAACATGGATACATCTACACCGCCATCTGTGTGAATAAGGAAATATCTACAATGCCATCTGTATAAAGATATAAATATCTGCAACGCGAGCTGGATAATCATGGAAATATCTACAACGCCCTCTATATAAACATGGAAATACTTACACCGCTATCTCTATAAACATGGAAATATCCACACCGCCATCTGCATATCCATGGAAATATCTACAATGCCATCTGTATAAAGATGGAAATATCTACAAAGCAATCTGTGTACAGATGGAAATATCAACACCGCCATCTGTACAAACATGGAAATATCTACACCGCTATCTGTATAAACATAGAAATAACTACACTGCAGTCTGTATAAACATGGAAATATCTACACCGGTATCTGTATCAACATCGAAATATCTACACCACGATCTGTATAAACATGGAAATATTTACACTGCTATCTGTATAAACCTGGAAATATCTACACTGCTATCTCTATAAATATGGAAATATCTACACCGCCGTCTGTATAAACATGGGAATAACTACACAGTCTTGTGTAGGAACATGGAAATATCTACACGACCGTTTGTATAAAGATGGAAATATCTACAACGATATCTGTATAAACATGGAAATATCTACACAGTAATCTGTATAAACATGGAAATATGTACAACACTCTCTGAATAAAGATGGAAATATCTGAACCGCTATCTGTAAAAACATGGAAATATCTACACCACTATGTGTATAAATATGGAAATATTTACACCACTATCTCAATAAACATGGAAATATCTACACCGCTATCTCTATAAACATGGAAATATCTACACCACCATCTGTATTAACATGGAAATATCTACACAGTCATCTGTATAAACCTGGAAATATCTACACTGTCATCTATATACACATGGAAATATCTACAGAGAACTCTGTATAAACATGGAAATATCGGCACAGCCATCTGTATAAACATGGAAATATCTACACTGCTAACTGTAAAAACATGGAAATATCTACACAACTATGTGTATTAACGTGGAAATATCTACATTGCTATCTGTATAAACATGGACATATCTCCACCGCAATCTGTATAAACATGAAAATATCTACACCGCTATCTCTATAAACATGGAAATATCTACAATGCCATCTGTATACACATGGAAATATCTACACAGCCATCTGTATAAAAATGTAAATATCTACACTGCTATCTCTATAAACATGGAAATATCTACACCGCCATCTCTATAAACATGAAAATATGTACACTGCCATCTCCATAAACATGGAACTAACTTCTCCGCCATCTGTTTAAACATGGAAACATCTACACCGCCATCTGTGTGAATAAGGAAATATGGAAATATCTGCACCGCCCTCTGTAAAAACATGGAAATATCTATACAGTCATCTGTATAAACATGGAAATATCTACAATGCCATCTGTAGAAAGATGGAAATATCCACACCGCAATCTGTGTAAACATGGAAATATCTACACCGATATCTGTAAAAACATGGAAATATCTACACCGCTATCTGTATAAACATGGAAATATCTACACCGCGATCTGTATAAACATGGAAATATCTACACCGCGATCTGTATAAACATGGAAATATCTACACAGCTATCTGTATAAACATGGAAATATCTACACAGTTATCTCTATAAACATGGAAATATCTACACTGCCATCTGTATAAACATGGAAATACCTACAAAGTCATCTGTATAAACATGGAAGTATCTACACAGCAATCTGTATAAACATGGAAATATCTACACAGCCATCTGTATATACATGGAAATATCTACACCACTATGTGTATAAACATGGAAAAAACTACACCACTATTTGTATAAACAAGGAAATATCTACACCGTGATCTGTATAAACATGGAAATATCTACACCGCCATCTCTATAAACAGGGAAATATCTACACCCCTATCTGTATAAACATGGAAATATCCACACCGCTATCTCTATAAACGGAAAAATCAACACCGCAATCTCTATGAACATGGAAATATCTACACCGCCATCTCTTTAAACATGGAAATGTCTACACCACGATCAGTATAAACATGGAAATATCTACACCGCTCTCTGTATAAACATGGAAATATCTCCACTGCTATCTCTCTAAACATCGAAATATCTACACCGCCGTCTGTATAAACATGGAAATACTTACAAAGTTATCTGTATAAACATGGAAATATCTACACCGCCATCTGTATAAACATGGAAATATCTACACAGCCATGTGTACATACATGGAAATATCTACACCGCTATCTATATAAACATGGAAATAACTACACCGCTATCTGTATAAACATGGAAATATCTACACCGCCATCTACATATCCATGGAAATATCTGCACCGCCATCTGTATAAACATGGAAATATCTACAAGGTCATCTGTGTATAGATGGAAATATCAACACCGCCATCTGTACAAACATGGAAATATCTGCACCGCTATCTGTATAAACATGGAAATATCTACACCGCGGTCTGTATAAACATGGAAATATCAACACCGCTATCCGTATAAACATGGAAATATCTACACCGCTATCTCTATAAACATGGAAATAACTACACCGTGATCTGTATAAACATGGAAATATTTACACCGCTATCTGTATAAACATGGAAACTTCTACACCGTTATCTGTATAAATATGGAAATATCTACACCGCTATCTCTATAAACTTGGAAATATCTACACCGCCATCTGTATAAACATGGAAATACCTACACAGTCATCTGTGTAAACATGGAAATATCTACACCACCATCTGTATAAACATGGAAATATCTACAATGCCATCTGTATACACATGGAAATACCTACACGGCAATCAGTGTATAGATGGAAACATCAACACCGCCATCTGTACAAACATGGAAATATCTACACTGCTAACTCTATAAACATGGAAATATCTACACTGCGGTCTGTATAAACATGGAAATATCTACACCGGTATCTGTATAAACATGGAAATATCTACACCATGATCTGTATAAACATGGAAATATATACACCGCTATCTGTATAAACATGGAAATATCTGCACCGCTATCTCTATAAACATGGAAATAACTAGAAAGACATCTGTATAAACATGGAAATACCTACACAGACATGTGTAGGAACATTTAAATATCTACACTGCCATCTGTATAAATATAGAAATATCTACACAGCCCTCTGTATAAATATGGAAATATCTGCATAGGCATCTGTGTAAACATGGAAATATCTGCACCGCTATCTGTATAAACATGGAAATACCTACACCGCTGTCTCTATAAACATGGAAATATGTACACCGCTATGTGTATAAACATGGAAATATCTCCACTGCTCTCTGTATAAACATGGAAATATCTCCACCGTTATCTGTATAAACATGGAAATACCAACAGCGCCATCTATATAAACATTGAAATATCTACACTGCCATCTGTAAAAACATGGAAATATCTACACAGTCATCTGAATAAACATGGAAATATCTACACCACCATCTGTATAAACATGGAAATAGCTACAATACCATCTGTATACACATGGAAATATCTACACAGACATCTGTATAAATATGGAAATATCTACACGGCCATCTGTATAAACATGGAAATATCTACACTGCCATCTGTAGAAAGATGGAAATATCTACACCGCTATCTTTATAAATATGGAAATATCTACACCGCCATCTCTATGAACATGAAAATATCTACACTGCCATCTCCATAAAGATGGAAGTATCTACTCCGCCATGTGTATAAACACGGAAATATCTACACCACCATCTGTGTAAACATGGAAATACCTACACCGCTATCTGTATAAACATGGAAATAACTACACCGCCATCTGCATGTCCTTGGAAATATCTACGCCGCCATCTGAATAAACATGGAAATATCTACACGGCCATCTGTGTATAGATGGAAATATCAACACCGCCATCTGTACAAACATGGAAATATCTACACCGCTATCTCTATAGACATGGAAATATCTGCACCGCCATCTGTAAAAACATGGAAATACCTATACAGTCATCTGTATGAACATGGAAATATCTACAATGCCATCTGTAGAAAGATGGAAATATCTACACCGCAATCTGTGTAAACATGGAAATATCTACACCGATATCTGTAAAAACATGGAAATATCTACACCGCTATCTGTATAAACATGGAAATATCTACACCGCGATCTGTACAAACATGGAAATATCTACACCGCGATCTGTATAAACATGGAAATATCTACACCGCTATCTGTATAAACATGGAAATATCTACAGAGTTATCTCTATAAACATGGCAATATCTACACCGCCATCTGTATAAACATGGAAATACCTACAAAGTCATCTGTATAAACATGGAAATATCTACACAGCCATCTGTATAAACATGGAAATATCTACACAGCCATCTGTATATACATGGAAATATCTACACCACTATCTGTATAAACATGGAAATAACTACACCGCTATTTGTATAAACAAGGAAATATCTACACCGTGATCTGTATAAACATGGAAATATCTACACCGCCATCTCTATCAACAGGGAAATATCTACACCCCTATCTGTATAAACATGGAAATATCCACACCGCTATCTCTATAAACATGGAAAAAACAACACCGCTATCTCTATGAACATGGAAATATCTACACCGCCATCTCTATAAACATGGAAATGTCTACACCACGATCAGTATAAACATGGAAATATCTACACCGCTATCTGTATAAACATGGAAATATCTCCACTGCTATCTCTATAAACATCGAAATGTCTACACCGCCATCTGTATAAACATGGAAATATCTACACAGCCATGTGTACATACATGGAAATATCTACACCGCTATCTATATAAACATGGAAATAACTACACCGCTATCTCTATAAACATGGAAATATCTACACCGCCATCTACATATCCATGGAAATATCTGCACCGCCATCTGTATAAACATGGAAATATCTACACGGTCATCTGTGTATAGATGGAAATATCAACACCGCCATCTGTACAAACATGGAAATATCTGCACCGCTATCTGTATAAACATGGAAATATCTACACCGCGGTCTGTATAAACATGGAAATATCAACACCGCTATCGGTATGAACATGGAAATATCTACACCGCTATCTCTATAAACATGGAAATATCTACACCGTTATCTGTATAAACATGGAAATATTTACACCGCTATCTGTATAAACATGGAAACTTCCACACCGTTATCTGTATAAATATGGAAATATCTACACCGCTATCTCTATAAACTTGGAAATATCTACACCGCCATCTGTATAAACATGGAAATACCTATACAGTCATCTGTGTAAACATGGAAATATCTACACCACCATCTGTATAAACATGGAAATATCTACAATGCCATCTGTATACACATGGAAATACCTACACGGCAATCAGTGTATAGATGGAAACATCAACACCGCCATCTGTACAAACATGGAAATATCTACACTGCTATCTCTATAAACATGGAAATATCTACACTGCGGTCTGTATAAACATGGAAATATCTACACCGGTATCTGTATAAACATGGAAATATCTACACCATGATCTGTATAAACATGGAAATATATACACCGCTATATGTATAAACATGGAAATATCTGCACCGCTATCTCTATAAACATGGAAATAACTACAAAGACATCTGTATAAACATGGAAATACCTACACAGTCATGTGTACGAACATTTAAATATCTACACTGCCATCTGTATAAATATAGAAATATCTACACAGCCCTCTGTATAAATATGGAAATATCTGCATAGGCATCTGTGTAAACATGGAAATATCTGCACCGCTATCTGTATAAACATGGAAATACCTACACCGCTGTCTCTATAAACATGGAAATATGTACACCGCTATGTGTATAAACATGGAAATATCTCCACTGCTCTCTGTATAAACATGGAAATATCTCCACCGTTATCTGTATAAACATGGAAATATCAACAGCGCCATCTATATAAACATTGAAATATCTACACTGCCATCTGTAAAAACATGGAAATATCTCCACATTCATCTGAATAAACATGGAAATATCTACACCACCATCTGTATAAACATGGAAATAGCTACAATATCATCTGTGTACACATGGAAATATCTACACAGACATCTGTATAAATATGGAAATATCTACACGGCCATCTGTATAAACATGGAAATATCTACACTGCCATCTGTAGAAAGATGGGAATATCTACACCGCTATCTCTATAAATATGGAAATATCTACACCGCCATCTCTATGAACATGAAAATATCTACACTGCCATCTCCATAAAGATGGAAGTATCTACTCCGCCATGTGTATAAACACGGAAATATCTACACCACCATCTGTGTAAACATGGAAATACCTACACCGCTATCTGTATAAACATGGAAATAACTACAACGCCATCTGCATGCCCTTGGAGATATCTACGCCGCCATCTGAATAAACATGGAAATATCTACACGGCCATCTGTGTATAGATGGAAATATCAACACCGCCATCTGTACAAACATGGAAATATCTACACCGCTATCTCTATAGACATGGAAATATCTGCACCGCCATCTGTAAAAACATGGAAATACCTATACAGTCATCTGTATCAACATGGAAATATCTACAATGCCATCTGTATACACATGGAAATATCTACACCGCAATCTGTGTAAACATGGAAATATCTACACCGATATCTGTAAAAACATGGAATTATCTACACCGCTATCTGTATAAACATGGAAATATCTACACCGCGACCTGTATAAACATGAAAATATCTACACCGCGATCTGTATAAACATGGAAATATCTACACCGCTATCTGTATAAACATGGAAATATCTACACAGTTATCTCTATAAACATGGAAATATCTACACAGCCATCTGTATAAACATGGAAATATCTAAAAGTCATCTGTATAAACATGGAAATATCTACACAGCCATCTGTATAAACATGGAAATATCTACACAGCCATCTGTATATACATGGAAATATCTACACCACTATCTGTATAAACATGGAAATAACTACACCGCTATTTGTATAAACAAGGAAATATCTACACCGTGATCTGTATAAACATGGAAATATCTACACCGCCATCTTTATAAACAGGGAAATATCTACACCACTATCTGTATAAACATGGAAATATCCACACCGCTATCTCTATAAACATGGAAAAATCAACACCGCTATCTCTATGAACATGGAAATATCTACACCGCCATCTCTATAAACATGGAAATGTCTACACCACGATCAGTATAAACATGGAAATATCTACACCGCTATCTGTATAAACATGGAAATATCTCCACTGCTATCTCTATAAACATCGAAATATCTACACCGCCATCTGTATAAACATGGAAATACTTACAAAGTTTTCTGTATATACATGGAAATATCTACACCGCCATCTGTATAAACATGGAAATATCTACACAGCCATGTGTACATACATGGAAATATCTACACCGCTATCTATATAAACATGGAAATAACTACATCGCTATCTGTATAAACATGGAAATATCTACACCGCCATCTACATATCCCTGGAAATATCTGCGCCACCATCTGTATAAACATGGAAATATATACACGGTCATCTGTGTATAGATGGAAATATCAACACCGCCATCTGTACAAACATGGAAATATCTGCACCGCTATCTGTATAAACATGGAAATATCTACACCGCGGCCTGTATAAACATGGAAATATCAACACCGCTATCGGTATAAACATGGAAATATCTACACCGCTATCTCTATAAACATGGAAATATCTACACCGCCATCTGTATAAACATGGAAATACCTATACAGTCATCTGTGTAAACATGGAAATATCTACACCACCATCTGTATAAACATGGAAATAGCTACAATACCATCTGTGTACACATGGAAATATCTACACAGACATCTGTATAAATATGGAAATATCTACACGGCCATCTGTATAAACATGGAAATATCTACACTGCCATCTGTAGAAAGATGGAAATATCTACACCGCTATCTCTATAAATATGGAAATATCTACACCGCCATCTCTATGAACATGAAAATGTCTACACTGCCATCTCCATAAAGATGGAAGTATCTACTCCGCCATGTGAATAAACACGGAAATATCTACACCACCATCTGTGTAAACATGGAAATACCTACACTGCTATCTGTATAAACATGGAAATAACTACACCGCCATCTTCATGTCCTTGGAAATATCTACGCCGCCATCTGAATAAACATGGAAATATCTACACGGCCAAATGTGTATAGATGGAAATATCAACACCGCCATCTGTACAAACATGGAAATATCTACACCGCTATCTCTATAGACATGGAAATATCTGCACCGCCATCTGTAAAAACATGGAAATACCTATACAGTCATCTGTATCAACATGGAAATATCTACAATGCCATCTCTAGAAAGATGGAAATATCTACACTGCAATCTGTGTAAACATGGAAATATCTACACCGATATCTATAAAAACATGGAAATATCTACACCACTATCTGTATAAACATGGAAATATCTACAACGCGATCTGTATAAACATGGAAATATCTACACTGCGATCTGTATAAACATGGAAATATCTACACAGATATCTCTATAAACATGGAAAAATCTACACCGCCATCTGTATAAACATGGAAATACCTACAAAGTCATCTGTATAAACATGGAAATATCTACACAGCCATCTGTATAAACATGGAAATATCTACACAGCCATCTGTATATACATGGAAATATCTACACCACTATCTGTATATACATGGAAATATCTACACAGCCATCTGCATATCCATGGAAATATCTGCACCGCCATGTGTATAAACATGGAAATATCTACACGGTCATCTGTGTAGAGATGGAAATACCAACACCGCCATCTGTACAAACATGGAAATATCTGCTCCGCTATCTGTATAAACATGGAAATATCTACACTGCGGTCTGTATAAACATGGAAATATCAACACCGCTATCGGTATAAACATAGAAATATCTACACCGCTATCTCTATAAACATGGAAATATCTACACCGTGATCTGTATAAACATGGAAATATTTACACCGCTATCTGTATAAACATGGAATCTTCTACACCGTTATCTGTATAAATATGGAAATATCTACACCGCTATCTCTATAAACTTGGAAATATCTACACCGCCATCTGTATAAACATGGAAATACCTATACAGTCATCTGTGTAAACATGGAAATATCTACACCACCATCTGTATAAACATGGAAATATCTACAATGCCATCTGTATACACATGGAAATACCTACACGGCAATCAGTGTATAGATGGAAACTTCAACACCGCCATCTGTACAAACATGGAAAAATCTACACTGCTATCTCTATAAACATGGAAATATCTACAATGAGGTCTGTATAAACATGGAAATATCTACACCGGTACCTGTATAAACATGGAAATATCTACACCATGATCTCTATAAACATGGAAATATATACACCGCTATCTGTATAAACATGGAAATATCTGCACCGCTATCTCTATAAACATGGAAATAACCACAAAGACATCTGTATAAACATGGAAATACCTACACAGTCATGTGTAGGAACATTTAAATATGTACACTGCCATCTGTATAAATATAGAAATATCTACACAGCCCTCTGTATAAATATGGAAATATCTGCATAGGCATCTGTGTAAACATGGAAATATCTGCACCGCTATCTGTATAAACATGGAAATACCTACACCGCTGTCTCTATAAACATGGAAATATGTACACCGCTATGTGTATAAACATGGAAATATCTCCACTGCTCTCTGTATAAACATGGAAATATCTCCACCGTTATCTGTATAAACATGGAAATACCAACAGCGCCATCTATATAACCATTGAAATATCTACACTGCCATCTGTAAAAACATGGAAATATCTACACATTCATCTGAATAAACATGGAAATATCTACACCACCATCTGTATACACATGGAAATAGCTACAATACCATCTGTGTACACATGGAAATATCTACACAGACATCTGTATAAATATGGAAATATCTACACGGCCATCTGTATAAACATGGAAATATGTACACTGCCATCTGTAGAAAGATGGAAATATCTACACCGATATCTCTATAAATATGGAAATATCTACACCGCCATCTCTATGAACATGAAAATGTCTACACTGCCATCTCCATAAAGATGGAAGTATCTACTCCGCCATGTGAATAAACACGGAAATATCTACACCACCATCTGTGTAAACATGGAAATACCTACACTGCTATCTGTATAAACATGGAAATAACTACACCGCCATCTTCATGTCCTTGGAAATATCTACGCCGCCATCTGAATAAACATGGAAATATCTACAGGGCCAAATGTGTATAGATGGAAATATCAACACCGCCATCTGTACAAACATGGAAATATCTACACCGCTATCTCTATAGACATGGAAATATCTGCACCGCCATCTGTAAAAACATGGAAATACCTATACAGTCATCTGTATCAACATGGAAATATCTACAATGCCATCTCTAGAAAGATGGAAATATCTACACTGCAATCTGTGTAAACATGGAAATATCTACACCGATATCTGTAAAAACATGGAAATATCTACACCGCTATCTGTATAAACATGGAAATATCTACAACGCGATCTGTATAAACATGGAAATATCTACACTGTGATCTGTATAAACATGGAAATATCTACACAGATATCTCTATAAACATGGAAAAATCTACACCGCCATCTGTATAAACATGGAAATACCTACAAAGTCATCTGTATAAACATGGAAATATCTACACAGCCATCTGTATAAACATGGAAATATCTACACAGCCATCTGTATATACATGGAAATATCTACACCACTATCTGTATAAACATGGAAATATCTACACAGCCATCTGCATAACCATGGAAATATCTGCACCGCCATGTGTATAAACATGGAAATATCTACACGGTCATCTGTGTAGAGATGGAAATACCAACACTGCCATCTGTACAAACATGGAAATATCTGCTCCGCTATCTGTATAAACATGGAAATATCTACACTGCGGTCTGTATAAACATGGAAATATCAACACCGCTATCGGTATAAACATGGAAATATCTACACCGCTATCTCTATAAACATGGAAATATCTACACCGTGATCTGTATAAACATGGAAATATTTACACCGCTATCTGTATAAACATGGAATCTTCTACACCGTTATCTGTATAAATATGGAAATATCTACACCGCTATCTCTATAAACTTGGAAATATCTACACCGCCATCTGTATAAACATGGAAATACCTATACAGTCATCTGTGTAAACATGGAAATATCTACACCACCATCTGTATAAACATGGAAATATCTACAATGCCATCTGTATACACATGGAAATACCTACACGGCAATCAGTGTATAGATGGAAACTTCAACACCGCCATCTGTACAAACATGGAAAAATCTACACTGCTATGTCTATAAACATGGAAATATCTACAATGCGGTCTGTATAAACATGGAAATATCTACACCGGTACCTGTATAAACATGGAAATATCTACACCATGATCTCTATAAACATGGAAATATATACACCGCTATCAGTATAAACATGGAAATATCTGCACCGCTATCTCTATAAACATGGAAATAACCACAAAGACATCTGTATAAACATGGAAATACCTACACAGTCATGTGTAGGAACATTTAAATATCTACACTGCCATCTGTATAAATATAGAAATATCTACACAGCCCTCTGTATAAATATGGAAATATCTGCATAGGCATCTGTGTAAACATGGAAATATCTGCACCGCTATCTGTATAAACATGGAAATACCTACACCGCTGTCTCTATAAACATGGAAATATGTACACCGCTATGTGTATAAACATGGAAATATCTCCACTGCTCTCTGTATAAACATGGAAATATCTCCACCGTTATCTGTATAAACATGGAAATACCAACAGCGCCATCTATATAACCATTGAAATATCTACACTGCCATCTGTAAAAACATGGAAATATCTACACATTCATCTGAATAAACATGGAAATATCTACACCACCATCTGTATACACATGGAAATAGCTACAATACCATCTGTGTACACATGGAAATATCTACACAGACATCTGTATAAATATGGAAATATCTACACGGCCATCTGTATAAACATGGAAATATCTACACTGCCATCTGTAGAAAGATGGAAATATCTACACCGATATCTCTATAAATATGGAAATATCTACACCGCCATCTCTATGAACATGAAAATGTCTACACTGCCATCTCCATAAAGATGGAAGTATCTACTCCGCCATGTGAATAAACACGGAAATATCTACACCACCATCTGTGTAAACATGGAAATACCTACACTGCTATCTGTATAAACATGGAAATAACTACACCGCCATCTTCATGTCCTTGGAAATATCTACGCCGCCATCTGAATAAACATGGAAATATCTACACGGCCAAATGTGTATAGATGGAAATATCAACACCGCCATCTGTACAAACATGGAAATATCTACACCGCTATCTCTATAGACATGGAAATATCTGCACCGCCATCTGTAAAAACATGGAAATACCTATACAGTCATCTGTATCAACATGGAAATATCTACAATGCCATCTCTAGAAAGATGGAAATATCTACACTGCAATCTGTGTAAACATGGAAATATCTACACCGATATCTGTAAAAACATGGAAATATCTACACCGCTATCTGTATAAACATGGAAATATCTACAACGCGATCTGTATAAACATGGAAATATCTACACTGCGATCTGTATAAACATGGAAATATCTACACAGATATCTCTATAAACATGGAAAAATCTACACCGCCATCTGTATAAACATGGAAATACCTACAAAGTCATCTGTATAAACATGGAAATATCTACACAGCCATCTGTATAAACATGGAAATATCTACACAGCCATCTGTATATACATGGAAATATCTACACCACTATCTGTATAAACATGGAAATATCTACACAGCCATCTGCATAACCATGGAAATATCTGCACCGCCATGTGTATAAACATGGAAATATCTACACGGTCATCTGTGTAGAGATGGAAATACCAACACCGCCATCTGTACAAACATGGAAATATCTGCTCCGCTATCTGTATAAACATGGAAATATCTACACTGCGGTCTGTATAAACATGGAAATATCAACACCGGTATCGGTATAAACATGGAAATATCTACACCGCTATCTCTATAAACATGGAAATATCTACACCGTGATCTGTATAAACATGGAAATATTTACACCGCTATCTGTATAAACATGGAATCTTCTACACCGTTATCTGTATAAATATGGAAATATCTACACCGCTATCTCTATAAACTTGGAAATATCTACACCGCCATCTGTATAAACATGGAAATACCTATACAGTCATCTGTGTAAACATGGAAATATCTACACCACCATCTGTATAAACATGGAAATATCTACAATGCCATCTGTATACACATGGAAATACCTACACGGCAATCAGTGTATAGATGGAAACTTCAACACCGCCATCTGTACAAACATGGAAAAATCTGCACTGCTATCTCTATAAACATGGAAATATCTACAATGCGGTCTGTATAAACATGGAAATATCTACACCGGTACCTGTATAAACATGGAAATATCTACACCATGATCTCTATAAACATGGAAATATATACACCGCTATCTCTATAAACATGGAAATATCTGCACCGCTATCTCTATAAACATGGAAATAACCACAAAGACATCTGTATAAACATGGAAATACCTACACAGTCATGTGTAGGAACATTTAAATATGTACACTGCCATCTGTATAAATATAGAAATATCTACACAGCCCTCTGTATAAATATGGAAATATCTGCATAGGCATCTGTGTAAACATGGAAATATCTGCACCGCTATCTGTATAAACATGGAAATACCTACACCGCTGTCTCTATAAACATGGAAATATGTACACCGCTATGTGTATAAACATGGAAATATCACCACTGCTCTCTGTATAAACATGGAAATATCTCCACCGTTATCTGTATAAACATGGAAATACCAACAGCGCCATCTATATAACCATTGAAATATCTACACTGCCATCTGTAAAAACATGGAAATATCTACACATTCATCTGAATAAACATGGGAATATCTACACCACCATCTGTATACACATGGAAATAGCTACAATACCATCTGTGTACACATGGAAATATCTACACAGACATCTGTATAAATATGGAAATATCTACACGGCCATCTGTATAAACATGGAAATATCTACACTGCCATCTGTAGAAAGATGGAAATATCTACACCGCTATCTCTATAAATATGGAAATATCTACACCGCCATCTCTATGAACATGAAAATGTCTACACTGCCATCTCCATAAAGATGGAAGTATCTACTCCGCCATGTGAATAAACACGGAAATATCTACACCACCATCTGTGTAAACATGGAAATACCTACACTGCTATCTGTATAAACATGGAAATAACTACACCGCCATATTCATGTCCTTGGAAATATCTACGCCGCCATCTGAATAAACATGGAAATATCTACACGGCCAAATGTGTATAGATGGAAATATCAACACCGCCATCTGTACAAACATGGAAATATCTACACCGCTATCTCTATAGACATGGAAATATCTGCACCGCCATCTGTAAAAACATGGAAATACCTATACAGTCATCTGTATCAACATGGAAATATCTACAATGCCATCTCTAGAAAGATGGAAATATCTACACTGCAATCTGTGTAAACATGGAAATATCTACACCGATATCTGTAAAAACATGGAAATATCTACACCGCTATCTGTATAAACATGGAAATATCTACAACGCGATCTGTATAAACATGGAAATATCTACACTGCGATCTGTATAAACATGGAAATATCTACACAGATATCTCTATAAACATGGAAAAATCTACACCGCCATCTGTATAAACATGGAAATACCTACAAAGTCATCTGTATAAACATGGAAATATCTACACAGCCATCTGTATAAACATGGAAATATCTACACAGCCATCTGTATATACATGGAAATATCTACACCACTATCTGTATAAACATGGAAATATCTACACAGCCATCTGCATAACCATGGAAATATCTGCACCGCCATGTGTATAAACATGGAAATATCTACACGGTCATCTGTGTAGAGATGGAAATACCAACACCGCCATCTGTACAAACATGGAAATATCTGCTCCTCTATCTGTATAAACATGGAAATATCTACACTGCGGTCTGTATAAACATGGAAATATCAACACCGCTATCGGTATAAACATGGAAATATCTACACCGCTATCTCTATAAACATGGAAATATCTACACCGTGATCTGTATAAACATGGAAATATTTACACCGCTATCTGTATAAACATGGAATCTTCTACACCGTTATCTGTATAAATATGGAAATATCTACACCGCTATCTCTATAAACTTGGAAATATCTACACCGCCATCTGTATAAACATGGAAATACCTATACAGTCATCTGTGTAAACATGGAAATATCTACACCACCATCTGTATAAACATGGAAATATCTACAATGCCATCTGTATACACATGGAAATACCTACACGGCAATCAGTGTATAGATGGAAACTTCAACACCGCCATCTGTACAAACATGGAAAAATCTACACTGCTATCTCTATAAACATGGAAATATCTACAATGCGGTCTGTATAAACATGGAAATATCTACACCGGTACCTGTATAAACATGGAAATATCTACACCATGATCTCTATAAACATGGAAATATATACACCGCTATCTGTATAAACATGGAAATATCTGCACCGCTATCTCTATAAACATGGAAATAACCACAAAGACATCTGTATAAACATGGAAATACCTACACAGTCATGTGTAGGAACATTTAAATATGTACACTGCCATCTGTATAAATATAGAAATATCTACACAGCCCTCTGTATAAATATGGAAATATCTGCATAGGCATCTGTGTAAACATGGAAATATCTGCACCGCTATCTGTATAAACATGGAAATACCTACACCGCTGTCTCTATAAACATGGAAATATGTACACCGCTATGTGTATAAACATGGAAATATCTCCACTGCTCTCTGTATAAACATGGAAATATCTCCACCGTTATCTGTATAAACATGGAAATACCAACAGCGCCATCTATATAACCATTGAAATATCTACACTGCCATCTGTAAAAACATGGAAATATCTACACATTCATCTGAATAAACATGGAAATATCTACACCACCATCTGTATACACATGGAAATAGCTACAATACCATCTGTGTACACATGGAAATATCTACACAGACATCTGTATAAATATGGAAATATCTACACGGCCATCTGTATAAACATGGAAATATCTACACTGCCATCTGTAGAAAGATGGAAATATCTACACCGCTATCTCTATAAATATGGAAATATCTACACCGCCATCTCTATGAACATGAAAATGTCTACACTGCCATCTCCATAAAGATGGAAGTATCTACTCCGCCATGTGAATAAACACGGAAATATCTACACCACCATCTGTGTAAACATGGAAATACCTACACTGCTATCTGTATAAACATGGAAATAACTACACCGCCATCTTCATGTCCTTGGAAATATCTACGCCGCCATCTGAATAAACATGGAAATATCTACAGGGCCAAATGTGTATAGATGGAAATATCAACACCGCCATCTGTACAAACATGGAAATATCTACACCGCTATCTCTATAGACATGGAAATATCTGCACCGCCATCTGTAAAAACATGGAAATACCTATACAGTCATCTGTATCAACATGGAAATATCTACAATGCCATCTCTAGAAAGATGGAAATATCTACACTGCAATCTGTGTAAACATGGAAATATCTACACCGATATCTGTAAAAACATGGAAATATCTAAACCGCTATCTGTATAAACATGGAAATATCTACAACGCGATCTGTATAAACATGGAAATATCTACACTGCGATCTGTATAAACATGGAAATATCTACACAGATATCTCTATAAACATGGAAAAATCTACACCGCCATCTGTATAAACATGGAAATACCTACAAAGTCATCTGTATAAACATGGAAATATCTACACAGCCATCTGTATAAACATGGAAATATCTACACAGCCATCTGTATATACATGGAAATATCTACACCACTATCTGTATAAACATGGAAATATCTACACAGCCATCTGCATAACCATGGAAATATCTGCACCGCCATGTGTATAAACCTGGAAATATCTACACGGTCATCTGTGTAGAGATGGAAATACCAACACCGCCATCTGTACAAACATGGAAATATCTGCTCCGCTATCTGTATAAACATGGAAATATCTACACTGCGGTCTGTATAAACATGGAAATATCAACACCGCTATCGGTATAAACATGGAAATATCTACACCGCTATCTCTATAAACATGGAAATATCTACACCGTGATCTGTATAAACATGGAAATATTTACACCGCTATCTGTATAAACATGGAATCTTCTACACCGTTATCTGTATAAATATGGAAATATCTACACCGCTATCTCTATAAACTTGGAAATATCTACACCGCCATCTGTATAAACATGGAAATACCTATACAGTCATCTGTGTAAACATGGAAATATCTACACCACCATCTGTATAAACATGGAAATATCTACAATGCCATCTGTATACACATGGAAATACCTACACGGCAATCAGTGTATAGATGGAAACTTCAACACCGCCATCTGTACAAACATGGAAAAATCTACACTGCTATCTCTATAAACATGGAAATATCTACAATGCGGTCTGTATAAACATGGAAATATCTACACCGGTACCTGTATAAACATGGAAATATCTACACCATGATCTCTATAAACATGGAAATATATACACCGCTATCTCTATAAACATGGAAATATCTGCACCGCTATCTCCATAAACATGGAAATAACCACAAAGACATCTGTATAAACATGGAAATACCTACACAGTCATGTGTAGGAACATTTAAATATGTACACTGCCATCTGTATAAATATAGAAATATCTACACAGCCCTCTGTATAAATACGGAAATATCTGCATAGGCATCTGTGTAAACATGGAAATATCTGCACCGCTATCTGTATAAACATGGAAATACCTACACCGCTGTCTCTATAAACATGGAAATATGTACACCGCTATGTGTATAAACATGGAAATATCTCCACTGCTCTCTGTATAAACATGGAAATATCTCCACCGTTATCTGTATAAACATGGAAATACCAACAGCGCCATCTATATAACCATTGAAATATCTACACTGCCATCTGTAAAAACATGGAAATATCTACACATTCATCTGAATAAACATGGAAATATCTACACCACCATCTGTATACACATGGAAATAGCTACAATACCATCTGTGTACACATGGAAATATCTACACAGACATCTGTATAAATATGGAAATATCTACACGGCCATCTGTATAAACATGGAAATATCTACACTGCCATCTGTAGAAAGATGGAAATATCTACACCGCTATCTCTATAAATATGGAAATATCTACACCGCCATCTCTATGAACATGAAAATGTCTACACTGCCATCTCCATAAAGATGGAAGTATCTACTCCGCCATGTGAATAAACACGGAAATATCTACACCACCCTCTGTGTAAACATGGAAATACCTACACTGCTATCTGTATAAACATGGAAATAACTACACCGCCATCTTCATGACCTTGGAAATATCTACGCCGCCATCTGAATAAACATGGAAATATCTACACGGCCAAATGTGTATAGATGGAAATAACAACACCGCCATCTGTACAAACATGGAAATATCTACACCGCTATCTCTATAGACATGGAAATATCTGCACCGCCATCTGTAAAAACATGGAAATACCTATACAGTCATCTGTGTAAACATGGAAATATCTACAATGCCATCTCTAGAAAGATGGAAATATCTACACTGCAATCTGTGTAAACATGGAAATATCTACACCGATATCTGTAAAAACATGGAAATATCTACACCGCTATCTGTATAAAAATGGAAATATCTACACCGCGATCTGTATAAGCATGGAAATATCTACACCGCGATCTGTATAAACATGGAAATATCTACACCGCTATCTGTATAAACATGGAAATATCTACACAGTTATCTCTATAAACATGGAAATATCTACACCGCCATCTGTATGAACATGGAAATACCTACAAAGTCATCTGTATAAACATGGAAATATCTACACAGCCATCTGTATAAACATGGAAATATCTACACAGCCATCTGTATATACATGGAAATATCTACACCACTATCTGTATAAGCATGGAAATATCTACACCGCCATCTCTATAAACAGGGAAATATCTACACGCCTATCTGTATAAACATGGAAATATCCACACCGCTATCTCTATAAACATGGAAAAATCAACACCGCTATCTCTATGAACATGGAAATATCTACACTGCCATCTCTATAAACATGGAAATGTCTACACCACGATCAGTATAAACATGGAAATATCTGCACCGCTATCTGTATAAACATGGAAATACATACACCGCTGTCGCTATAAACATGGAAATATGTACACCGCTATGTGTATAAACATGGAAATATCTCCACTGCTGTCTGTATAAACATGGAAATATCTACACCGAGATCTGTAGAAACATCGAAATATCTACACCGCTATCTGTATAAACATGGAAATATCTACACAGCTATCTCTACAAACATGGAAATACCTACACCGCCATCTGTACAAACATGGAAATACCTACAAAGTCATCTGTATAAACATGGAAATATCTACACAGCCATCTGTATAAACATGGAAATATCTACACAGCCATCTGTATATACATGGAAATATCTACACCGCTGTCTGTATAAACATGGAAATAACTACACCGCTATTTGTATAAACAAGGAAATATCTACATCACCATCTGTTAAAACATGGAAATATATACACAGACATCTGTTTATACATGGAAATATCTACACCGCTATCTGTATAAACCTGCTAATAACTACACCGCTATCTGTATAAATTTGGAAATATTTGCACTGCTATCCCTATAAACATGGTAATATCAACACCGCGATCTGTATAAACATGGAAATATCTACACCATGATCTGTATAAACATGGAAATATCTACACCGTGATCTGTATAAACATGGAAATATCTACACCGCCATCTCTATAAACATGGAAATATCTACACCCCTATCTGTATAAACATGGAAATATCCTCACAGCTATCTCTATAAACATGGAAAAATCAACACCGCTATCTCTATGAACATGGAAATATCTACACCGCCATCTCTATAAACATGGAAATATCTACACCGCGATCAGTATAAGCATGGAAATATCTACACCGCTATCTGTATAAACATGGAAATGTCGCCATTGCTATCTCTATAAACATCGAAATATCTACACCGCCATCTGTATAAACATGGAAATACTTACAAAGTTATCTGTATAAACATGGAAAAATCAACACCGCTATCTCTATGAACATGGAAATATCTACACCGCCATCTCTATAAACATGGAAATATCTACACCGCGATCAGTATAAAAATGGAAATATCTACACCGCTATCTGTATAAACTAGGAAATATCTCCACTTCTATCTCTATAAACATCGAAATATCTACATCGCCATCTGTATAAACATGGAAATACTTACAAAATTATCTGTATAAACATGGAAATATCTACACCGCCATCTGTATAAACATGGAAATATCTACACAGCCATGTGTATATACATGGAAATATCTACACCACTATCTGTATAAACATGGAAATGTCTCCATTGCTATCTCTATAAACATCGAAATATCTACACCGCCATCTGTATAAACATGGAAATACTTACAAAGTTATCTGTATAAACATGGAAATATCTACACCGCCATCATTATAAACCTGGAAATATCTACACAGCCATGTATATATACATGGAAATATCTACACCGCTATCTATATAAACATGGAAATATCTACACCGCTATCTGTATAAACATGGAAATATCTCCACTGCTATCTCTATAAACATGGAAATATCTACACCGCTATCTGTATAAACATGGAAATATCTACACTGCCATCTGTAGAAAGATGTAAATATGTACACCGCCATCTGCATGTCCATGGAAATATCTACGCCACCATCTGTATAAACATGGAAATATCTACACGGCCATCTGTGTATAGATGGAAATATCAACACTGCCATCTGAACAAACATGGAAATGTCTACGCCGCTATCTCTATAAAAATGGAAATATCTGCACTGCCATCTGAAAAAACATGGAAATACCTATACAGTCATCTGTATAAACATGGAAATATCTACAATTCCATCTGTATATGCATGGAAATATCTACGCAGCCATCGGTATAAACATGAAAAAATCTACACTGCTATCTCTATAAACATGGAAATAACTACACCGCCATCTCTATATACATGGAATTATCTACACTGCCATCTCCATAAACATGGAACTAACTACTCCGCCATCTGTATAAACATGGAAACATCTACACCGCCATCTGTGTGAATAAGGAAATATCTACAATGCCATCTGTATAAAGATATAAATATCTGCACCGCGAGCTGTATAACCATGGAAATATCTACATCGCTATCTGTATAAATGTGGAAATAACAACACCGCTATCGATATAAACATGGAAATATCTACAACGCCATCTATATAAACGTGGAAATATCTACACCGCTATGTCTATAAACATGGAAATACCTACACCGCTATCTGTATAAACATGGAAATATCTACACCGCTCTCTGTATAAACATGGAAATATCTACACCGCTATCTGTATAAACATGGAAATATCTACACAACCATGTGTACATACATGGAAATATCTACACCGCACTCTATATAAACATGGAAATAAGTACAGCGTTATCTGTATATACATGGAAATATCTACACCACCATCTACATATCCATAGAAATACCTGTACCGCCATCTGTATAAACATGGAAATATCTACACGTTCATCTGTGTATAGATGGAAATATCAACACCGCCATCTGTACAAACATGGAAATATCTGCACCGCTATCTGTATAAACATGGAAATATCTACACCGCGGTCTGTATAAACATGGAAATATCTACACCGCTATTGTATAAACATGGAAATACCTACACCGCTATCTCTATAAACATGGAAATATCTACACCGCTATCTGTATAAAAAAGGAAATATTTACACCGCTCTCTGTATAAACATGGAAATTTCTACACCGTTATCTGTATAAATATGGAAATATCTACACCGCTATCTCTATAAACTTGGAAATATCAACACCGCCATCTGTATAAACATGGAAACACCTATACAGTCATCTATGTAAACATGGAAATATCTACTCCACCAGATGTATAAACATGGAAATATCTACAATGCCATCTGTATACACATGGAAATACCTACACGGCAATCTGTGTATAGATGGAAACATCAACACCGCCATCTGTACAAACATGGAAATATCTACACTGCTATCTCTATAAACATGGAATTATATAAACTGCGGTCTGTATAAACATGTAAATATCTCCACCGGTATCTGTATAAACATGGAAATATCTACACCATGATCTGTATAAACATGGAAATATCTACACCATGATCTGTATAAACATGGAAATATCTACACCGTGATCTGTATAAACATGGAAATATCTACACCGCCATCTCTATAAACATGGAAATATCTACACCCCTATCTGTATAAACATGGAAATATCTTCACAGCTATCTCTATAAACATGGAAAAATCAACACCGCTATCTCTATGAACATGGAAATATCTACACCGCCATCTCTATAAACATGGAAATATCTACACCGCCATCAGTATAAACATGGAAATATCTACAGCGCTATCTGTATAAACATGGAAATGTCTCCATTGCTATCTCTATAAACATCGAAATATCTACACCGCCATCTGTATAAACATGGAAATACTTACAAAGTTATCTGTATAAACATGGAAATATCTACACCGCCATCAGTATAAACATGGAAATATCTACACAGCCATGTGTATATACATGGAAATATCTTCACCGCTATCTATATAAACATGGAAATAACTACACCGCTATCTGTATAAACATGGAAATATCTCCACTGCTATCTCTATAAACATCGAAATATCTACACCGCCATCTGTATAAACATGGAAATACTTACAAAGTTATCTGTACAAACATGGAAATATCTACACCGCCATCTGTATAAACATGTTAATACTTACAAAGTTATCTGTACATACATGGAAATATCTACACCGCTCTCTATATCAACATGGAAATAAGTGCAGCGCTATCTGTATATACATGGAAATATCTACACCACCATCTACATATCCATAGAAATATCTGTGCCGCCATCTGTATAAACATGGAAATATCTACACGTTCATCTGTGTATAGATGGAAATATCAACACCGCCATCTGTACAAACATGGAAATATCTGCACCGCTATCTGTATAAACATGGAAATATCTACACCGCGGTCTGTATAAACATGGAAATATCTACACCGCTATTGTATAAACATGGAAATACCTACACCGCTATCCCTATAAACATGGAAATATCTACACCGTTATCTGCATAAAAATGGAAATATTTACACCGCTATCTGTATAAACATGGAAATTTCTACACCGTTATCTGTATAAATATGGAAATATCTACACCGCTATCTCTAAAAACATGGAAATATCTACACCGCCATCTGTATAAACATGGAAATACCTATACAGTCATCTGTGTAAACATGGAAATATCTACTCCACCATCTGTATAAACATGGAAATATCTACAATGCCATCTGTATACACATGGAAATACCTACACGGCAATCTGTGTATAAATGGAAACATCAACACCGCCATCTGTACAAACATGGAAATATCTACACTGCTATCTCTATAAACATGGAAATATATACACTGCGGTCTGTATAAACATGGAAATATCTACACCGGTATCTGTATAAACATGGAAATATCTACACCATGATCTGTATAAACATGGAAATATATACACCGCTATCTGTATAAACATGGAAATATCTGCACCGCTATCTCTATAAACATGGAAATATCCACAAAGACATCTGCATAAACATGGAAATAACTACACAGTCATGTGTAGGAACATTTAAATATCTACACTGCCATCTCTATAAACATAGAAATATCTACACAGCCCTCTGTATAAATATGGAAATATCTGCATAGGCATCTGTGTAAACATGGAAATATCTGCACCGCTATCTGTATTAACATGGAAATACATACACCGCTGTCGCTATAAACATGGAAATATGTACACCGCTATGTGTATAAACATGGAAATATCTCCACTGCTGTCTGTATAAACATGGAAATATCTACACCGCGATCTGTATAAACATCGAAATATCTACACCGCTATCTGTATAAACATGGAAATATCTACACAGCTATCTCTACAAACATGGAAATACCTACACCGCCATCTGTACAAACATGGAAATACCTACAAAGTCATCTGTATAAACATGGAAATATCTACACAGCCATCTGTATAAACATGGAAATATCTACACAGCCATCTGTATATACATGGAAATAACTACACCGCTATCTGTATAAACATGGAAATAACTACACCGCTATTTGTATAAAGAAGGAAATATCTACATCACCAACTGTTAAAACATGGAAATATATACATAGACATCTGTTAATACATGGAAATATCTACACCGCTATCTGTATAAACCTGCTAGTAACTACACCGCTATCTGTATAAATGTGGAAATATTTGCACTGCTATCCCTATAAACATGGTAATATCAACACCGCGATCTGTATAAACATGGAAATATCTACACCATGATCTGTATAAACATGGAAATATCTACACCGTGATCTGTATAAACATGGAAATATCTACACCGCCATCTCTATAAACATGGAAATATCTACACCCCTATCTGTATAAACATGGAAATATCCTCACAGCTATCTCTATAAACATGGAAAAATCAACACCGCTATCTCTATGAACATGGAAATATCTACACTGCCATCTCTATAAACATGGAAATATCTACACCACGATCAGTATAAGCATGGAAATATCTACACCGCTATCGGTATAAACATGGAAATATCTCCACTGCTATCTCTATAAATATCAAAATATCTACACCGCCATCTGTATAAACATGGAAATACTTACAAAGTTATCTGTATAAACATGGAAATACCTACACCGCCATCAGTATAAACATGGAAATATCTAAACAGCCATGTGTATATACATGGAAATATCTACACCGCTATCTATATAAACATGGAAATAACTACACCGCTATCTGTATAAACAAGGAAATACCTCCACTGCTATCTCTATAAACATCGAGATATCTACACCGCCATCTGTATAAACATGGAAATACTTAGAAAGTTATCTGTACAAACATGGAAATATCTACACCGCCATCTGTATAAACATGTTAATACTTACAAAGTTATCTGTACATACATGGAAATATCTACACCGCTCTCTATATAAACATGGAAATAAGTACAGTGCTATCTGCATATACATGGAAATATCCACACCACCATCTACATATCCATAGAAATATCTGTGCCGCCATCTGAATAAACATGGAAATATCTCCACGTTCATCTGTGTATAGATGGAAATATCAACACCGCCATCTGTACAAACATGGAAATATCTGCACCGCGGTCTATATAAACATGGAAATATCTACACCGCTATTGTATAAACATGGAAATACCTACACCGCTATCTCTATAAACATGGAAATATCTACACCGTTATCTGTATAAAAATGGAAATATTTACACCGCTATCTGTATAAACATGGAAATTTCTACACCGTTATCTGTATAAATATGGAAATATCTTCACCGCTATCTCTATAAACTTGGAAATATCTACACCGCCATCTGTATAAACATGGAAATACCTATACAGTCATCTGTGTAAACATGGAAATATCTACTCCACCATCTGTATAAACATGGAAATATCTACAATGCCATCTGTATACACATGGAAATAGCTACACGGCAATCTGTGTATAGATGGAAACATGAACACCGCCATCTGTACAAACATGGAAATATCTACACTGCTATCTCTATAAACATGGAAATATATACACTGCGGTCTGTATAAACATGGAAATATCTACACCGGTATCTGTATAAACATGGAAATATCTACACCATGATCTGTATAAACATGGAAATATATACACCGCTATCTGTATAAACATGGAAATATCTTCACCGCTATCTCTATAAACATGGAAATGTCTACAAAGACATCTGCATAAACATGGAAATAACTACACAGTCATGTGTAGGAACATTTAAATATCTACACTGCCATCTGTATAAACATAGAAATATCTACACAGCCCTCTGTATAAATATGGAAATATCTGCATAGGCATGTGTGTAAACATGGAAATATCTGCACCGCTATCAGTATAAACATGGAAATACATACACCGCTGTCTCTATAAACATGGAAATATGTACACCGCCATGTGTATAAACATGGAAATATCTCCACTGCTGTCTGTATAAACATGGAAATATCTACACCGCGATCTGTATAAACATCGAAATATCTACACCGCTATCTGCATATACATGGAAATATCTACACAGCTATCTCTACAAACATGGAAATACCTACACCGCCATCTGTACAAACATGGAAATACCTACAAAGTCATCTGTATAAACATGGAAATATCTACATAGCCATCTGTATAAACATGGAAATATCTACACAGCCATCTGTATATACATGGAAATATCTACACCGCTATCTGTATAAACATGGAAATAACTACACCGCTATTTGTATAAACAAGGAAATATCTACATCACCATCTGTTAAAACATGGAAATATATACACAGACATCTGTTTATACATGGAAATATCTACACCGCTATTTGTATAAACCTGCTAATAACTACACCGCTATCTGTATAAATGTGGAAATATTTGCACTGCTATCCCTATAAACATGGTAATATCAACACTGCTATCTCTATAAACATGGAAATATCTACACCGCCATCAGTATAAACATGGATATATCTACACAGCCATGTGTATATACATGGAAATATCTACACCGCTATCTATATAAACATGGAAATAACTACACCGCTATCTGTATAAACATGGAAATATCTACACCGCCATCTACATATCCATGGAAATATCTACACTGCTATCTGTATAAACATGGAAATATCTACACCGCTATTTCTTTAAACATGGAAATATCTACACCGTGATCTGTATAAACATGAAAATTTCTACACCGTTATCTGTATAAATATGGAAATATCTACACCGCTATCTCTATGAACATGGAAATGTCTACACCGCCATCTGTATAAACATGGAAATACCTATACAGTCATCTGTGTAAACATGGAAATATCTACACCACCATCTGTATAAACATGGAAATATCTACAATGCCACCTGTATACACATGGAAATACCTACACGGCAATCTGTGTATAGATGGAAACATCAACACCACCATCTGTATATACATGGAAATATCTACAATGCCATCTGTATACACATGGAAATACCTACACGGCAATCTGTGTATAGATGGAAACATGAACACCGCCATCTGTACAACCACGGAAATATCTACACTGCTATCTCTATAAACATGGAAATATCTACACTGCGGTCTGTATAAACATGGAAATATCTGCACCGGTATCTGTATAAACATGGAAATATCTGCACCGTTATCTCTATAAACATGGAAATATGTACACCGCTATGTGTATAAACATGGAAATATCTCCACTGCTGTCTGTATAAACATGGAAATATCTCCACCATTATCTGTATAAACATGGAAATATCTACAGCGCCATCTCTATAAACATTGAAATATCTACACTGCCATCTGTAAAAACATGGAAATAAATACACAGTCATCTGAATAAACATGGAAATATCTACACCAACATCTGTATAAACATGGAAATATCTACACTGCCATTTGTAGGAAGATGGAAATATCTTCACCGCTATCTCTATAAATATGGAAATACCTACACCGCCATCTCTATAAACATGAAAATATCTACAATGCCATCTCCATAAAGATGGAAATATCTACTCCACCATGTGTATTAACAAGGAAATATCTACACCACAATCTGTGTAAACATGGAAATATCTACACCGCTACCTGTATAAACATGGAAATAACTACACCGCCATCTGCATGTCTTTGGAAATATCTATGCCGCCATCTGTATAAACATGGAAATATCTACACGGCCATCTGTGTATAGATGGAAATATCCACACCGCCATATGTACAAACATGGAAATATCTACACCGCTATCTCTATAAACATGGAAATATCTGCACTGCCATCTGTAAAAGCATGGAAATACCTATACAGTCATCTGTATAAACATGGAAATATGTACAATGCCATCTGTATACACATGGAAATATCTACACAGCCATCTGTATAAACATGTAAATATCTACACTGCTATCTCTATAAACATGGAAATATCTACACTGCCGTCTCCATAAACATGGAACTAACTACTCCGCCATCTGTATAAACATGGAAACATCTACACTGCCACCTGTGTGAATAAGGAAATATCTACAATGCCATCTGTATAAAGATATAAATATCTGCACCGCGAGCTGCATAAACATGGAAATATCTACATCGCTATCTGTATAAACGTGGAAATACCAACACCGCTATCGGTATAAACATGGAAATATCTACAACGCCATCTACATAAACATGGAAATATCTACACCGCTATGTCTATAAACATGGAAATACCTACACCGCTATCTCTATAAACATGGAAATATCTACACCGCTATCTGTATAAACATGGAAATATCTACACCGCTATCTGTATAAACATGGAAATATCTACACCGCGATCTGTATAAACATGGAAATATCTACACCGCGATCTGTATAAACATGGAAATATCTTCACCTCGATCTATATAAACATGGAAATACCTTCACCACGATCTGTATAAACATGTAAATATCTACACCGCTATCTGTATAAACATGGTAATACCTACACCACCATCTATACAAACATGGAAATATCTACACCGCCATCTGTATAAACATGGAAATATCTACAATGCCATCTGTAGAAAGATGGAAATATCTACACCGCAATCTGTGTAAATATGGAAATATCTACACTGATATTTGTAAAAACATGGAAATATCTACACCGCCATCTGTATATACATGGAAATATCTACACCGCGATCTGTATAAACATGGAAATATCTACAGCGCCATCTCTATAAACATTGAAATATCTACACTGCCATCTGTAAAAACATGGAAATATCTACACAGTCATCTGAATAAACATGGAAATATCTACACCACCATCTGTATAAACATGGAAATACCTTCAATACCATCAGTATACACATGGAAATATCTACACAGACATCTGTATAAATATGGAAATATCTACACCGCCATCTGTATAAACATGGAAATATCTACACTGCCATCTGTAGAAAGATGGAAATATCTACACCGCTATCTCTATAAATATGGAAATATCTACACCGCCATCTCTACAAACATGAAAATATCTACACTGCAATCTCCATAAAGATGGAAGTATCTACTCCGCCATGTGTATAAACACGGAAATATCTACACCACCATCTGTGTAAACATGGAAATATCTTCACCGCTGTCTGTATAAACATGGAAATATCTACACCGCCATCTGCATGACCATGGAATTATCTACGCCGCCATCTGTATTAACATGGAAATATGTACACGGCCATCTGTGTATAGATGGAAATATCAACACCGCCATCTGTACAAACATGGAAACGTCTACACCGCTATCTCTGTAAACATGGAAATATCTGCTTTGCCATCTGTAAAAACATGGAAATACCTATACAGTCATCTGTATAAACATGGAAATATCTACAATGCCATCTGTATACACATGGAAATATCTACACAGCCATCTGTATAAACATGTAAATATCTACACTGCTATCTCTATAAACATGGAAATATCTACACCGCCATCTCTATAAACATGAAAATATCTACACTGCCATCTCCAGAAACATGGAACTAACTACACCGCCATCTGTATAAACATGGAAACATCTTCACCGCCATCTGTGTGAATAAGGAAATATCTACAATGCCATCTGTATGAAGGTATAAATATCTGCACCGCGAGCTGTATAAACATGGGAATATCTACATCGCTATCTGTATAAACGTGGAAATATCAACACCGCTATCGTTATAAACATGGAAATATCTACAATGCCATCTGTATAAACATGGAAATATCTACACCGCTATGTCTATAAATATGGAAATACCTACACCTCTATCTCTATAAACATGGAAATATCTACACCGCTATCTGTATAAACATGGAAATATGCACACTGCTTTCTGTATAAACATGGAAATATCTACACCGCGATCTGTATAAACATGGAAATATCTACACCGCGATCTGTATAAACATGGAAATATCTTCACATCGATCTGTAAAAACATGGAAATATCTTCACCTCGATCTGTATAAACATGGAAATATCTTCACCACGATCTGTATAAACATGGAAATATCTACACCGCTATCTGTATAAACATGGTAATATCTACACCACCATCTATATAAACATGGAAATATCTACTCCGCCATCTGTATAAACATGGAAATATCTACAATGCCATCTGTAGAAAGATGGAAATATCTACACCGCAATCTGTGTAAAGTTGGAAATATCTACACAGATATCTGCAAAAACATGGAAATATCTACACCGCCATCTGTATAAACATGGAAATATCTACGCTGCCATCCCCATAAACATGGAACTAACTACTCCCCCATCTGTATAAACATGGAAACATCTACAACGCCATCTGTGTGAGTTAGGAAATATCTACAATGCCATCTGTATAAAGATATAAATATCTGCACCGCGAGCTGTATAAACATGGAAATATCTACATCGCTATCTGTATAGACGTGGAAATATCAACACCGCTATCGGTATAAAGATGGAAATACCTACAACGCCATCTGTATAGACGTGGAAATATCAACACCGCTATCGGTATAAAGATGGAAATATCTACAACGCCATCTATATAAACATGGAAATATCTACACAGCTATGTCTATAAACATGGAAATACCTACACTGCTATCTCTATAAACATGCAAATATCTACACCGCTATCTGTATAAACATGGAAATATCTACACCGCTATTTGTATAAACATGGAAATATCTACACCGCGATCTGTATAAACATGGAAATATCTACACCGCCATCTGTATAAACATGGAAATATCTTCACCTCGATCTGTATAAACATGGAAATATCTTCACCACGATCTGTATAAACATGGATATATCTACACCGCTATCTGTATAAACATGGTAATATCTACGCCACCATCTATATAAACATGGAAATATCTACACCGCCATCTGTATGAATATGGAAATATCTACAATGCCATATGTAGAAAGATAGAAATATCTACATCGCAATCTGTGTAAACATGGAAATATCTACACCGATATTTGTAAAAACATGGAAACATCTACACCGCCATCTGTATAAACATGGAAATATCTACACCGCGATCTGTATAAACATGGAAATATCTACAGCGCCATCTCTATAAACATTGAAATATCTACACTGCCATCTGTAAAAACATGGAAATATCTACACAGTCATCTGAATAAACATGGAAATATCTATACCACCATCTGTATAAACATGGAAATACCTACAATACCATCAGTATACACATGGAAATATCTACACAGACATCAGTATAAATATGGAAATATCTACACCGCCATCTGTATAAACATGGAAGTATCTACACTGCCATCTGTAGAAAGATGGAAATATCTACACCGCTATCGCTATAAACATGGAAATATCTACACCGCCATCTCTACAAACATGAAAATATCTACACTGCCATCTCCATAAACATGGAACTAACTACTCCGCCATCTGTATAAACATGGAAACATCTACACCGCCATCTGCGTGAATAAGGAAGTATCTACAATGCCATCTGTATAAAGATATAAATATCTTCACCGCGAGCTGTATAAAAATGGAAATATCTACATCGCTATCTGTATAAACTTGGAAATATCAACACCGCTATCGGTATAAACATGGAAATATCTACAACGCCATCTGTATAAACATGGAAATATCTACACCGCTATGTCTATAAATATGGAAATACCTACACCGCTATCTCTATAAACATGGAAATATCTACACCGGTATCTGTATAAACATGGAAATACCAACACCGCTTTCTGTATAAACATGGAAATATCTACACCGCGTTCCGTATAAACATGGAAATATCTTCACCTCGATATGTATAAACATGGAAATATCTTCACCACGATCTGCATAAACATGGAAACATCTACACCGCTATCTGTATAAACATGGTAATATCTACACCACCATCTATATAAACATGGAAATATCTACAAAGCCATCTGTATAAACATGGAAGTATCTACAATGCCATCTGTAGAAAGATGGAAATATCTACACCGCAATCTGTGTAAACATGGAAATATCTTCACCGATATCTTTAAAAACATGGAAATATCTACACCGCCATCTGTATAAACATGGAAATATCTACACCGCGATCTGTATAAACATGGAAATATCTACAGCGCCATGTCTATAAACATTGAAATATCTACACTGCCATCTGTAAAAACATGGAAATATCTACACAGGCATCTGAATAAACATGGAAATATCTACACCACCATCTGTATAAACATGGAAATACCTACAATACCATCAGTATACACATGGAAATATCTACACAGACATCTGTATAAATATGGAAATATCTACACCGCCATCTCTACAAACATGAAAATACCTACACTGCCATCTCCGCAAAGATGGAATTATCTACTCCGCCATGTGTATAAACACGGAAATATCTACACCACCATCTGTGTAAACATGGAAATATCTACACCGCTGTCTGTATAAACATGGAAATATCTACACCGCCGTCTGCATGACCATGGAATTATCTACGCTGCCATCTGTATTAACAAGGAAATATGTACACGGCCATCTGTGTATAGATGGAAATATCAACACCGCCATCTGTACAAACATGGAAATATCTACACCGCTATCTCTGTAAACATGGAAATATCTGCTTTGCCATCTGTAAAAACATGGAAATACCTATACAGTCATCTGTATAAACATGGAAATATCTACAATGCCATCTGTATACACATGGAAATATCTACACAGCCATCTGTATAAACATGTAAATATCTACACTGCTATCTCTATAAACATGGAAATATCTACACCGCCATCTCTATAAACATGAAAATATCTACACTGCCATCTCCAGAAACATGGAACTAACTACACCGCCATCTGTATAAACATGGAAACATCTTCACCGCCATCTGTGTGAATAAGGAAATATCTACAATGCCATCTGTATGAAGGTATAAATATCTGCACCGCGAGCTGTATAAACATGGGAATATCTACATCGCTATCTGTATAAACGTGGAAATATCAACACCGCTATCGTTATAAACATGGAAATATCTACAATGCCATCTGTATAAACATGGAAATATCTACACCGCTATGTCTATAAATATGGAAATACCTACACCTCTATCTCTATAAACATGGAAATATCTACACCGCTATCTGTATAAACATGGAAATATGCACACTGCTTTCTGTATAAACATGGAAATATCTACACCGCGATCTGTATAAACATGGAAATATCTACACCGCGATCTGTATAAACATGGAAATATCTTCACATCGATCTGTAAAAACATGGAAATATCTTCACCTCGATCTGTATAAACATGGAAATATCTTCACCACGATCTGTATAAACATGGAAATATCTACACCGCTATCTGTATAAACATGGTAATATCTACACCACCATCTATATAAACATGGAAATATCTACTCCGCCATCTGTATAAACATGGAAATATCTACAATGCCATCTGTAGAAAGATGGAAATATCTACACCGCAATCTGTGTAAAGTTGGAAATATCTACACAGATATCTGCAAAAACATGGAAATATCTACACCGCCATCTGTATAAACATGGAAATATCTACGCTGCCATCCCCATAAACATGGAACTAACTACTCCCCCATCTGTATAAACATGGAAACATCTACAACGCCATCTGTGTGAGTTAGGAAATATCTACAATGCCATCTGTATAAAGATATAAATATCTGCACCGCGAGCTGTATAAACATGGAAATATCTACATCGCTATCTGTATAGACGTGGAAATATCAACACCGCTATCGGTATAAAGATGGAAATACCTACAACGCCATCTGTATAGACGTGGAAATATCAACACCGCTATCGGTATAAAGATGGAAATATCTACAACGCCATCTATATAAACATGGAAATATCTACACAGCTATGTCTATAAACATGGAAATACCTACACTGCTATCTCTATAAACATGCAAATATCTACACCGCTATCTGTATAAACATGGAAATATCTACACCGCTATTTGTATAAACATGGAAATATCTACACCGCGATCTGTATAAACATGGAAATATCTACACCGCCATCTGTATAAACATGGAAATATCTTCACCTCGATCTGTATAAACATGGAAATATCTTCACCACGATCTGTATAAACATGGATATATCTACACCGCTATCTGTATAAACATGGTAATATCTACGCCACCATCTATATAAACATGGAAATATCTACACCGCCATCTGTATGAATATGGAAATATCTACAATGCCATATGTAGAAAGATAGAAATATCTACATCGCAATCTGTGTAAACATGGAAATATCTACACCGATATTTGTAAAAACATGGAAACATCTACACCGCCATCTGTATAAACATGGAAATATCTACACCGCGATCTGTATAAACATGGAAATATCTACAGCGCCATCTCTATAAACATTGAAATATCTACACTGCCATCTGTAAAAACATGGAAATATCTACACAGTCATCTGAATAAACATGGAAATATCTATACCACCATCTGTATAAACATGGAAATACCTACAATACCATCAGTATACACATGGAAATATCTACACAGACATCAGTATAAATATGGAAATATCTACACCGCCATCTGTATAAACATGGAAGTATCTACACTGCCATCTGTAGAAAGATGGAAATATCTACACCGCTATCGCTATAAACATGGAAATATCTACACCGCCATCTCTACAAACATGAAAATATCTACACTGCCATCTCCATAAACATGGAACTAACTACTCCGCCATCTGTATAAACATGGAAACATCTACACCGCCATCTGCGTGAATAAGGAAGTATCTACAATGCCATCTGTATAAAGATATAAATATCTTCACCGCGAGCTGTATAAAAATGGAAATATCTACATCGCTATCTGTATAAACTTGGAAATATCAACACCGCTATCGGTATAAACATGGAAATATCTACAACGCCATCTGTATAAACATGGAAATATCTACACCGCTATGTCTATAAATATGGAAATACCTACACCGCTATCTCTATAAACATGGAAATATCTACACCGGTATCTGTATAAACATGGAAATACCAACACCGCTTTCTGTATAAACATGGAAATATCTACACCGCGTTCCGTATAAACATGGAAATATCTTCACCTCGATATGTATAAACATGGAAATATCTTCACCACGATCTGCATAAACATGGAAACATCTACACCGCTATCTGTATAAACATGGTAATATCTACACCACCATCTATATAAACATGGAAATATCTACAAAGCCATCTGTATAAACATGGAAGTATCTACAATGCCATCTGTAGAAAGATGGAAATATCTACACCGCAATCTGTGTAAACATGGAAATATCTTCACCGATATCTTTAAAAACATGGAAATATCTACACCGCCATCTGTATAAACATGGAAATATCTACACCGCGATCTGTATAAACATGGAAATATCTACAGCGCCATGTCTATAAACATTGAAATATCTACACTGCCATCTGTAAAAACATGGAAATATCTACACAGGCATCTGAATAAACATGGAAATATCTACACCACCATCTGTATAAACATGGAAATACCTACAATACCATCAGTATACACATGGAAATATCTACACAGACATCTGTATAAATATGGAAATATCTACACCGCCATCTCTACAAACATGAAAATACCTACACTGCCATCTCCGCAAAGATGGAATTATCTACTCCGCCATGTGTATAAACACGGAAATATCTACACCACCATCTGTGTAAACATGGAAATATCTACACCGCTGTCTGTATAAACATGGAAATATCTACACCGCCGTCTGCATGACCATGGAATTATCTACGCTGCCATCTGTATTAACAAGGAAATATGTACACGGCCATCTGTGTATAGATGGAAATATCAACACCGCCATCTGTACAAACATGGAAATATCTACACCGCTATCTCTATAAACATGGAAATATCTGCTCTGCCATCTGTAAAAACATGGAAACACCAATACAGTCATCTGTATAAACATGGAAATATCTACAATGCCATCTGTATACACATGGAAATATCTACACAGCCATCTGTATAAACATGTAAATATCTACATTGCTATCTCTATAAACATGGAAATATCTACACCGCCATCTCTATAAACATGAAAATATCTACACTGCCATCTCCATAAACATGGAACTAACTACTCCGCCATCTGTATAAACATGGAAACATCTACACCGCCATCTGTGTGAATAAGGAAATATCTACAATGCCATCTGTATAAAGATATAAATAGCTGCACCGCGATCTGTATAAACATGGAAATATCTACATCGCTATCTGTATAAACGTGGAAATATCAACACCGCTATCGGTATAAACATGGAAATATCTACAACGCCATCTGTATAAACATGGAAATATCTTCACCGCTATGTCTATAAATATGGAAATACCTACACCGCTTTCTGTATAAACATGGTAATATCTACACCGCTATCTGTATAAACATGGAAATATCCACACCGCTTTCTGTATAAACATGGAAATATCTACACCGCGATCTGTATAAACATGGAAATATCTACACCGCGATCTTTATAAACATGGAAATATCTTCACCTCGATCTGTATAAACATGGAAATACCTTCACCACGATCTGTATAAACATGGAAATATCTACACCGCTATCTGTATAAACATGGTAATATCTACACCACCATCTATATAAACATGGAAATATCTACACCACCATCTGTATAAACATGGAAATATCTACAATGCCATCTGTAGAAAGATGGTAATATCTACACCGCAATCTCTGTAAACATGGAAATATCTACACCGATATCTGTAAAATCATGGAAATATCTACACCGCCATCTGTATAAACATGGAAATATCTACACCGCGATCTGTATAAACATGGAAATATCTACAGCGCCATCTCTATAAACATTGAAATATCCACACTGCCATCTGTAAAAACATGGAAATATCTACACAGTCATCTAAGTAAACATGGAAACAACTACACCACCATCTGTATAAACATGGAAATAGCTACAATACCATCAGTATACACATGGAAATATCTACACAGACATCTGTATAAACATGGAAATATCCACACCACCATCTGTATAAACATGGAAATATCTACACTGCCATCTGTAGAAAGATGGAAATATCTACACCGCTATCTCTATAAATATGGAAATATCTAACCGCCATCTCTATAAACATGAAAATATCTACACTGCCATCTCCATGAAGATGCAAGTATCTACTTCGCCATGTGTATAAACACGGAAATATCTACACCACCATCTGTGCAAACATGGAAATATCTACACCGCTGTCTGTATAAACATGGAAATATCTACACCGCCATCTGCATGTCCATGGAAATATCTATGCCGCCATCTGTATAAACTTGGAAATATCTACACGGCCATCTGTGTATAGATGGAAATATCAACACCGCCATCTGTACAAACATGGAAATATCTACACCGCTATCTCTATAAACATGGAAATATCTTCAACTCGGTCTGTATAAACATGGAAATATCTTCACCACGATCTGCATAAACATGGAAATATCTACACTGCTGTCTGTATAAACATGGTAATATCTACACCACCATCTTTATAAACATGGAAATATTTACACCGCTATCTGTATAAACATGGAAATATCTACAATGCCATCTGTAGAAAGATGGAAATATCTACAACGCAATCTGTGTAAACATGGAAATATCTACAGCGATATCTGTAAAAACTTGGAAATATCTACAACGACATCTGTATAAACATGGAAATATGTACACCGCGATCTGTATAAACATGGAAATATCTACAGCGCCATCTCTATAAACATTGAAATATCTACACTGCCATCTGTAAAAACATGGAAATATCTACACAGTCAACTGAATAAACATGGAAATATCTACACCACCATCTGTATAAACATGGAAATACCTACAATACCATCAGTATACACATGGAAATACCTACACAGACATCTGTTTAAATATGGAAATATCTACACCACCATCTGTATAAAAATGGAAATACCTACACCGCCATCTGTATAAACATGGAAATATCTACACTGCCATCTGTAGAAAGATGGAAATATCTACACCGCTATCTCTATAAATATGGAAATATCTACACCGCCATCTCTATAAACATGAAAATATCTTCACTGCCATCTCCATAAAGATGGAAGTATCTACTCCGCCTTGTGTATAAACACGGAAATATCTACACCACCATCTGTGTAAACATGGAAATATCTACACCGCTGTCTGTATAAACATGGAAATATCTACACCGCCATCTGCATGTCCATGGAAATATCTACGCCGCCATCTGTATAAACATGGAAATATCTACACGGCCATCTGTGTATAGATGGAAATATCAACACCGCCATCTGTACAAACATGGAAATATCTACAACGCTATCTCTATAAACATGGAAATATCTGCTCTGCCATCTGTAAAAACATGGAAATAGCTAAACAGTCATCTGTATAAACATGGAAATATCTACAATGCCATCGGTATACACATGGAAATATCTACACAGCCATCTGTATAAACATGTAAATATCTACACTGCTATCTCCATAAACATGGAAATATCTACACCGCCATCTCTATAAACATGAAAATATCTACACTGCCATCTCCATAAACATGGAACTAACTACTCCGCCATCTGTATAAACATGGAAACATCTACACCGCCATCTGTGTGAATAAGGAAATATCTACAATTCCATCTGTATAAAGATATAAATATCTGCACCGCGAGCTGTATAAACATGGAAATATCTACATCGCTATCTGTATAAACGTGGAAATAGCAACACCGCTATCGGGATAAACATGGAAATATCTACAACGCCATCTATATAAACATGGAAATATCTACACCGCTATGTCTATAAACATGGAAATACCTACACCGCTATCGCTATAAACGTGGAAATATCTACACCGCTATCTGTATAAACATGGAAATATCTACACCGCTATCTGTATAAACATGGAAATATCTACATCGCGGTCTGTATAAACATGGAAATATCTACACCGCAATCTCTATAAACATGGAAATATCTTCAACTCGATCTGTATAAACATGGAAATAACTTCACCACGATCTGCATAAACATGGAAATATCTACACCGCTATCTGTATAAACATGGTAATATCTACACCACCATCTATATAAACATGGAAATATCTACATCGCCATCTGTATAAACATGGAAATATCTACAATGCCATCTGTAGAAAGATGGAAATATCTACATCGCAATCTGTGTAAACATGGAAATATCTACACCGATATATGTATAAACATGGAAATATCTACACCGCCATCTGTATAAACATGGAAATATCTACACCGTGATCTGTATAAACATGGAAATATCTACAGCGCCATCTCTATAAACATTGAAATATCTACACTGCCATCTGTAAAAACATGGAAATATCTACAGAGTCATCAGAAAAAACATGGAAATATCTACAGCACCATCTGTATAAACATGGAAATACCTACAATACCATCAGTATACACAAGGAAATATCTACACAGACATCTGTATAAATATGGAAATATCTACACAGACATCTGCATAAATATGGAAATATCTACACCGCCATCTGTACAAACATGGAAATATCTACACTGACATCTGTAGAAAGATGGAAATACCTACACCGCTATCTCTATAAATATGGAAATATCTACACCGCCATCTCTACAAACATGAAAATATCTACACTGCAATCTCCATGAAGATGGAAGTATCTACACCGCCATGTGTATAAACACGGAAATATCTACACCACCATCTGTGTAAACATGGAAATATCTACACCGCTGTCTGTATAAACATGGAAATATCTACACCGCCATCTGCATGACCATGGAATTATCTACGCCGCCATCTGTATTAACATGGAAATATGTACACGGCCATCTGTGTATAGTTGGAAATATCAACACCGCCATCTGTACAAACATGGAAACATCTACACCGCTATCTCTATAAACATGGAAATATCTGCTTTGCCATCTGTAAAAACATGGAAATAGCTATACAGTCATCTGTATAAACATGGAAATATCTACAATGCCATCTGTATAAACATGGAAATATCTACACAGCCATCTGTATAAACATGTAAATATCTACACTGCTATCTCTATAAACATGGAAATATCTACACCGCCATCTCTATAAACATGAAAATATCTACACTGCCATCTCCATAAACATGGAACTAACTACTCCGCCATCTGTATAAACATGGAAACATCTACACCGCCATCTGTGTGAATAAGGAAATATCTACAATGCCATCTGTATAAAGATATAAATATCTGCACCGCGAGCTGTATAAACATGGGAATATCTACATCGCTATCTGTATAAACGTGGAAATATCAACACCGCTATCATTATAAACATGGAAATATCTACAACGCCATCTGTATAAACATGGAAATATCTACACCGCTATGTCTATAAATATGGAAATACCTACACCGCTATCTCTATAAACATGGAAATATCTACACCGCTATCTGTATAAACATGGAAATATGCACACCGCTTTCTGTATAAACATGGAAATATCTACACCGCGATCTGTATAAACATGGAAATATCTACACCGCGATCTGTATAAACATGGAAATATCTTCACCTCGATCTGTAAAAACATGGAAATATCTTCACCTCGATCTGTATAAACACGGAAATAACTTCACCACGATCTGTATAAACATGGAAATATCTACACCGCTATCTGTATAAACATGGTAATATCTACACCACCATCTATATAAACATGGATATATCTTCTCCGCCATCTGTATAAACATGGAAATATCTACAATGCCATCTGTGTGAGTAAGGAAATATCTACAATGCCATCTGTATAAAGATATAAATATCTGCACCGCGAGCTGTATAAACATGGAAATATCTAAATCGCTATCTGTATAAACGTGGTAATATCTACACCACCATCTACATAAACATGGAAATATCTACACTGCCATCTGTATGAACATGGAAATATCTACAATGCCATCTATATAAACATGGAAATATCTACACCGCTATGTCTATAAACATGGAAATACCTACACTGCTATCTCTATAAACATGGCAATATCTACACCGCTCTCTGTATAAACATGGAAATATCTACACCGCTATCTGTATAAACATGGAAATATCTACACCGCGATCTGTATAAACATGGAAATATCTATACCGCGATCTGTATAAACATGGAAATATCTTCACCTCGATCTGTATAAACATGGAAATATCTTCACCACGATCTGTATAAACATGGAAATATCTACACCGCTATCTGTATAAACATGGTAATATCTACACCACCATCTATATAAACATGGAAATATCTACACCGCCATCTGTATGAACATGGAAATATCTACAATGCCATCTGTAGAAAGATGGAAATATCTACATCGCAATCTGTGTAAACATGGAAATATCTACACCGATATTTGTAAAAACATGGAAACATCTACACCGCCATCTGTATAAACATGGAAATATCTACACTGCGATCTGTATAAACATGGAAATATCTACAGCGCCATCTCTATAAACATTGAAATATCTACACTGCCATCTGTAAAAACATGGAAATATCTACACAGTCATCTGAATAAACATGGAAATATCTACACCACCATCTGTATAAACATGGAAATACCTACAATACCATCAGTATACACATGGAAATATCTACACAGACATCAGTATAAATATGGAAATATCTACACCGCCATCTGTATAAACATGGAAATATCTACACTGCCATCTGTAGAAAGATGGAAATATCTACACCGCTATCTCTATAAACATGGAAATATCTACACCACCATCTCTATAAACATGAAAATATCTACACTGCCATCTCCATAAACATGGAACTAACTACTCCGCCATCTGTATAAACATGGAAACATCTACACCGCCATCTGTGTGAATAAGGAAATATCTACAATGCCATCTGTATAAAGATATAAATATCTGCACCGCGAGCTGTATAAAAATGGAAATATCTACATCGCTATCTGTATAAACGTGGAAATATCAACACCGCTATCGGTATAAACATGGAAATATCTACAACGCCATCTGTATAAACATGGAAATATCTACACCGCTATGTCTATAAATATGGAAATACCTACACCGCTAAATCTATAAACATGGAAATATCTACAAGGCTATTTGTATAAACATGGAAATATCCACACCGCTTTCTGTATAAACATGGAAATATCTACACCGCGATCTGTATAAACATGGAAATATCTACACCGCTATGTCTATAAACATGGAAATACCTACACCGCTATCTCTATAAACATGTAAATATCTACACCGCTATCTGCATAAACATGGAAATATCTACACCGCCATCTGTATAAACATGGAAATATCTACACCGCCATCTGTATAAACATGGAAATATCTACACCGCGTTCTGTATAAACATGGAAATATCTTCACCTCGATATGTATAAACATGGAAATATCTTCACCACGATCTGCATAAACATGGAAATATCTACACCGCTATCTGTATAAACATGGTAATATCTACACCAACATCTATGTAAACATGGAAGTATCTACAATGCCATCTGTAGAAAGATGGAAATATCTACACCGCAATCTGTGTAAACATGGAAATATCTACACCGATATCTTTAAAAACATGGAAATATCCACACCGCCATCTGTATAAACATGGAAATATCTACACCGCGATCTGTATAAACATGGAAATATCTACAGCGCCATGTCTATAAACATTGAAATATCTACACTGCCATCTGTAAAAACATGGAAATATCTACACAGGCATCTGAATAAACATGGAAATATCTACACCACCATCTGTATAAACATGGAAATACCTACAATACCATCAGTATACACATGGAAATATCTACACAGACATCTGTATAAATATGGAAATATCTACACCGCCATCTGTATAAACATGGAAATATCTACACTGCCATCTGTAGAAAGATGGAAATATCTACATCGCTATCTCTATAAATATGGAAATATCTACACCGCCATCTCTACAAATATGAAAATATCTACACTGCCATCTCCGTAAAGATGGAAGTATCTACTCCGCCATGTGCATAAACACGGAAATATCTACACCAACATCTGTGTAAACATGGAAATATCTACACCGCCATCTGCATGACCGTGGAATTATCTACGCCGCCATCTGTATTAACAAGGAAATATGTACACGGCCATCTGTGTATAGATGGAAATATCAACACCGCCATCTGTACAAACATGGAAATATCTACACCGCTATCTCTATAAACATGGAAATATCTGCTCTGCCATCTGTAAAAACATGGAAACACCTATACAGTCATCTGTATAAACATGGAAATATCTACAATGCCATCTGTATACACATGGAAATAGCTACACAGCCATCTGTATAAACATGTAAATATCTACACTGCTATCTCTATAAACATGGAAATATCTACACCGCCATCTCTATAAACATGAAAATATCTACACTGCCATCTCCATAAACATGGAACTAACTACTCCGCCATATGTATAAACATGGAAACATCTACACCGCCATCTGTGTGAATAAGGAAATATCTACAATGCCATCTGTCTATAGATATAGATAGCTGCACCGCGAGCTGTATAAACGTGGAAATATCTACATCGCAATCTGTATAAACGTGGAAATATCAACACCGCTATCGGTATAAACATGGAAATATCTACAACGCCATCTGTATAAACATGGAAATATCTACACCGCTATGTCTATAAATATGGAAATACCTACACCGCTATCTCCATAAACATGGAAATATCTACACCGCTATCTGTATAAACATGGAAATATCCACACCGCTATCTGTATAAACATGGATATATCTACAGCACGATCTGTATAAACATGGAAATAACTACACCGCGATCTGTATAAACATGGAAATATCTTCACCTCGATCTGTATAAACATGGAAATATCTTCACCACGATCTGTATAAACATGGAAATATCTACACCGCTATCTGTATAAACATGGTAATACCTACACCACCATCTATATAAACATGGAAATATCTACACCGCCATCTGTATAAACATGGAAATATCTACAATGCCATCTGTAGAAAGATGGAAATATCTACACCGCAATCTGTGTAAACATGGAAATATCTACACCGATATTTGTAAAAACATGGAAATATCTACACCGCCATCTGTATAAACATGGAAATATCTACACCGCGATCTGTATAAACATGGAAATATCTACAGCGCCATCTCTATAAACATTGAAATATCTACACTGCCATCTGTAAAAACATGGAAATATATACACAGTCATCTGAAAAACCATGGAAATATCTACACCACCACGTGTATAAACATGGAAATACCTTCAATACCATCAGTATACACATGGAAATATCTACACAGACATCTGTATAAATACGGAAATATCTACACCGCCATCTGTATGAACATGGAAATATCTACACTGCCATCTGTAGAAAGATGGAAATATCTACACCGCTATCACTATAAATATGGAAATATCTACACCGCCATCTCTACAAACATGAAAATATCTACACTGCCATCTCCATAAAGATGGAAGTATCTACTCCGCCATGTGTATAAACAGGGAAATATCTACACCACCATCTGTGTAAACATGGAAATATCTACACCGCTGTCTGTATAAACATGGAAATATCTACACTGCCATCTGCATGACCAGGGAATTATCTACGCCGCCATCTGTATTAACATGGAAATATGTACACGGCCATCTGTGTATAGATGGAAATAGCAAAACCGCCATGTGTACAAACATGGAAACATCTACACCGCTATCTCTATAAACATGGAAATATCTGCTTTGCCATCTGTAAAAACATGGAAATACCTATACAGTCATCTGTATAAACATGGAAATATCTACAATGCCATCTGTATACCCATGGAAATATCTACACAGCCATCTGTATAAACATGTAAATATCTACACTGCTATCTCTATAAACATGGAAATATCTACACCGCCATCTCTATAAACATGAAAATATCTACACTGCCATCTCCATAAACAAGGAACTAACTACTCCGCCATCTGTATAAACATGGAAACATCTACACCGCCATCTGTGTGAATAAGGAAATATTTACAATGCCATCTGTATAAAGATATAAATATCTGCACCGCGAGCTGTATAAACATGGAAATATCTACATCGCTATCTGTATAAACGTGGAAAAGTCAACACCGCTATCGGTATAAAGATGGAAATATCTACAACGCCATCTTTATAAACATGGAAATATCTACACCGCTATGTCTATAAACATGGAAATACCTACACGGCTATCTCTATAAACATGGAAATATCTACACCGCTCTCTGTATAAACATGGAAATATCTACACCGCTATCTGTATAAACATGGAAATATCTACACCGCGATCTGTATAAACATGGAAATATCTACACCGCGATCTGTATAAACATGGAAATATCTTCACCACGATCTGTATAAACATGGAAATATCTACACCGCTATCTGTATAAACATGGTAATATCTACACCACCATGTATATAAACTTGGAAATATCTACACCGCCATCTGTATAAACATGGAAATATCTACAATGCCATCTGTAGAAAGATGGAAATATCTACACCGCAATCTGTGTAAACATGGAAATATCTACACCGATATTTGTAAAAACATGGAAATATCTACAACGCCATCTGTATAAACATGGAAATATCTACACCGCGATCTGTATAAACATGGAAATATCTACAGCGCCATCTCTATAAACATTGAAATATCTACACCGCCATCTGTGAAAACATGGAAATATCTACACAGTCATCTGAATAAACATGGAAATATCTACACCACCATCTGTATAAACATGGAAATACCTACAATACCATCAGTATACACATGGAAATATCTACACAGACAGCAGTATAAATATGGAAATATCTACACCGCCATCTGTATAAACATGGAAATATCTACACTGCCATCTGTAGAAAGATGGAAATATCTACACCGCTATCTCTATAGACATGGAAATATCTACACCGCCATATCTATAAACATGAAAATAACTACACTGCCATCTCCATAAACATGGAACTAACTACTCCGCCATCTGTATAAACATGGAAACATCTACACCGCCATCTGTGTGAATAAGGAAATATCTACAATGCCATCTGTATAAAGATATAAATATCTGCACCGCGAGCTATATAAACATGGAAATATCTTCATCGCTATCTGTATAAACGTGGAAATATCAACACTGCTATCGGTATAAACATGGAAATATCTACAATGCCATCTGTATAAACATGGAAATATCTACACCGCTATGTCTATAAATATGGAAATACTTACACCGCTATCTCTATAAACATGGAAATATCTACACCGCTATCTGTATAAACATGGAAATATCCACACCGCTTTCTGTATAAACATGGAAATATCTACACCGCGATCTGTATAAGCATGGAAATATCTACACCGCGATCTGTATAAACATGGAAATATCTTCACCTCGATCTGTATAAACATGGAAATACCTTCACCACGATCTGTATAAACATGGAAATATCTACACGGCTATCTGTATAAACATGGTAATATCTACACCACCATCTATATAAACATGGAAATATCTACACCGCCATCTGTATAAACATGGAAATATCTACAATGCCATCTGTAGAAAGATGGAAATATCTACTTCGCAATCTGTGTAAACATGGAAATATCTACACAGATATCTGTAAAAACATGGAAATATCTACACCGACATCTGTATAAACATGGAAATATCTACACCGCGATCTGTATAAGCATGGAAATATCTACAGCGCCATCTCTATAAACATTGAAATATCTACACTGCCAGCTGTAAAAACATGGAAATATCTACACAGTCATCTGAATAAACATGGAAATATCTACAGAACCATCTGTATAAACATGGAAATACCTACAATACCATCAGTATACACATGGAAATATCTACACAGACAGCAGTATAAATATGGAAATATCTACACCGCCATCTGTATAAACATGGAAATATCTACACTGCCATCTGTAGAAAGATGGAAATATCTACACCGCTATCTCTATAAACATGGAAATATCTACACCGCCATCTCTATAAATATGAAAATAACTACACTGCCATCTCCATAAACATGGAACTAACTACTCCGCCATCTGTATAAACATGGAAACATCTACACCGCCATCTGTGTGAATAAGGAAATATCTACAATGCCATCTGTATAAAGATATAAATATCTGCACCGCGAGCTATATAAACATGGAAATATCTTCATCGCTATCTGTATAAACGTGGAAATATCAACACTGCTATCGGTATAAACATGGAAATATCTACAATGCCATCTGTATAAACATGGAAATATCTACACCGCTATGTCTATAAATATGGAAATACTTACACCGCTATCTCTATAAACATGGAAATATCTACACCGCTATCTGTATAAACATGGAAATATCCACACCGCTTTCTGTATAAACATGGAAATATCTACACCGTTATCTGTATAAGCATGGAAATATCTACACCGCGATCTGTATAAACATGGAAATATCTTCACCTCGATCTGTATAAACATGGAAATACCTTCACCACGATCTGTATAAACATGGAAATATCTACACGGCTATCTGTATAAACATGGTAATATCTACACCACCATCTATATAAACATGGAAATATCTACACCGCCATCTGTATAAACATGGAAATATCTACAATGCCATCTGTAGAAAGATGGAAATATCTACTTCGCAATCTGTGTAAACATGGAAATATCTACACAGATATCTGTAAAAACATGGAAATATCTACACCGACATCTGTATAAACATGGAAATATCTACACCGCGATCTGTATAAGCATGGAAATATCTACAGCGCCATCTCTATAAACATTGAAATATCTACACTGCCAGCTGTAAAAACATGGAAATATCTACACAGTCATCTGAATAAACATGGAAATATCTACAGAACCATCTGTATAAACATGGAAATACCTACAATACCATCAGTATACACATGGAAATATCTAAGAAGACATCTGTATAAATATGGAAATATCTACTCAGACATCTGTATAAATACGGAAATATCTACACCGCCATGTGTATAAACATGGAAATATCTACACCGCGATCTGGATAAACATGGAAATATCAACAGCGCCATCTCTATAAACATTGAAATATCTAAACTGCCATCTGTAGAAAGATGGAAATATCAACACTGCTATCTCTATAAATATGGAAATATCTACACCGCCATCTCTATAAACATGAAAATATGTACACTGCCATCTCCATAAAGATGGAAGTATCTACTCCGCCTTGTGTATAAACACGGAAATATCTACACCACCATCTGTGTAAACATGGAAATATCTACACCGCTGTCTGTATAAACATGGAAATATCTACACCGCCATCTGCATATCCATGGAAATATCTACGCCGCCATCTGTATAAACATGGAAATATCTACACGGCCATCTGTGTATAGATGGAAATATCAACACCGCCATCTGTACAAACCTGGAAATATCTACACCGCTATCTCTATAAACATGGAAATATCTGCTCTGCCATCTCTAAAAACATGGAAATACCTATACAGTCATCTCTATAAACATGGAAATATCTGCTCTGCCATCTGTAAAAACATGGAAATATCTATACAGTCATCTGTATAAACATGGAAATATATACAATGCCATCTGTATACACATGGAAATATCTACACCGCCATCTCTATAAACATGAAAATATCTACACTGCCATCTCCATAAACATGGAACTAACTACTCCGCCATCTGTATAAACATGGAAACATCTACACCGACATCTGTGTGAATAAGGAAATATCTACAATGCCATCTGTATAAAGATATAAATATCTGCACCGCGAGCCGTATAAACATGGAAATATCTACATCGCTATCTGTATAAACGTGGAAATATCAACACCGTTATCGGTATAAACATGGAAATACCTACAACGCCATCTATATAAACATGGAAATATCTACACCGCTATGTCTATAAATATGGAAATACCTACACCGCTATCTCTATAAACATGGAAATATCTACACCGCTATCTGTATAAACATGGAAATATCCACACCGATTTCTGTATAAACATGGAAATATCTACACCGCGATCTGTATAAACATGGAAATATCTACACCGCGATCTGTATAAACATGGAAATATCTTCACCTCGATCTGTATAAACATGGAAATATCTTCACCACGATCTGTATAAACATGGAAATATCTACACCGCTATCTGTATAAACATGGTAATATCTACACCACCATCTATATAAACATGGAAATATCTACACCGCCATCTGTATAAACATGGAAATATCTACAATGCCATCTGTAGAAAGATGGAAATATCTACACCGCAATCTGTGTAAACATGGAAATATCTACATAGATATCTGTAAAAACATGGAAATATCCACACCGCCATCTGTATAAACATGGAAATATCTACACCGCGATCTGTATAAGCATGGAAATATCTACAGCGCCATCTCTATAAACATTGAAATATCTAAACTGCCATCTGTAAAAACATGGAAATATCTACACAGTCATCTGAATAAACATGGAAATACCTACACCACCATCTGTATAAACATGGAAATAACTACAATACCATCAGTATACACATGGAAATATCTACACAGACATGTGTATAAATATGGAAATATCTACACAGACATCTGTATAAATACGGAAATATCTACACCGCCATCTGTATAAACATGGAAATACCTACACTGCCATCTGTAGAAAGATGGAAATATCTACACCACTATCTCTATATATATGGAAATATCTACACCGCCATCTCTATAAATATGAAAATATCTACACTGCCATCTCCATAAAGATGGAAGTATCTACTCCGCCTTGTGTATAAACACGGAAATATCTACACCACCATCTGTGTAAACATGGAAATATCTACACCGCTGTCTGTATAAACATGGAAATATCTACACCGCCATCTGCATGTCCATGGAAATATCTACGCCGCCATCTGTATAATAATGGAAATATCTACACGGCCATCTGTGTATAGATGGAAATATCAACACCGCCATCTGTATAAACATGGAAATATCTACACCGCTATCTCTATAAACATGGAAATATCTGCTCTGCCATCTGTAAAAACATGGAAATACCTATACAGTCATCTGTATAAACATGGAAATATCTACAATGCCATCTGTATACACATGGAAATATCTACACAGCCATCTGTATAAACATGTAAATATTTACACTGCTATCTCTATAAACATGGAAATATCTACACCGCCATCTCTATAAACATGAAATTATCTACACTGCCATCTCCATAAACATGGAACTAACTACTCCGCCATCTGTATAAACATGGAATCATCTACACCGCCATCTGTGTGAATAAGGAAATATCTACAATGCCATCTGTACAAAGATATAAATATCTGCACCGCGAGCTGTATAAACATGGAAATAACTACATCGCTATCTGTATAAACGTGGAAATATCAACAACGCTATCGGTATAAACATGGAAATATCTACAATGCCATCTATATAAAGATGGAAATATCTACACCGCTATGTCTATAAACATGGAAATACCTACACCGCAATCTCTATAAACATGGAAATATCTACACCGCTATCTGTATAAACATGGAAATATCTACACCGCTATCTGAATAAACATAGAAATATCTACACCGCGATCTGTATAAACATGGAAATATCTTAACCACGATCTGTATAAACATGGAAATATCTACACCGCTATCTGTATAAACCTGGTAATATCTACACCACCATGTATATAAACTTGGAAATATCTACACCGCCATCTGTATAAACATGGAAATATCTACAATGCCATCTGTAGAAAGATGGAAATATCTACACCGCTATCTGAATAAACATAGAAATATCTACACCGCGATCTGTATAAACATGGAAATATCTTAACCACGATCTGTATAAACATGGAAATATCTACACCGCTATCTGTATAAACCTGGTAATATCTACACCACCATGTATATAAACTTGGAAATATCTACACCGCCATCTGTATAAACATGGAAATATCTACAATGCCATCTGTAGAAAGATGGAAATATCTACACCGCAATCTGTGTAAACATGGAAATATCTACACCGATATTTGTAAAAACATGGAAATATCTACAACGCCATCTGTATAAACATGGAAATATCTACACCGCGATCTGTATAAACATGCAAATATCTACAGCGCCATCTCTATAAACATTGAAATATCTACACCCCCATCTGTAAAAACATGGAAATATCTACACAGTCATCTGAATAAACATGGAAATATCTACACCACCATCTGTATAAACATGGAAATACCTACAATACCATCAGTATACACATGGAAATATCTACACAGACAGCAGTATAAATATGGAAATATCTACACCGCCATCTGTATAAACATGGAAATATCTACACTGCCATCTGTAGAAAGATGGAAATATCTACACCGCTATCTCTATAAATATGGAAATATCTACACCACCATCTCTATAAACATGAAAATATCTACACTGCCATCTCCATAAAGATGGAAGTATCTACTCCGCCATGTGTTTAAACACGGAAATATCTACACCACCATCTGTGAAAACATGGAAATATCTACACCGCTATCTGTATAAACATGGAAATATCTACACCGCCATCTGCATGTCCATGGAAATATCTACGCTGCCATCTGTATAAACATGGAAATATCTACACGGCCATCTGTGTATAGATGGAAATATCAACACCGCCTTCTGTACAAACATGGAAATATCTACACCGCTATCTCTATAAACATGGAAATATCTGCACTGCCATCTGTAAAAACATGGAAATACCTATACAGTCATCTGTATAAACATGGAAATATCTACAATGCCATCTGTATACCCATGGAAATATCTACACAGCCATCTGTATAAGCATGTAAATATCTACACTGCTATCTCTATAAACATGGAAATATCTACACCACCATTTCTATAAACATGAAAATATCTACATTGCCATGTCCATAAACATGGAACTAACTACTCCGCCATCTGTATAAACAAGGAAACATCTACACCGCCATCAGTGTGAATAAGGAAATATCTACAATGCCATGTGTATAAAGATATAATATCTGCACCGCGAGCTGCATAAACAATGAAATATCTACAGCACTATCAGTATAAACTTGGAAATACCAACACCGCTATCGGTATAAACATGGAAATATCTACAACGCCGTCTATATAAACATGGAAATATCTACACTGCTATGACTATAAACATGGAAATACCTACACCGCTATGTCTATAAACATGGAAATATTTACACCGCTATCTGTATAAACATGGGAATATCTACACCGCTATCTGTATAAACATGGAAATATCTACACCACGATCTCTATAATTATGGAAATATCTACACCGCGATCTGTACAAACATGGAAATATCTTCACCACGATCTGTATAAACATGGAAATATATACACCGCTATCTGTATAAACATGGTAATATCTACACCACCATCCATATAAACATGGAAATATCTACACCGCCATCTGTATAAACATGGATATATCTACAATGCCATCTGTAGAAAGATGGAAATATCTACACCGCAATCTGTGTAAACATGGAAATATCTACACCGCTTTCTGTAAAAACATGGAAATATCTACACCGCCATCTGCATAAACATGGAAATCTCTACACCGCGATCTGTATAAACATGGAAATATCTACAGCGCCATCTCTATAAACATTGAAATATCTACACTGCCATCTGTAAAAACATGGAAATATCTACACAGTCATCTGAATAAACATGGAAATATCTACACCACCATCTGTATAAACATGGAAATACCTACAATACCATCTGTATACACATGGAAATACCTACACAGACATTTGTATAAATATGGAAATATCTGCACCGACATCTGTATAAACATGGAAATATCTACACTGCCATCTGTAGAAAGATGGAAATATGTACACCGCTATCTCTATAAATATGGAAATATCTACACCGCCATCTCTATAAACATGAAAATATCTACACTGCCATCTCCATAAAGATGGAAGTATCTACTCCGCCATGTGTATAAACACGGAAATATCTACACCACCATCTGTGAAAACATGGACATATCTACACCGCTATCTGTATAAACATGGAAATATCTACATCGCTATCTGTATAAACGTGGAAATACCAACACCGGTATCGGTATAAACATGGAAATAACTACAACGCCATCTATATAAACATGGAAATATCTACACCGCTATGTCTATAAACAAGGAAATACCTACACCGCTATCTCTATAAACATGGAAATATCTATACCGCTATCTGTATAAACATGGAAATATCTACACCGCTATCTGTATAAACATGGAAATATCTACACCGCGATCTGTATAAACATGGAGTTATCTACACCGCGATCTGTATAAACATGAAAATATCTTCACCGCGATCTGTATAAACATGGAAATATCTACACCGTGATCTGTATAAACATGGAAATATTTACACCGCTATCTGTATAAACATGGAAATATCTACACAGCTATATATATAAACATGGAAATATCTACAACACCATCTGTATAAACATGGAAATACCTACAAAGTCATCTGTATAAACATGGAAATTTCTACAGAGCCACCTATATAAACATGGAAATATCTACACAGCCATCTGTATATACATGGAAATATCTACACCGCTATCTGTATAAATATGGAAATAACTACACCGCTATTTGAATAAACAAGAAAATGTCTACACCGTGATCTGTATAAACATGGAAATATCTACACCGCCATCTCTATAAACATGGAAATATCGACACCGCTATCTGTATAGACATGGAAATATCCACACCGCTATCTCTATAAACATGGAAAAATCAACACCGCTATCTCTATGAACATGGAAATATCTACACCAACATCTCTATAAACATGGAAATATCTACACCGCGATCAGTGTAAACATGGAAATATCTACACCGCTATCTGTATAAACATGGAAATATCTCCACTACTATCTCTATAAACATCGAAATATCTGCACCGCCATCTGTATAAACATGGAAATACTTACAAAGTTATCTCTATAAACATGGAAATATCTACACCACCATCTGTATAAACATGGAAATATCTACACAGCCATGTGTACATACATGGAAATATCTACACCGCTATCTATATAAACATGGAAATATCTACACCGCTATCTGTATAAACATGGAAATATCTAAACCGCCATCTACATATCCATGGAAATATCTGTGCCGCCATCTGTATAAACATGGAAATATCTACATGGTCATCTGTGTATAGATGGACATATCAACACCGCCATCTCTACAAACATGGAAATATCTGCACCGCTATCTGTATAAACATGGAAATACCTACACCGTGGTCTGTATAAACATGGAAATATCTACACCGCTATCTCTATAAACATGGAAATACCTACACCGCTATCTCTATAAACATGGAAATATCTACACCGTGATATGTATAAACATGGAAATATTTACACCCCTATCTGTATAAACATGGAAATTTCTACACCGTTATCTGTATAAATATGGAAATGTCCACACCTCTATCTCTACAAACATGGAAATATCTACACCGCCATCTGTATAAACATGGAAATACCTATACAGTCATCAGTGTAAACATGGAAATATCTACACCACCATCTGTATAAACATGGAAATATCTACAATGCCATCTGTATACACATGGAAATACCTACACAGCAATCTGTGCATAGATGGAAACATCAACACCGCCATCTGTACAAACATGAAAATATCTACACTGCTATCTCTATAAACATGGAATTATCTACACTGCGGTCTGTATAAACATGGAAATATCTACACCGGTATCTGTATAAACATGGAAATATCTACACCACGATCTGTATAAACATGGAAATATATACAGCGCTATGTGTATAAACATGGAAGTATCTGCACCGCTATCTCTATAAACATGGAAATATCTACAAAGCCATCTGTATAAAGATGGAAATACCTACACAGTCATGTGTAGGAACATGGAAATATCTACACTGCCATCTGTATAAACATAGAAATATCTACACAGCCCTCTGTATAAATATGGAAATATCTGCATAGGCCTCTGTGTAAACATGGAAATATCTGCACCGCTATCTGTATAAACATGGAAGTACCTACACCGCTGTCTCTATAAACATGGAAATATGTACACCGCTATGTGTATAAACATGGAAATATCTCCACTGCTGTCTGTATAAACATGGAAATATCTCCACCGTTATCTGTTTAAAGATGGATATATCTACACCGCCATCTGTATAAACATGGAAATACTTACAAAGTTATCACTGTAAACATGGAAATATCTACATCGCCTGCTGTATAAACATGGAAATATCTACACAGCCATGTGTACATACATGGAAATATCTACACCGCTATCTATATAAACATGGAAATAACTACACCGCTAGCTGTATAAACATGGAAATATCTACACGGCCATCTACATATCCATGGAAATATCTGCGCCACCATCTGTATAAACATGGAAATATCTACACGGTCATCTGTGTATAGATGGAAATATCAACACCGCCATCTGTACAAACTTGGAAATATCTGCACCGCTATCTGTATAAACATGGAAATATCTACACTGTGGTCTGTATAAACATGGAAATATCTACACCACTATCTGTATAAACATGGAAATATCTACACCGCTATCTCTATAAACATGGAAATATCTACACCGTGATCTGTATAAACATGGAAAGATTTACAACGATATCTGTATAAACATGGAAATTTCTACACCGTTATCTGTATAAATATGGAAATGTCTACACCGCCATCTGTATTAACATGTAAATACCTATAGAGTCATCTGTGTAAACATGGAAATATCTACACCACCAACTGTTTAAACTTGGAAATATCTACAATGCCATTTGTATACACATGGAAATACCTACACGGCAATCTGTGTATAGATGGAAACATCAACACCGCCGTCTGTACAAACTTGAAAATATCTACACTGCTATCTCAATAAACATGGAATTATCTACACTGCGGTCTGTATAAACATGGAAATATTTACACCGGTAACTGTATAAACATGGAAATATCTACACCACGATCTGTATAAACATGGAAATATATACACCGCTATCTGTATAAACATGGAAATATCTGTACCGCTATCTTTATAAACATGGAAATATCTACAAAGCCATCTGTATAAAGATTGAAATACCTACACAGTCATGTGTAGGAACATGGAAATATCTACACTGCCATCTGTATACACATAGAAATATCTACACAGCCCTCTCTATAAATATGGAAATATCTGCATAGGCATCTGTGTAAACATGGAAATATCTGCATCGCTATCTGTATAAACATGGAAATACCTACACCGCTGTCTCTATAAACATGGAAATATGTACACCGCTATGAGTATAAACATGGAAATATCTCCACTGCTATCTGTATAAACATGGAAATATCTCCACCGTTATCTGTTTATACATGGAAATATCTACAGCGCCATCTCTATAAAGATTGAAGTATCTACACTGCCATCTGTAAAAACATGGAAATATCTACACAGTCATCTGAATAAACATGGAAATATCTACACCACCATCTGTATATACATGGAAATACCTACAATACCATCTGTATACACATGGAAATATCAACACACACATCTGGATAAATATGGAAATATCTACATGCCCATCTGAATAAACATGGAAATATCTACACTTCCATCTGTAGAAAGATGGAAATATGTACACCGCTATGTCTATAAATATGGAAATATCTACACCGCCATCTCTATAAACATGAAAATATCTACACTGCCATCTCCATAAAGATGGAAGTATCTACTCCGCCATGTGTATAAACACGGAAATATCTACACCACCATCTGTGTAAACATGGAAATATCTACACCGCTATCTGTATAAACATGGAAATATGTACACCGCCATCTGCATGTCCATGCAAATATCTATGCCGCCATCTGTATAAACATAGAAATATCTACACGGCCATCTGTGTATACATGGAAATATCTACACAGCCATCTGTACAAACATGTAAATATCTACACTACTATCTCTATAAACATGGAAATATCTACACCGCCATCTCTATAAACATGAAAATATCTACACTGCCATCTCCATAAACATGGAACTAACTACTTCGCCATCTGTATAAACATGGAAATATCTACACCGACATCTGTGTGAATAAGGAAATATCTACAAAGACATCTGGATAAAGATATAAATATCTGCACCGCGAGCTGTATAAACATGGAAATAACTACATCGCTACCTGTATAAACGTGTTAATACCAACACCGCTATCGGTATAAACATGGAAATATCAACAATGCCATCTATATAAACATGGAAATATCTACAACGCTATGTCTATAAACATGGAAATACCTACACCGCTATCTCTATAAACGTGGAAATATCTACACCGCTATCTGTATAAACATGGAAATATCTACACCGCTATCTGTATAAACATGGAAATATCTACACCGCGATCTGTATAAACATGGAAATATGTTCACCGCGAACTGTATAAAGATGGAAATACCTTCACTGCGATCTGTATAAACATGGAAATATCTACACCGCCATGTCTATAAACATGAAAATATCTACACTGCCATCTCCATAAAGATGGAATTATCTACTCCGCCACGTGTATAAACACGGAAATATCTACACCACCATCTCTGTAAACATGGAAATATCTACACCGCCATCTGTATAAACATGGAAATATCTGCACCGCCATCTGTATGTCCATGGAAATATCTGTGCCGCCATCTGTAGAAACATGGAAATATCTACATGGCCATCTGTGTATAGATGGAAATATCTACACAGCCATCTGTATAAACATGTAAATATATACACTGTTACCTCTATAAACATGGAAATATCTAAACCGCCATCTCTATAAACATGAAAATATCTACACTGCCATCTCCATAAACATGGAACTAACTACTTCACCATCTGTATAAGCATGGAAATAGCTACACCGCCATCTGTGTGAATAAGGAAATATCTACAAAGCCATCTGTATAAAGATATAAATATCTGCACCGCGAGCTGTGTAAACATGGAAATAACTACATCGCTATCTGTATAAACGTGGAAATACCAACACCGCTATCAGTATAAACATGGAAATATCTACAACGCCATCTATATAAACATGGAAATATCTACACCGCTATGTCTATAAACATGGAAATACTTACACCGCAATCTCTATAAACATGGAAATATCTACACCGCTATCTTTATAAACATGGAAATATCTACACCGCTATCTGTATAAACATGGAAATATCTACACCGCGATCTGTATAAACATGGAAATATCCACACAGTGATCTATGTAAACATGGAAATATCTTCACCGCGATCTGAATAAACATGGAAATATCTACACCGCTATCTGTATAAAGATGGCAATATCTACACCACCATCTATATAAACATGGAAATATCTACACCGCCATCTGTATAAACATGGAAATATCTACAAAGCCATCTGTAGAAAGATGGAAATATCTACACCGCAATCTGTGTAAACATGGAAATATCTACACCGATATCTGTAAAAACTTGGAAATATCTACACCGCTATCTGTATAAGCATGGAAATATCTTCACCGCGATCTGTATAAACATGGAAATATCTACACCGCGATCTGTATAAACCTGGAAATATCTACACCGCTATCTGTATCAACATGGAAATATCTACACAGCTATCTCTATAAACATGGAAATAACTACACCGCCATCTGTATAAACATGTTAATATCTACAAAGCCATCTGTATAAACAATTTAATATCTACACAGCCATCTGTATAAACATGGAAATATCTACACAGTCATCTGTATATACATGGAAATATCTACACCGCTATCTGTATAAACGTGGAAATAACTACACCGCTATTTGTATAAACAAGGAAATATCTACACCGTGATCTGTATAAACGTGGAAATATATACACCGCCATCTCTATAAACATGGTAATATCTACACCCCTACCTTTATAAACATCGAAATATCCACACCGCTATCTCTATAAACATGTAAAAATCAACACCGCTATGTCTATGAACATGGAAATCTCTACACCGCCATGTCTATAAACATGGAAATATCTACACCACAATCAGTATAAACATGGAAATATCTACACCGCTATCTTTATAAACATGGAAATATCTCCACTGCTATCTCTATAAACATCGAAATATCTACACCGCCATCTGTGTAAACATGGAAATACTTACAAAGTTATCTGTATAAACATGGAAATATCTACACCGCCATCTGTATAAACATGGAAATATCTACACAGCCATGTGTACATACATGGAAATATCTACACCGCTATCTATATAAACATGGAAATAGCTACACTGTTATCTGTATAAACATGGAAATATCTACACCGCCATCTCCATATCCATGGAAATATCTGCGCCGCCATCTGTATAAACATGGAAATATCTACACGGTCATCTGTGTATAGATGGAAATATCAACACCGCCATCTGTACAAACATGGAAATATCTGCACTGCTATCTGTATAAACATGGAAATATCTACACCGCGGTCTGTATAAACATGGAAATATCTACACCGCTATCTGTATAAACATGCAAATATCTACACCACTATCTCTATAAACATGGAAATATCTACCCCGTGATCTTTATAAACATGGAAATATTTACACCACTACCTATATAAACATGGAAACTTCTACACCGTTATCTATATAAATATGGAAATATCTACACCGCTATCTCTATAAACTTGGAAATATCTACACCGCCATCTGTATAAACATGGAAATACCTATACAGTCATCTGTGTAAACATGGAAACATCTTCACCACCATCTGTATAAACATGGAAATATCTACAATGCCATCTGTATACACATGAATATACCTACACGGCAATCTGTGTATAGATGGAAACATCAACACTGCCATCTGTACAAACATCGAAGTATCTACACTGCTATCTCTATAAACATGGAAATATCTACACTGCGGTCTGTATAAACATGGAAAAATCTACACCGGTATCTGTATAAACATGGAAATATCTACACCACAATCTGTATAAACATGGAAATACATACAACGCTATCTGTATAAACATGGAAATATCTGCACCGCTATCTCTATAAACATGGAAATATCTACAAAGCCATCTGTATAATCATGGAAATACCTTCACAGTCATGTGAGGGAACATGGAAATATCTACACTGCCATCTGTATAAACATGGAAATTCTTACAAAGTTATCTGTTTAAACATGGAAATATCTACACCGCCATCTGTATAAACATGGAAATATCTACAAAGCCATGTGTATATACATGGAAATATCTACACCGCTATCGATATAAACATGGAAATATCTACACCACCATATACATATACATGGAAATATCTGCACCGCCAGCTGTTTAAACATGGAAATATCTACACGGTCATCTGTGTATAGATGGAAATATCAACACCGCCATCTGTTCAAACATGGAAATATCTGCAACGCAATCTGTATAAACATGGAAATATCTACACCGCGGTCTTTATAAACATGGAAATATCTAAACCGCTATCTGTATAAACATGGAAATATCTTCACCAGTAGCTCTATAAACATGGAAATATCTACACCGTGATCTGTATAAACATGGAAATATTTACACTGCTTTCTGTAAAAACATGGAAATATCTACACCGTTATATGTATAAAAATGGAAATACCTACAATGCCATCTGTTGAAACATGGAAATATCTACACCACCATCTGTATAAACATGGAAATATCTACAATGACATCTGTATACACATGGAAATACCTACACGGCAATCTGTGAATAGATGGAAACATCAACACCGCCATCTGTATAGACATGGAAATATCTACACTGCGATCTGTATAAACATGGAAATATCTACACCGGTATCTGTATAAACATGGAAATATCTACAGCACGATCTGTATAAAACATGGAAATATTTACACCGCTATCTGTATAAACATGGAAATATCTACACCGCTATGTCTATAAACAAGGAAATACCTGCAAAGCCATCTGTATAAACATAGAAATAACTACACAGTCATGTGAAAGAACATGGAAATATCTACACTGCCATCTGTATAAACATGGAAATATCTACACAGCACTCTGTATAAATATGGAAATATCTGCATAGGCATCTGTATAAACATGGAAATATCCGCACCGCTATCTGTATAAACATGGAAATACCTACACCGCTGTCTCTATAAACATGGAAATATGTACACCGCTATGTGTATAAACATGGTAATATCTCCACTGCTGTCTGTATAAACATGGAATTGTCTGAACCTTTATCTGTATAAACATGGAAATATCTACTGCGCCATCTCTATAAACATTGAAATATTTACACTGCCATCTGTAAAAACATGGAAATATCAACACAGTCATCCGAATAAACATGGAAATAACTACACCACCATCTGTATAAACATGGAAATACCTACAATACCATCTGTATACACATGGAAATATCTACACAGGCATCTGTATAAATATGGAAATATCTAAACCTCCATCTGTATAAACATGGAAATATCTACACCGCGATCAGTATAAACATGGAAATATCTACACCGCGATCAGTATAAACATGGAAATATCTACACCGCTATCTGTATAAACATGGAAATATCTCCACTGCTATCTCTATAAACATGGAAATATCTACACCGCCATCTGTATAAACATGGAAATACTTACAAAGTTATCTTTATAAACATGGAAATATCTACACCGGCATCTGTATAAACATGGAAATATCTACACAGCCATGTGTATATACATGGAAATATCTACACCGCTATCCATAAAAACCTGTAAATAACTACACCGCTATCTATATAAACATGGAAATATCTACACCGTCATCTGTGTATAGGTGGAAATATCAACACCGCCATCTGTACAAACATGGAAATATCTGCACCGCTATCTGTATAAACATGGAAATAAATACACCGCTACTTGTATAAACAAGGAAATATCTACACCACCATCTGTTTAAACATGGAAATATCTACACAGACATCTGTTTACACATGGAAATATCTACACGGCTATCTGTACATACATGTTAATAACTACACGGGTATCTGTATAAATGTGAAAATATTTGCACCGCTATCCCTATAAACATGGTAATATCAACATCGCCATCTGTATAAACATGGAAATATCTACACCATGATCTATATGAACATGGAAATATCTACACCGCGATCTGTATAAACATGGAAATATCTACACCGTGATCTCTATAAACATGGAAATATCTACAACGCCATCTCTATCAACATGGAAATATCTACACCCCTATCTGAATAAACATGGAAATATCCACACCGCTATCCCTATAAACATGGAAAAATCAACACCGCGATCTATATAAACATGGAAATACCTTCAACACGATCTGTATAAACATGGAAATACCTACACCGCTATCTGTAGACATATGGAAATATCTACACCGCTTTCTCTATAAACATGGAAATATCTACATCGCAATCTCTATAAACATGGAATTATCTACACCGCCATCTATATAAACATGAAAATATCTACACCGCCATCTTCAGAAACATGGCTGTATCTGTATAAACGTGGAAATATCTACATCGCTATCTGTATAAACGTGGAAATACCATCACCGCTATCTCTATAAACCTGGAAATATCTACACTGCTATCTGTTTCAACATGGAAATAACTACACCGCTATCTGTATAAACATGGAAATATCTACACCACTATCTGTATAAACATGGAAAAATCTTCACTGCCACCTGTATAAAGATGGAAATATCTGCACTGCGAGTTGTATAAACATGGAAATATCTACGGCGCTATCTCTATAAACATGGAAATACCTACAACGCCATCTCTATAAACATGGAAATATCTACACCGGTATCTGTATAAACATGTTAATAACTACACCGCTATCTGTATTAATGTGGAAATATTTGCACCGCAATCAGTATAAACATGGTAATATCAACACCGCGATCTGTATAAACATGGAAATATCTACACCATGATTTGTATAAACATGGAAATATCTACACCGCGATCTGTATAAACATGGAAATATCTACACCGTGATCTGTATAAACATGGAAATATCTACACCGCCATCTCTATCAACATGGAAATATCTACACCCCTATCTGTTTAAACATGGATATATCCACACCGCTATCTCTATAAACATGGAAAAATCAACACCGCTATCTCTATGAACATGGAAATATCTACACCGCTATCTCTATAAACATGGGAATATCTACACCGCGATCAGTATAAACATGGAAATATCTACACCGCTATCTGTATAAACATGGAAATATCTCCACTGCTATCTCTATAAACATCGAAATATCTACACCGCCATCTGTATAAACATGGAAATACTTACAAAGTTATCTGTATAAACATGGAAATGTCTACACCGCCATCTGTAAAAACATGGAAATATCCACACATCCTTGTGTATATACATGGAAATATCTACACCGCTATCTATATAAACATGGAAGTAACTACACCGCTATCTGTATAAACATGGAAATATCTACACCGCCATCTACATATCCATGGAAATATCTGCGCCGCCATCTGTATAAATATGGAAATATCTACACGGTCATCTGTGTATAGATGGAAATATCAACACCACCATCTGTACAAACACGGATATATCTGCACCGCTATCTGTATAAACATGGAAATATCTACACCGCGGTCTGTATAAACATGGAAATATCTAAACCGCTATCTGTATAAACATGGAAATATCTTCACCGCTATCTCTATAAACATGGAAATAACTTCACCGTGATCTGTATAATCATGAAAATATCTAAACCGCTATCTGTATAAATATGGAAATATCTACACCGTTATCTGTATAAATATCGAAATATCTACATCGCTATCTCTATAAACATGGAAATATCAACACCGCCATCTGTATAAAAATGGAAAAAACTACACTGCTATCTGTAAAAACATGGAAATACTTATACAGTCATCTGTATAAACATGGAAATATCTACAACGCCGTCTCTAAACACATGGAAATATCTACCCAGCCATCTGTATAAACATGTAAATATCTACACTGCTGTCTCTATAAACATGGAAATATCTACACCACAATCTCTATAAACATGAAAATATCTACACTGCCATCTCCATAAACATGGAACTATCTACTCGGCCATCTGAATAAACATGGAAACATCTACACTGCCATCTGTGTGAATAAGGATATATCTACAATACCATCTGTATAAAGATATAAATATCTGAACCGCGAGCTGTATAAACATGGAAATATCTACATCAGTATCTGTATAAACGTGGAAATACCAACATCGCTATCGGTATAAACATGGATATATCTACAACGCCATCTATATAAACATGGAAATATCTACACCGCTATGTCTATAAACATGGAAATACCTACACTGGTATCTCCATAAACATGGAAACATCCATACCGCCATCTGCATATACTTGGAAATATCTACAACGCCATCTGTATAAAGATGGTAATATCTACACGGTAATCTGTGTACTGATGGAAATATCAACACCGCCATCTGTACAAGCATGGAAATATCTACACCGCTATCTGTATAAACCTACAAATATCTACACTGCAGTCTATATAAACATGGAAATATCTACACCGGTATCTGTATAAACCTGGAAATATCTACACTGCTATCTCTATAAATATGGAAATATCTACACTGACATCTGCATAAACATGGAAATAACTACAAAGTCATGTGTAGGAACATGGAAATATCTACACCACCGTTTTTATAAAGATGGAAATATCTACAAAGGTATCTGTATAAACATGGAAATATCTACACCGCTATCTCTATAAACATGGAAATACCAACACCGCTTTCTCTATAAACATGGAAATATCTACACCACTATCTGTATAAACACGGTAAAATCTTCACTGCCATCTGTATAAAGATGGAAATATCTGCACTGCGAGTTGTATAAACATGGAAATATCTACACCGCTATCTCTATAAACATGGAAGTAACTACAACGCCATCTCTATAAACATGGTAATATCTACACCGCTATCTGTATAAACATGGAAATATCTACACTGCTATCTGTATAAACCTGGAAAGATCTACACCGCTATCTGTATAAATATGGAAATATCTACAACGCTATCTCTCTAAACATGGAAATGTCTACACCGCTATCTGTATAAACATGGAAATATCTAGATCGTTATCCCTATAAACATGAAAATATCTACACTGACATCTGTATAAACATGGAAATAATTTCACAGTCATCTGTATAAACATGGAAATATCTACACCACCATCTGTATAAACATGGAAATATCTGCACGGAAAGCTGTCTAAACTTGGAAATATCTAGACAGTCATCTTTATAAACATGGAAATATCTATACCGCTATCTGTATAAACATGGAAATATCTACAATGCTATCTGTGTAAACATGGAACTATCTACACAGCTATCTGTGTAAACTGGGAAATATCTACATAGCTATATGTGTAAAGATGGAAATAACTACACCGCAATCTGTGCAAAGATGGAAATATCTACACCGCTATCTCTGTAAACTTGGAAATATCTACACCGCTATCTGTATAAACATGGAAATACCTACACCACTGTCTGTATGAACATGGAAATATCTACACCGTGATCTGTATAAATATGGAAATATCTACACCGCTATCTCTATACACATGTAAATATCTACATGGCTATCTGCATAAACATGGAAATATCTACACTGCTATCTCTATAAAAATGGAAATATCTTCACCGCCATCTGTAAAAACATGGAAATATCTACACAGTCATCTGTATAAACATGGATATATCTACACCACCATCTGTATAAACATGGAGATATCTACAATGACATCTGTATACACATGGAAATATCTACACAACCATCTGTATAAACACGGAAATATCTACACCGCTATCTCTATAAACATGGAAATACCTACACCGCTATCTCTATAAACTTGGAAATATATACACCAGTATCTCAATAAACATGGAAATATCTACAACGCCATTTCTATAAACATGAAAATATCTACACTGCCATCTCCATAAACATGGAACTATCTACACCTCTATCTGTATAAACACTGAAACATCCACAGTGCCATTTGTATAAAGATGTATATATCTACACCAAGAGCTGTATAAACATGGAAATATCTACACCGCTATCTGTGTAAACATGGAAATACCAACACTGCTTTCTGTATAAACATGGAAATATCTACGCCGGTATCTATACAAACATGGATATATCTGCACCGCTATCTCTATAATCATGGAAATACCTATTCCGCTATCTCTATGAACATGGAAAGATCTACACCGCTATCTCTATAAACATGGAAATATATACACGGCCATCTCTACAAACATGGAAATATCTACACCGCCATCTACATAAACAAGGAAATACCTACACCGCCATCTATGTAAACATGGAAATGTCTACACCGCTATCACTATAAACATGGAAATACCTACACCGCTATCTGTATAAACATGGAAATATCTACACCGCTATCTGCATAAACATGGAAATATCTACTACGCTATCTGTATAAACATGGAAATATCTACAATGTTATCTGTGTAAACATGGAAATGTCTACACAACTATCTGTGTAAACTTGGAAATATCTACACAGCTATCTGTTTAAAGATGGAAATATCTACACTGCAACCTGTGCAAGGATGGAAATATCTGCACCGCTGTCTCTGTAAACATGGAAATATCTGCACCACGATCTCTGTAAAAATGCAAAGATCGACACCGCTATCTGTATAAACATGGAAATATCTACACTGCTATCTCAATAAACAAGGAAATATCTATACCAACATCTGCGTAAACATGGAAATATCTACACCGCTATCTTTATAAACATGGAAATATCTACACTGTTATCTCTATGAACATGGAAATATCTACAACGCCATCTGTATAAACATGCAAATATCTACACATTCATCTGTATAAATATGGAAATATCTAAACCACCATCTCCATAAACACGGAAATATCTACACCGCCATCTGTATACACATGGAAATATCCACAGAGCCATTTGTATAAACATGGAAATATGTACACCGCTATCTGTATAAATATGGAAATAACTACACTCTATCTCTATAAACATGGAAATATCTACTCCACTATCTTTATAAACATGGAAATATCTGCACTGATATCTCTATAAACATGGAAATATCTACACCGCCATCTGAATAAACATGCCAATATCTACACAGTCATCTGTACAAACATGGAAATACCTACACCACCATCTCTATGAACATGGAAATATCTACACTGCCATCTGTATACACATGGAAATATCTTCAGAGCCATCTGTATAAACATGGAAATATCTACACCGCTATCTCTATAAACATGGAAATACCTACACCGCTATCTCTATAAACATGGAAATATCTACACCGCAATCTCTATGATCATGGAAATATCTACACCCCCATCTCTGAAATATGAAAATACCTACACCGCCATCTCCAGAAACTTGGAACTACCTACACCGCAATCTGTATAAACATGGAAATACCTACACCACTGTCTTTATAAACTTGGAAATATCTACACCGCTATCTCTATAATCATGGAAATATCTACACCGCAATTTCTATAAGCAAGGAAATATCTACACAGCCATCTCTATAAACATGGAAATATTTACATCACAATCTCTATAAACACAGAAATATCTCCACCGCTATCAATATAAACATGGAAATATCTACATCGCTATCTGTATCAACATGGAAATATCTACACCGCTATCTGTATAAACATGGAAATATCTACAATGCTATCTGTGTAAACTGGGAAATATCTACATAGGTATATGTGTAAAAATGGAAATATCTACACCGCACTCTGTGCAAAGATGGAAATATCTACACCGCTATCTCTGTAAACTTGGAAATATCTACACCGCAACCTGTATAAACATGGAAATATCTACTCTGCCATCTGTATAAACAAGGAATTATCTACACCGCCATCTGTATAAACATGGAAATATCTACGCCGCCATCTGTATAAACATGAAAATATCTACAATGCGATCTCTATAAACATGGAAACATCTACACCACTATCTCTATAAACATGGAAATATCTTCACCGCCGTATCTTTAAACATGGAAATATCTACACCGCTATCTGTATAAACATGGAAATATCTACAAAGCTATCTCTGTAAATACGGAAAAATCTACACCGCTATCTATGTAAACACGGAAATGTCTACACCGCTATACGTATAACCTTGGAAAGGTCTACACCGCTATCTCTATAAACCTGAAATTATCTAAACCGACATTTGTATAAACATGGAAATTATTACAGAGTCATCTGTATAAACATGGACATATCTACAAAAATATCTGTATAAACATGGAAATAACTACAATGGCATCTGAATAAACATGGATATATCTACACAGCCATCTGTATAAACATGGAAATATCTACAGCGCTATCGTTATAAACATGGAAATACCTTCACTGCTATCTGTATAAACATGGAAATATCTACACCGCTATCCCTATAAACATGGAAATATCTACACCGTTATCTGTATAAACATGGAAACACCTACACCGCTCTCTGTATAAACATGGAAATATCTACAACGGTATGTGTGTACACATGGAAATATCTACAATGCTATCTGTGTAATCATGGAAATATCTACACAGCTATCTGTGTATACTTGGAAATACCTACGCAGCTATCTTTTTAAAGATGTAAACATCTACACTGCAATCTGTGCAAAGATGGAAATATCTACACCGCTATCTCTGTAAACATGGAAATATCTACACCGTGATCTGTATAAACCTGGAAATATCTATACCGCCATCTGTATAAACAAGGAAATATCTCCACCACCATCTGTATAAACATGGAAATATCTACACCGCCATCTGTATAATCATGGAAATATCTACACAGCTATCTGTGTAAATATGGAAATAGCTACACCGATATCTCTATATAGGTGGAAATATCTACACCGCTATTTTAAACATGGAAATATCTACACTGTTATCTCTATAAACATGTAAATATCTACACCGCCATTTGTATAAACATGCAAATATCTACACCGCAATCTCTATAATCATGGAAATATCTACACCGCCATCTCTATAAACATGAAAATAAATACACCGCAATCACCAGAAACATGGAACTATCTACACCGCCATCTCTATAAACATGGAAATATCTTCACCACTATTTGTATAATCATGGAAATGTCTACATTGCCATCTGTATAAAGATGGAAATATCTCCACCGAGAGCTGTAGAAACATGGAAATATCTATACCGTTATGTGTATAAACATGGAAATAACAACACCGCTATCTGTATAAACATGCAAATATCTACACCGCTATCTCTATAAATATGTAATTACCTACACTGCTATCTCTATAAACATGGAATTATCTACACCTGAATCTCTATAAACATGGAAATATCTACACCACCATCTCTAGAAACATGGAAATACCTACATCGCAATCTGTATAAACATGGAATTATCTTCACCACTATCATTATAAACATGGAAATATCTACACAGCTATCTGTATAAACATGGAAATATCTACACCGATATCTGTTTAAACATGGAAATATCTACACCGCTATCTCTATAAACATGGAAATAACTACCTCGCCATCTCTATAAACATGAAAATATCTACACTGCCATCTCCATAAAAACGGAATTATCTACACCGCCATTTGTATAAACATGGAAATATCTACACCGCCATCTGTATAAACATGGAAATATCTACACCGCCATCTCTTTAAACATGGAAATATCTACACCGCCATCTGTATAAAAATGGAAATACCAACACCGCAATCTGTATAAACATGGAAATATCTACACCACTGTCTGTATAAACATGGAAATTTCTACACCGCGATCTGTATAAATTTGGAAATATCTACACCGATATCTCTATAAACATGTAAATAACTACACAGATATCTGCATAAACATGGAAATATCTACACTGCTATGTCTATAAACATGGAAATATCTACACCGCCATCTGTAAAAACATGGAAATATCTACACCATCTGTATAAACATGTAAATATCCAGAATGCCATCTGTATACACATGGAAATATCTACACAACCATGTGTATAAACACGGAAATATATACACCGCTATCTGTAGAAACATGGAAATAACTACACCGCTATCTCTATAAACTTGAAAATATATACACCACTATCTCAATAAACATGGAAATAACTACACCGCCATTTCTATAAACATGAAAATATCTACACTGCCATCTCCATAAACATGGAACTATCTACACCGCCATCTGTATAAACATTGAGATATCCACAGTACCATTTGTACAAAGATGTAAATATCTACACCGCGAGCTGTATAAACATGGAAATATCTACAACGCTATCTGTATAAACATGGAAATATCTACACCGCTATCTCTATATACATGAAAATACCTATACCGCTATCTCTATGAACATGGAAATATCTACACCGCTATCTCTATAAACATGGAAATATATACACGGCCATCTCTACAAACATGGAAATATCTACACCGCCATCTACATAAACAAGGAAATATCTACAACACCATCTATGTAAACATGGAAATATCTACACCGCTATCTCTATAAACATGGAAATTTCTACACCACCATGTGTAAAAACATGGAAATAACTACACAGTCAGCTGTATAAACATGGAAATATCTACACTGCTATCTCTATAACATGGAAATACCTACACCGCTATCTCTATAAACATGGAAATATCTACAACGCCATCTCTATAAACTTTGAAATATCTACACCGCCATCTGCATAAACATGGAAGTATCGACACCATCATCTTCATAAACATGGAAATATCTTCACCACCATCTGTATAAACATGGAAATATCTACACGGCCATCTGTGTAAACATGGAAAAATCAACACCGCCATCTGTGTAAACATGGGAATAGCTCCACTGAAATCTGCATAAAGATGGAAGTACCTACACCTTGAACTGTATAAAGCTGGAAATATCTTCACCGCTATCTGTATAAACATGGAAATACCAACATCGCCATCTGTATAAAAATGGAAATATCTTCACCGCCATCTGTATAAACATGGAAATATCTGCACAGCTATCTCTATAAACATGGAAATATCTACACCGATATCTGTATAAACATTGAAATATCTACATCGCTATCTGTATAAACATGGAAATGTATACACCGACATCTCTATTAACATGGAAATATCTACACCGCTATCTCCATAAATATTGAAATATCTACACCACCATCTGTACAAACATGGAAATAACTACACATTCTTCTGTATTAGCATGGAAATATGTACACCACCATCTCTATAAACATGGAAATAACTACACGGCCATCTGTATACACATGGAAATAACTACACAGCCATCTGTATAAACATGGAATTATCTATAGCGCTATATCTATAAACATGGAAATACCTACTCCGCTATCTCTATAAACATGGAAATAACTGCTCCGCAATATCTATAAACATGGAAAAAACTACTCCGCCATCTCTATAAACATGAAAATATCTACACCGCCATCTCCATAAACATGGAACTATCTACACTGCCATCTGTATAAACATGGAAATATCTACAACGCTATCTGTATAAACATGGAAATATCTACACCGCTATCTGTATAAACATGGAAATACCAACACCGCTATCTGTATAAACATGGAAATCTCTACACTGCTATCTGTATAAACATGGAAATATCTTCAACGCTATCTCTATAAATATGGAAATACATTCACCGCCATCTCTATACTCATGGAAACATCTACACCGCAATCTGCATGAACATGGAAATATCTACACCACTATCTGTATAAACATGGAAATATCTACACTGACATCTGTTGAAAGATGGAAATATCTACACCGCAATCTTTATAAACATGGAAATATGAACACCGCTAGCTGTATAAACATGGAAACATCTACACCGCTATCTGTATAAACATGGAAACATCTACACCACTATCTCTATAAAGATGGACATATCTACAACGCTATCTGTGTAAACATGGAAATATCTACACACCTCTCTGGGTAATCATGGAAATATCTACACAGCTATCTTTGTAAAGGTGAAAATATCTACACCGCAATCTGTGCACAAATGGAAATCTCTACAACGTTATGTCTATAAACATGCAAATATCTGCATCGCTATCAGTATAAACATGAAAATATCTATACCGCTATCTCTATAAACATGGAAATATCTACACCAACTTATGTACAAACATGAAAATATCTACACAGTCATCTGTATAAAAACGGAAATATCTACAACACCATCTCTATAAACGAGGAAATATCTACACTGCCATCTGTATACACATGGAAATATCTACACAGCCATCAGTATAAATATGGAAACATCTGCACCTCTATCTCTATACATATTGAAATACCTACACCTCTACCTGTATAAACATGGAAATATCTACACATTCATCTGTATAAACATGGAAATATCTACACCACCATCTCCATAAACATGGAAATATCTACACTGCCATCTGTATACACCTGGAAATATCTACCCAGCCATCTGTAAAAACATGGAAATATCTACACCGCCATCTCTACAAACATGAAAATATCTACACCGCCATCTCCACAAACATGGAACTATCTACAAAGCCATCTGAATAAACATGGAAATATCTACACCGCGAGCTGTATAAACATGGAAATATCTACACTGCCATCTGTATAAAGATAGAAATACCTACACCGCGAGCTGTATAAACATGGAAACATCTATACCGCTAAGTGTATAAACATGGAAACACCAACACCGCTATCTGTATAAACATGGAAATATCTACACCGGTTTCTGTATAAACATGGAAATATCTACACTGCTATCTCTATAAACATGGAAATACACCGCGACCTCTATAAACATGGAATTATCTACACCGCTATCTCTGTAAAAGTAGAAATATCTACACTGCCATCTATATAAACATGGAAATATCTACACCGCCATCAGCATAAACATGGAAATATCTGAACCGCCATCTGTGTAAACAGGGAAATATATACACAGTCATCTGTATAAACATTTAAATATCTACACCACCATCTCTATAAACATGGAAATATCTACACCGCCATCGGTTTAAGGATGGAAATATCAACACCGCAATCTGTGCAAAGATGGAAATATATACACCGCTATCTGTAAACATGGAAATATCTACACCGCTATCTGTATAAACATGGAAATATCTACACCGCTATCTGTATAAACACGGAAATATCTACACCGCTATTTCTAAAAACATGGAAATAACTACACCGCTATCTCTATAAACTTGGAAATATATACACCACTATCTCAATAAACATGGAAGTAACTACACCGCCATTTCTATAAAAATGAAAATATCTACACTTCCATCTCCATAAACATGGAACTATCTACACCGCCATCTGTATGAACATTGAAATATCCACAGTGGCATTTGTATAAAGATGTAAATATCTACACCGTGAGCTGTATAAACATGGAAATATCTACAACGCTATCTGTATAAACATGGAAATATCTACACCACTATCTCTACAAACATGAAAATACCTATACCGCTATCTCTATGAACATGGAAATATCTACAACAGTATCTCTATAAACATGGAAATTTCTACACCGCCATGTATGTAAACATGGAAATATGTACCCCGCTATCTCTATAAACATGGAAATTTCTACACCGCCATGTGTAGAAACATGGAAATAACCACCCAGTCAACTGTATAAACATGGAAATATCTACACCGCTATCTCTATAAACGTGGAAATACCTACACAGCTATCTCTATAAACATGGAAATATCTACACCGTCATCTCTATAAACTTGGAAATATCTACACCGCCATGTGCATAAACAAGGAAATATCTACAAAGCCATCTATGTAACATGGAAATATCTACACCGCTATTTCTATAAACATGGAAATTTCTACACCTACATGTGTAAAAACATGGAAATTACTACACAGTCATCTGTATAAACATGGAAATATCTACACCGCTATCTCTATAAACATGGAAATACCTACACCGCTATCTCTGTAAACATGGAAATATATTCAAAGTCATCTGCATAAACATTTAAATACCTACACCACCATCTCTATAAACATGGAAATATCTACACTGCTATGTGAATAAACATAGAAATATTTACACCGCCATCTCTATAAACGTGGAAATATCTACACCGTCATCTCCATGAACATGGAAATATATACACTGCTATTTGTATAAACATGGAAATACCTACACCGCTATCTGTACAATCATGGAAATACCTACACCACTATCTGTATATACATGGTGAAATCTACACTGCTATCCGCATAAACGTGGAAATATCTACGTTGCTATCTGTATGAACATGGAAATTTCTAAACCGCTATCACTATTAACATGGAAATACCTACACCGGTATCTTTATAACATGGAAATATCTACACAGCCATTCTATAATCTTAGAAATATCTACACCGCCATATGCATAAACATGGAAATATCTACACCGCCATCTGCATAAACATGGAAATATCTACAACGCCATCTGTATAAAAATGAAAATATCTACACCGCTATCTGTATAAACATGGGAATAAATGCAATGCTATCTGTGTAAACATGGAAATATCTATACCGCTATCAGCGTAAACATGGAAATATCTACACCGCCATCTCTATTTACATGGAAATATGTACACCAGTATCTGTATAAACATTTAAATATCTACACCGCTATCTCTGTAAGCATGGAAATATCTACACCGCCATCTGTATAAACATGCTAATATCTACACAGTAATCTGTATAAACCTGGAAATATCCACACCACCATTTCTATAAACAAGGAAATATCTACACTGCCATCTCTATACACATGGAAATATCTACACAGCCATCTCCATAAACATGGAAATATCTACACCGCAATCTCTATAAACTTGGAAATATCTACACCGCTATCTGTACAAACATGGAAATATCTACACCGCTATCTGTATAAACATGGAAATATCTACACCACTTTCTGAGTAAACATGGAAATATCTACAACGCTATCTGTGTAAACACGGAAATATCTGCACAGCTATCTGTGTAAACTTGGAAATATCTACACTGCTATCTGTGTAAAGATGGCAATATCTACACCGCTATCTCTGTAAACATGGAAATGTCTACACCGCTATCTCTGTAAACATGGAAATATCTTCACCGCCATCTCTATAAACATGGAAGTATCTACACCGCCATCTGTATAAACATGGAAATATCTACACGGCTATCCGTATAAATGTGGAAATATCTACACCGCTATCTCTAATAAACATGGAAATATTTACACCGCGATCTGTATAAACATGGAAATATCTACACCATGATCTGTATAAACATGGAAATATTTACACCACGATCTGTATAAACATGGAAATATCTACACCGCCATCTCTATAAACATGGAAATATCTACACCCTTATCTGTATAAACATGGAAATATCCGCACAGCTATCTCTATAAACATGGAAAAATCAACACCGCTATGTCTATGAGCATGGAAATATCTCCACTGCTATCTCTATAAACATCGAAATATATACACTGCCATGTGTATAAACATGGAAATACTTACAAAGTGATCTGTATAAACATGGAAAAATTTACACCGCCATCTGTATAAACATGGAAATATCTACACAGCCATGTGTATATACATGGAAATATCTACAACGCTATGTAAAAAAACATGGAAATAACTACACCGGGATCTGTATAACCATGGAAATATCTACATCGCTATCTGTATAAATATGGAAATATCTACACAGCTATCTCTATAAACATGGAAATACCTACACCGCCATCTGTATAAACATGGAAATACCTACAAAGTCATCTGTATATACATGGAAATATCTACACAGCCATCTGTATAAACATGGAAATATCTACACAGCCTTCTGTATATACATGGAAATATCTACACCGCTATCTGTATAAACATGGAAATAAGTACACCGCTATTTGTATAAACAAGGAAATATCTACACCGCCATCTGTTTAAACATGGAAATATATACAGAGTCATCTGTTTATACATGGAAATATCTACAATGATATCTGTATAAACATGCTAATAACTACACCGCTATCTGTATAAATGTGGAAATATTTGCACCGCTATCGCTATAAACTTGGTAATATCAACACTGCGATCTGTGTAAACATGGAAATACCTACACCATGATCTGTATAAACATGGAAATATCAACACCGCGATCTGTATAAACGTGGAAATATCTACACCGTTATCTGTGTAAACATGGAAATATCTACACCGCCATCTGTATAAACATGGAAATATCTACACAGCCATGTGTATATACATGGAAATATCTACACCGCTATCTATATAAAAATGGAAATAACTACACCGCTATCTGTATAATCACGGAAATATCTCCACTGCTATCTCTATAAACATTGAAATATCTACACCGCCATCTGTATAAAGATGGAAATACTTTCAAATTTAACTGTATAAACATGGAAATATCTACTCCGCCATCTGTATAAACATGGAAATATCTACACATCCATGTGTACATACATGGAAATATCTACAACGCTCTCTATATAAACATGGAAATAAGTACAGCGCAATCTGTATATACATGGAAATATCTACACCACCATCTACATATCCATAGAAATATCTGCCCCGCCATCTGTATAAACATGGAAATATCTACACCGCAATCTGTATAAACATGGTAATATGTACACCACTTTCTATATAAACATGGAAATATCTACACCGCCATATGTTTAAACATGGAAATATATACAATGCCATCTGTAGAAAGATGGAAATATCTACAACGATATCTGTAAAAACATGGAAATATCTACACCGCTATCTGTATAAATATGGAAATATCTTCACCGCCATCTGTATAAACATGGAAATACCTACAAAGTCATCTGTTTAAACATGGAAATATCTACACAGCCATCTGTATAAACATGGAAATATCTACACAGCCATCTGTATATACATGGAAATATCTACACCGCTATCTGTATAAACATGGAAATAACTACACCGCTATTTGTATAAACAAGGAAATATCTATACCGTGATCTGTATAAACATGGAAATATCTATACCGCCATCTCTATAAACATGGAAATATCTACACCCGTATCTGCATAAACATGAAAATATCCACACGGCTATCTCTATAAACATGGAAAAATCAACACCGCTATCTCTATGAACATGGAAATATCTACACCGCCATCACTATAGACATGGAAATATCTATGTCACGATCAGTATAAACACGGAAATATCTTCACCGCTATCTGTATAAACATGGAAATATCTCCACTGCTATCTCTATAAACATCGAAATATATACACCGCCATCTGTATAAACATGGAAATACTCACAAACTTATTTGTGTAAACATGGAAATATTTACACCGCCTTCTGTATAAACATGGAAATATCTACACAGCCATGTGTCCATACATGGATATATCTACACCGCTATCTATATCAACATGGAAATATCTACACGGCCATCTGTGTATAGATGGAAATATCAACACCGCCATCTGTACAAACATGGAAATATCTGCACCGCTATCTGTATAAACATGGAAATATCTACACCGCGGTCTGTATAAACATGGAAATATCTACACCGCTATCTGTATAAACATGGAAATATCTACACCGCTATCTCTATAAAGATGGAAATATCTACACCATGATCTGTATAAACATGGAAATATTTACACCGCTATCTGTATAAACATGGAAATTTCTACACCACTATCTGTATAAATATGGAAATATCTACACTGCTATCTCTATAAACATGGAAATATCTACACCGCCATCTGTATAAACATGGAAATACCTATACAGTCATCTGTGTAAACGTGGAAATATCTACACCACCATCTGTATAAACATGGAAATATCTACAATGCCATCTGTATACACATGGAAATACCTACACGGCAATCTGTGTATAGATGGAAACATCAACACCGCCATCTGTACAAACATGAAAATATCTACAGTGCTATCTCTATAACCATGGAATTATCTACACTGCGGGGTGTATAAACATGGATATATCTATACCTGTATCTGTATAAACATGGAAATATCTACAACACGATCTGTATAAACATGGAAATATATACAGCGCTATCTGTATAAACATGGAAATATCTGCACAGCTATCTCTATAAACATGGAAATATCTACAAAGCCATCTGTATAAACATGGAAATACCTACACAGTCATGTGTAGGAACATGGAAATATCTACACTGCCATCTGTATAAACATAGAAATATCTACATAGCCCTCTGTATAAATATGGAAGTATCTGCATAGGCATCTGTGTAAACATGGAAATATCTGCACCGCTATCTGTATAAACATGAAAATACCTACACCGCTGTCTCTATAAACATGGAAATATGTACACCGCTATGTGTATAAACATGGAAATATCTCCACTGCTCTCTGTATAAACATGGAAATATCTCCACCGTTATCTGTTTAAACATGGAAATATCTACAGCACCATCTCTATAAACATTGAAATATGTACACTGTCATCTGTAAAAACATGGAAATATTTACACAGTCATCTGAATAAACATGGAAATATCTACACCACCGTCTGTATATACATGGAAATACCAAAAATACCATCTGTATACACATGGAAATATCTACACAGATATCTGTATAAATATGGAAATATCTACACGGCCATCTGTATAAACATGGAAATATCTACACTGCCATCTGTAGAAAGATGGAAATATCTACACCGCCATCTCTATAAACGTGAAAATATCTACACTGCCATCTCCATAAAGATGGAAGTATCTACTCCGCCATGTGTATAAACACGGAAATATCTACACCACCATCTGTGTAAACATGGAAATATCTACACCGCTATCTGTATAAACATGGAAATATCTACACCGCCATCTGCATATCCATGAAATATCTACGCCGCCATCTGTATAAACATGGAAATATCTACACGGCCATCTGTGTATAGATGGAAATATCAACACCGCCATCTGTACAAACATGGAAATATCTACACCGCTATCTCTATAAACATGGAAATATCTGCACGGCCATCTGTAAAAACATGGAAATACCTATAGAGTCACCTGTATAAACATGGAAATATATACAATGCCATCTGTATACACATGGAAATATCTACACAGCCATCTGTATAAACATGTAAATATCTACACTGCTATCTCTATAAACATGGAAATACCTACACCGCCATCTCTATAAACATGAAAATATCTACACTGCCATCTACATAAACATGGAACTAACTACTTAGCCATCTGTATAAACATGGAAACATCTACACCGCCATCTGTGTGAATAAGGAAATATCTACAAAGCCATCTGTATAAAGATATAATTATCTGCACCGCGAGCTGTATAAACATGGAAATATCTACATCGCTATCTGTATAAACGTGGAAATACCAACACCTCTATCGGTATAAACATGGAAATATCTACAACGCCATCTATATAAACATGGAAATATCTACACGGCTATGTCTATAAACATTGAAATACCTACACCGCTATCTCTATAAACATGGAAATATCTACACCGCTATCTGTATAAACATGGAAATATCTACACCACTATCTGTATAAACACGGAAATATCTACACCGCGATCTCTATAAACATGGAAATATCTACACCGCGATCTGTATAAACATGGAAATATCTTCACCACGATCTGTATAAACATGGAAATATCTACACCGCTATCTGTATAAACATGCTAATATCTACACCACCATCTATATAAACATGGAAATATCTACACCGCCATCTGTATAAACATGGAAATATCTACAATGCCATCTATAGAAAGATGGAAATATCTACACCGCCATCTGTGTAAACATGGAAATATCTACACCGATATCTGTAAAAACATGGAAATATCTACACCGCTATCTGTATAAACATGGAAATATCTACACCGCGATCTGTATAAACATGGAAATATCTACAGTGCCATCTCTATATACATTGAAATATCAACACTGCCATCTGTACAAACATGAAAATATCTACATAGCTATCTCTATAAACATGGAATTATCTACACTGCGGTGTGTATAAACCTGGAAATATTTACACCAGTATCTGTATAAACATGGAAATATCTACACCACGATGTGTATAAACAAGGAAATATATACAGAGCTATCTGTATAAACATGGAAATAACTGCACCGCTATCTCTATAAACATGGAAATATCTACAAAGCCATCTGTATAAACATGGAAATACATACACAGTCATGTGTAGGAACATGGAAATATCTACACTGCCATCTGTATAAACATAGAAATATCTACACAGACCTCTGTATAAATATGGAAATATCTGCATAGGCATCTGTGTAAACATGGAAATATCTGCACCGCTATCTGTATAAACATGGAAATACCTACACTGCTGTCTCTATAAACATGGAAATATGTACACCGCTATGTGTATAAACATGGAAATATCTACACCGCTATCTGTATGAGCATGGAAATATCTACACCGCGATCTGTCTAAACATGGAAATATCTACACCGCGATCTGTCTAATCATGGAAATAGGTACACCGCGATCTGTATAAACATGGAAATACCTACAAAGATATCTGCATAAACATGGAAATACCTACACAGCCATCTGTATAAACATGGAAATATCTACACAACCATCTGTATATACATGGAAATATCTACACCGCTATCTGTATAAACATGTAAATAACTACACCGCTATTTGTATAAACAAGGAAATATCTACACCGTGATCTGCATAAACCTGGAAATATCTACTCCGCCATCTCTATAAACATGGAAATATCTACAACCCTATCTGTATAAACATGGAAATATCCACACCGCTATCTCTATAAACATGGAAAAATCAACACCGCTATGTATATGAACATGGAAATATCTACACCACCATCTCTATAAACATGGAAATATCTACACCACGATCAGTATAAACATGGAAATATCTACACCGCTATCTGCATAAACATGGAAATATCTCCACTGCTATCTCTATAAACATCGAAATACCTACACCGCCATCTGTATAAACATGGAAATATTTACAAAGTTATCTGTATAAACATGGAAATATTTACACCGCTATCTCTATAAACTTGGAAATATCTACACAGCCATGTATATATACATGGAAATATCTACACCGCTATCTATATAAACTTGGAAATAACTACACCGCTATCTGTATAAACATGGAAATATCTACACTGCCATCTACATATCCATGGAAATATCTGCGCCGCCATCTGTATAAACATGGAAATATCTACACGGTCATCTGTGTATAGATGGAAATATCAACACCGACATCTGTACAAACATGGAAATATCTGCACCGCTATCTGTATAAACATGGAAATATCTACACCGCGGTCTGTATAAACATGGAAATATCTACACCGCTATCTGTATAAACATGGAAATATCTACACTGCTATCTGTATAAACATGGAAATATCTACACCGTGATCTGTATAAACATGGAAATATCTACACAGCCATCTGTAAATACATGGAAATATTTACACCGCTATCTGTATAAACATGGAAATAACTATACCGCTATTTGTATAAACAAGGAAATATCTACACCGTGATTTGTATAAACATGGAAAAATTTACACCGCTATCTGCATAAACATGGAAATTACTACACCGTTATCTGTATAAATATGGAAATATCTACACCGCTATCTCTATAAACATTGAAATATTTACACCCTGATCTGTATAAACATGGAAATAACTATAGAGTCATCTGTGTAAACAGGGAAATATCTACACCACCATCTGTATAAACATGGAAGTATCTACAATGCCATCTGTAGACACATGAAAATACCTACACGGCAATCTGTGTATAGATGGAAACATCAACACCGCCATCTGTACAAACTTGGAAATATCTACACTGCTATCTCTATAAACATGGAAATATCTACACTGCGGTCTGTATAAACATGGAAATATCTACACCGCTATCTGTATAAACATGGAAATATCTACACCACGATCTGTATAAACATGGAAATATATACAGCGCTATCTGTATAAACAAGGAAATATCTGCACCGCTATCTCTATAGACATGGAAATATCTACAAAGCCATCTGTATAAACGTGGAAATACCTACACAGTCATGTGTAGGAACATGGAAACATCTACACGCACATCTGTATAAACATAGAAATATCTACCCAGCCCTCTGTATAAATATGGAAATATCTGCATAGGCATCTGTGTAAACATGGAAATACCTGCACCGCTATTTGTATAAACATGGAAATACCTACACCGCTGTCTCTATAAGCATGGAAATATGTACACCGCTATGTGTATAAACATGGAAATATCTCCACTGTTTTCTGTATAAACATGGAAATATCTCCACCGTTATCTGTATAAACCTGGAAATATCTGCAGCGCCATCTCTATAAACATTGAAATATCTACACTGCCATCTGTAAAAACATGGAAATATCTACACAGTCATCTGAATAAACATGGAATTATCTACACCACCATCTGTATAAACATGGAAATACCTACAATACCATCTGTATACACATGGAAATATCTACACAGACATCTGTATAAATATGGAAATATCTACACCGCCATCTGTATAAACATGGAAATATCTACACTGCCGTCTGTAGAAAGATGGAAATATCTACACCGCTATCTCTATAAATACGGAAATATCTACACCGCCATCTCTATAAACATGAAAATATCTACACTGCCATCTCCATAAAGATTTGAAGTATCTACTCCGCCATGTGTATAAACACGGAAATATTTACACCACCATCTGTGAAAACATGGAAATATCTACACCGCTATCTGTATAAACATGGAAATATCTACACCGCCATCTGCATGTCCATGGAAATATCTACGCCGCCATCTGTAAAAACATGGAAATATCTACACGGCCATCTGTGTATAGATGGAAATATCAACACCGCCATCTGTACAAACATGTAAATATCTACACCGCTATCTCTATAAACATGGAAATATCTGCACTGCCATCTCTATAAACATGAACATATCTACACTGCCATCTCCATAAACATGGAACTAACTACTCCGCAATCTGTATAAACATGGAAACATCTACACCGCCATCTGTGTGAATAAGGAAATATCTACAATGCCATCGGTATAACGATATAAATATCTGCAACGTGAGCTGTATAAACATGGAAATATCTACATCGCTATCTGTATAAACGTGGAAATACCAACACCGCTGTCGGTATAAACATGGCAATATCTACTACGCCATCTATATAAACATGGAAATATCTAAAACGCTGTGTCTATAAACATGGAAATACCTACACCGCTATCTCTATAAACATGGAAATATCTACACCGCTATCTGTATAAACATGGAAATATCTACACCGCTATCTGTATAAACTTGGAAATATCTACACCGCGATCTGTATAAACATGGAAATATCTACACCGCGATCTGTATAAACATGGAAATAACTTCACCACGTTCTGTATAAACATGGAAATATCTACATCGGTATCTGTATTAACATGGTAATATCTACACCACCATCTATATAAACATGGAAATATATACACCGCCATCTGTATAAACATGGAAATAACTACACCGCTATCTGTATAAACATAGAAATATCTACACCGCCATCTACATATCCATGGAAATATCTGCACCGCCATCTGTATTAACATGGAAATAACTACACGGTCATCTGTGTATAGATGGAAATATCAACACCGCCGTCTGTACAAACATTGAAATATCTGCACCACTATCTGTATAAACATGGAAATATCTACACCGCTATCTCTATAAACATGGAAATATCCACACCGCCATCTGCATATCCATGGAAATATCTACAACGCCATCTCTATAAAGATGTAAATATCTACACGGCAATCTGTGTACAGATGGAAATATCAACACCGCCATCTGTAGAAACATGGAAATATCTACACCACTATCTGTATAAACTTAGAAATATCTACACTGCAGTCTGTATAAACATGGAAATATCTACACCGGTTTCTCTATAAACATGGAAATATCTACACCACGATCTGTATAAACATGGAAATATTTACACCGCTATCTGTATAAACCTGGAAATATCTACACTGCTATCTCTATAAATATGGAAATATCTACACCGCCATCTGTATAAACATGGAAATAACTACACAGTCATGTGTAGGAACATGGAAATATCAACACCACCGTTTTTATAAAGATGGAAATATCTACAACGTTATCTGTATAAACATGGAACTACCTACACAGTGATCTGTATAAACATGGAAATATGTACAGCACTCTCGGAATAAAAATGGAAATACCTATGACGCTATCTATATAAACATGGAAATATCTACACCACTATCTGTTTAAATATGGAAATATTTACACCACTATCTCTATAAACATGGAAATATCTACACCGCTATCTCTATAAACATGGAAATATCTACACCGCCATCTGTATTAACATGGAAATATCTACACAATCAACTGTATAAACCTGGAAATATCTACACTGTCATCTATATAAACATGGAAATATCTACAGAGAACTCTGAATAAACATGGAAATATCGGCACAGCCATCTGTATAAACATGGAAATATCTACACCGCGGTCTGTATAAACATGGAAATATCTAAACCTCTATCTGTATAAACATGGAAATATCTACACAGCCATCTGTATAAACATGGAAATATCTACACAGCCATCTGTATATACATGGAAATATCTACACCACTATCTGTATAAACATGGAAATAATTACACCGCTATTTGAATAAACAAGGAAATATCTACACCGTGATCTGTATAAACATGGAAATATCTACACCGCTATTTGCATAAACAGGGAAATATCTACACCGCGATCTGTATAAACATGGAAATATCTACACCGCTATCTGTATAAACATGGAAATAATTACACCGCTATTTGAATAAACAAGGAAATATCTACACCGTGATCTGTATAAACATGGAAATATCTACACCGCTATTTGCATAAACAGGGAAATATCTACACCGCGATCTGTATAAACATGGAAATATCTACACCGCTATCTGTATAAACATGGAAATACCTACAAAGCTATCTCTATAAACGTGGAAATATATACACCGCTATCTATATAAACATGGAAATATCTACACTTTCATCTGTATAAACGTGGAAATATCTAAACTGCCATCTGTGGAAAGATGGAAATATCTACACCACTATCCCTGTAAACATGGAAATATCTACGCCACTGTCTGTATAAACATGGAAATATCTACATCGCTATCTGTATAAACATGGATATATCTACACAGTTCTCTGTATAAACATGGAAATATCTACACCGCTATCTGTATAAATATGGAAATATCTACACCGCCATTTGTGTAAACATACAAATATCTACAGAGTCATCTGTATACACATGGAAATATCTACAGAGCCATCTGTATAAACATGGATGTATCTACACAACTATCTCTATAAACAAGGAAATACCTACAGCGCTATCTCTATAAACATGGAAATATCAACACCACAGTCTCTACAAACATGGAAATATCTACAAAGCCATCTATGTAAACATGAAAATATCCACACCGCCATCTCCATAAACATGGAACTATCTACACCGCCATCTGTATAAACGGATAAATATCTACACCGCTATCTGTATAAAGATGGAAATATCTACACCGCTATCTCTATAAACATGGAAATATCTACACAGCCATCTGTATAATCATGGAAATGTCTACACTGCTATCTCTATAAACATGGAAACATCTACACCGCTATGTGTATAAACATGGAAACATCTACATCGCTATCTGTATAAACAGGGTAATATCTCCACCGCTATCTGTATAAACATGGAAATATCTACACCGCTATCTGTATATACATGGAAATATCTACAACACTATCTGTGTAAACATGGAAATATCTACACAGCTATCTGTGTAAACTTGGAAATATCTACACATGTATCTGTGTAAAAATGGAAATATCTACACGGCAATCTGTGCAGAGAGGGAAATATCTACGCCGCTATCTCTGAAAACATGGAAATATCTACACCGCTATCTGTATAAACATGTAAATATCTACACCACTATCTGGATAAACAAGGAAATATCTACACCGCCATATGTAGAAACATGGAAATATCTACACCGCCATCTGTATAAACATGGAAATACCTACACTGCTATCTGTAGAAATATGGAAATATCTACACATGTATCTGTGTAAAAATGGAAATATCTACACGGCAATCTGTGCAGAGTGGGAAATATCTACACCGCTATCTCTGAAAACATGGAAATATCTACACCGCTATCTGTATAAACATGTAAATATCTACACCACTATCTGTATAAACAAGGAAATATCTACACCGCCATATGTAGAAACATGGAAATATCTACACCGCCATCTGTATAAACATGGAAATACCTACACTGCTATCTTTAGAAATATGGAAATATCTACACCGTTATCTCTATAAACATGGAAATACCAACACCGCTTTCTCTATAAACATGGAAATATCTACATCGCAATCTCTATAAACATGGAATTATCTACACCGCCATCTCTATAAACATTAAAATATCTACACCGCCATCTGTATAAACATGGAAATATCTACAGAGCCATGCGTATATACATGGAAATATCTACACCACTATCTCTATAAACATGGAAATAACAACACCGCTATCTGTATAAACATGGAAATATTTACACCGTCATCTACATATACATAGAAATATCTGCTCCGCCATCTGTATAAACATGGAAATATCTACACGGTCATCTGTGTACAGATGGAAATATCAACACCGCCATCTGTACAAACATGGAAATATCTGCAACGCTATCTGTGTAAACATGGAAATATTTACACCGCGGTCTGTATAAACATGGAAATATCTACACCGCTATCTCTATAAACATGGAAATATCTACACCGTGATTTGTATAAACATGGAAATATTTTCACGGCTATCTATATAAACCTGGAAATATCTACACCGTTTTCTGTATAAATATGGAAATATCTACATCGCTATCTCTATAAACATGGAAATATCTACACCGCCATCTGTATAAACATGGAAATATCTACACTGATATCTGTATAAACAAGCAAATATTTACACTGCTATCTCTATAAACATGGAAATATCAACAATGCCATCGGTAAAAACATGGAAATAACTATACAGTCATCTGTATAAACATGGAAATATCTACACCACCATCTGTATAAACATGGAAATATCTACAATGCCGTCTGTATACACATGGAAATAACTACAATGCAATCTGTGTATAGATGGAAACATCAACACCGCCATCTGTATAAACATGGAAATATCTACACCGGTATCTGTATAAACCTGGAAATATCTACACCACGATCTGTATAAACATGGAAATATTTACAGCGCTATCTGTATAAACATGGAAATATCTGCACCGCTATCTCTATGAACATGGAAATATCTACAAAGCCATCTGTATAAACATGGAAATACCTACACAGTCATGTGTAGGAACATGGAAATATCTACACTGCCATCTGTAAAAACATGGAAATATCTACAGAGCCCTCTGTATAAATATGGAAATATCTGCATAGGCATCTGTATAAACATGGAAATATCTGCACCGCTATCTGTATAAACATGGAAATACCTACACCGCTGTCTCTATGAACATGGAAATATGTACACCGCTATGTGTATAAACATGGAAATATCTCCACTGCTGTCTGTATAAACATGGAAATATCTACACCGTGATCTGTATAAACATGGAAATATCTACACCGCTATCTGTATAAACATGGAAATATCTACACATCTATCTCTATAAACATGGAAATACCTACACCGCCATCTGTATAAACATGGAAATACCTACAAAGTCATCTGTATAAACATGGAAATACATACACAGCCATCTGTATAAACATGGAAATATCTACACAGCCGTCTGTATGTACATGGAAATATCTACACCGCTATCTGTATAAACATGGAAATAATTACACCGCTATTTGTATAAACAAGGAAATATCTACATCGCCATCTGTTTAAACATGCAAATATATACACAGACATCTGTTTATACATGGAAATATCTACACTGCTATCTGTTTATACATGCTAATAACTACACCGCTATCTGTATAAATGTGGAAATATTATCAACGCTATCCCTATAAACATGGTAATATCAACACCACGATCTGTATAAACACGGAAATATATACACCATGAACTGTATAAACATGGAAATCTCCACACCCCTTTCTGTATAAACATGGAAATATCCACAGTGCTATCTCTATAAACATGGAAAAATCAACACTGCTATCTCTATGAACATGGAAATATCTACACCGCCATCTCTATAAACATGAAAATATCTACACTGCCATCTCCATAAAGATGGAAGTATCTACTCCGCCATGTGTATAAACACGGAAATATCTACACCACCATCTGTGTAAACATGGAAATATCTACACCGCTATCTGTATAAACATGGAAATATCTACACCGCCATCTGCATATCCATGGAAATATCTACGCCGCCATCTGTATAAACATGGAAATATCTACACGGCCATCTGTGTATAGATGGAAATATCAACTCCGCCATCTGTTCAAACATGGAATTATCTACACCGCTATCTCTATAAACATGGAAATATCTGCACTGCCATCTGTAAAAACATGGAAATAACTATAGAGTCACCTATATAAACATGGAAATGTCTACAATGCCATCTGTATACACATGGAAATATCTACACAGCCATATGTATAAACATCTAAATATCTACACTGCTATCTCTATAAACATGGAAATATCTACACCGCAATCTGTGTAAACATGGAAATATCTACACCGATACCTGTAAAAACATGGAAATATCTACACCGCTATCTGTATAAACATGGAAATATCTACACCGCGATCTGTATAAACATGGAAAAATCTGCACCGCGATCTGTATAAACATGGAAATATCTACACAGCGATCTGTATAAACTTGGAAATATCTACACAGTTATCTCTATAAACATGGAAATACCAACACCGCCATCTGTATAAACATGGAAATACCTACAAAGTCATCTGTATAAACATGGAAATATCTACACAGCCATCTGTATAAACATGGACATATCTACACAGCCATCTGTATATACATGGAAATATCTACACCACTATCTGTATAAACATGTAAATAACTACACCGCTATTTGTATAAACAAGGAAATATCTGCACCATGAACTGTATAAACATGGAAATATCTACACCGCTATATGTATAAACCAGGAAATATCTACACCGCTATCTGCATAAACATTGAAATAACTACACTACTATTTGTATAAGCAAGGAAATATCTACACCACCATCTGTTTAAACATGGAAATAACTACACCGCTATTTGTATAAACAAGGAAATACCTTCACCGCCATCTGTTTAAACATGGAAATATATACACAGACATCTGTTTATACATGGAAATATCTACACAACTATCTGTATAAACATGCTAATAACTACACCGCTATCTGTATAAATGTGGAAATATTTGCAACGCTATCCCTATAAACATGGTAATATCAACACCGTGATCTGCATAAACATGGAAATAGCTACACCATGATCTGTATAAACATGGAAATATCTACACCGCGATCTGTATAAACATGGAAATATCTACACTGTGATCTGTATAAACATGGAAATATCTACACCATGATCTGTATAAACATGGAAATATCTACACCGCCATCTCTATAAACATGGAAAAATCAACACCGCTATCTCTATGAACATGGAAATATCTACACCGCCATCTCTATATACATGGAAATATCTACACTGCGATCAGTATAAACATGGAAATATCTACACCGCTATCTGTATAAACATGGAAATACCAACAGAGTCATGTGTAGGAACATGGAAATATCTACACCGCTATCTCTATAAACATGGAAATAACTACACCGTGATCTGTATAAACATGGAAATATTTACACCGATATCTTCATAAACATGGAAATATCTACACCGTTATCTGTATAAATATGGAAATATCTACACCGCTATCTTTATAAACATAGAAATATCTACACCGTCATCTGTTTAAACATAGAAATATATACACAGACATCTGTTTATACCTGGAAATATCTACACCGCTATCTGAATAAACATGCTAATAACTACACTGCTATCTGTATAAATGTGGAAATATCCACACAGCTATCTCGATAAACATGGAAAAATCAACACCGCTATCTCTATGAACATGGAAATATCTACACCGCCATCTCTATAAACACGGAAATATCAACACCGTGATCAGTATAAACATGGAAATATCTACACCGCTATCTGTATAAACATGGAAAATCTCCACTGCTATCTCTATAAACATCGAAATATCTACACCGCCATCTGTATAAACATGGAAATACTTACAAATTATCTGTATAAACATGGAAATATCTACACCGCCATCTGTATAAACATGGAAATATCTGCACAGCCATCTGTATAAACATGGAAATTTCTACACAGCCGTCTGTATATACATGGAAATATCTACACCACTATCTGTATAAACATGGAAATAACTAAACTGCTCTTTGTATAAACAAGGAAATATCTACACAGCCATCTGTATATACATGGAAATATCTACACCACTATCTGTATAAACATGTAAATAACTACACCGCTATTTGTATAAACAAGGAAATATCTGCACCGTGAACTGTATAAACATGGAAATATCTACACCACTATTTGTATAAAGAAGGAAATATCTACACCGCTTTCTGTATAAACATTGAAATAACTACACTGCTATTTGTATAAACAAGGAAATATCTACACCACCATCTGTTTAAACATGGAAATAACTACACCGCTATTTGTATAAACAAGGAAATACCCTCACCGCCATCTGTTTAAACATGGAAATATATACACAGACATCTGTTAATACATGAAAATATCTACACCACTATCTGTATAAACATGCTAATAACTACACCGCTATCTGTATAAATGTGGAAATATTTGCACCGCTATCCCTATAAACATGGTAATGTCAACATCACGATCTGCATAAACATGGAAATAGCTACACCATGATCTGTAAAAACATGGAAATATCTACACCGCGATCTGTATAAACATGGAAATATCTACACTGTGATCTGTATAAACATGGAAATATCTACACCGTGATCTGTATAAACATGGAAATATCTACACCGCCATCTCTATAAACATGGAAATATCAACACCCCTATCTGTATAAACATGGAAAGATCCACACCGTTATCTCTATAAACATGGAAAAATCAACACCGCTATCTCTATGAACATGGAAATATCTACACCGCCATCTCTATAAACATGGAAATATCTACACCGCGATCAGTATAAACATGGAAATATCTACACCGCTATCTGTATAAACATGGAAATACCAACAGAGTCGTGTGTAGGAACATGGAAATATCTACACCGCTATCTCTATAAACATGGAAATAACTACACCGTGATCTGTATAAACAAGGAAATATTTACACCGATATCTGCATAAACATGGAAATATCTACACCGTTATCTGTATAAATATGGAAATATCTACACCGCTATCTCTATAAACATGGAAATATCTACACCGCCATCTGTATAAACATGGAAATATCTACACTGCTATCTCTATAAACATGTAAATATCTACAATGCCATCTGTAAAAACATGGAAATACCTATACAGTCATCAGTAGAAACATGGAAATATCTACACCACCATCAGTATACACATGGAAATATCTACAATGCCATCTGTATACACATGGAAATACCTACACGGCAATCTGTGTATAGATGGAAACATCAACACCGCCATCTGTACAAACATGGAAATATCTACACTGCGGTCTGTATAAACATGGAAATATCTACACCGGTATCTCTATAAACATGGAAATATCTACACCGCCATATGTATAAACATGGAAATATGTACACAGTCATCTGTATAAACATGGAAATATCTGCACCGCTATCTGTATAAACATGGAAATATCTACTCCACTATCTGTATAAACATGGATATATCAACACTGCCATCCGTATAAACATGGTAATAGCCACACCGCTATCTGTATAAGCATGAAAATATCGACACCACCATCTGAATAAACATACAAATATCTAAACCGCTATCTGTATAAACATGGAAATATCTCCACCGCTATCTCTATAAACATGGAAATATCTACAGTGCTATCTTTATAAACATGGAAATATATACACCGCAATCTCTATAAACATGGAATTACCTACAACACTATCTGTGTAAACAAGGAAATATCTACACAGCTGTCTGTGTAAACATGGAAATATGTACACCGCAATCTGTGTGAGGATGGAAATATCTACACCGCAATCTGTGCAAATATGGAAATATCTACACCTATATCTCTGTAAACATGGATATATCTACACCACAATATGTATAAACATGGAAATATCTACACCACTATCTGTATAAACATGGAAATATCTACTCCGCTATCTGTATAAATATGGAAATATCTACACCACTATCTCTATAAACATGGAAATGTCTACACCGCCTTCTGTATAAACATGAAAATATCTACACTGCCATCTGTATAAACACGGAAATAACTACACCGCTATCTCTATAAACATGGAAATATCTACACTGCCATCTGTATATACATGGAAATAGCTACACAGACATCTCTATAAACATGGAAACATCTACACCACTATCTGTATAAACGTGGAAATATCTACATTGCCATCTGTATAAACATGGAAATAACTACACAGCTATCTCTATAAACATGGAAATATCTACAACGCTACCTCTATAAACATGGAAATAGCCACACCGCTATCTGCATAAACATGGAAAAATCTACACTGCCATCTGTATACATATGGAAATATCTACACAGTCATCTCTATAAAGATGGATATATCTACACCGTTATCTGTATAAACATAGAAATATCTACACCGCTATCTGTATAAAGGTGGAAATATCTACACCGCAATCTGTGGAAATATGGAAATATCTACACATCTATCTCTGTAAATATGGAAATATCTACTACGCTATCTATATAAACATGGAAATATCTACACCGCTGTCTGTATAAACATGGAAATATCTACACCATGACCTGTATAAACATGGATATATCTTCAAAGCTATCTGTATAAACATGGAAACATCTACACCGCTATCTGTACAAACATGGAAATATCTACACCGCTATCTGTATAAATATGGAAATATCTACACCGCTATCTCTATAAACATGGAAATGTCTACACCGCTTTCTGTATAAACATGGAAATATCTACATGGATATTTCTATAAATATGGAAATACCTATACCGCCATCTGTATAAACATGGAAATACCTACACAGTCTTCTGTTTAAACATAGAAATATCTACTCCACTATCTGTATAAACATGGATATATCTACACTGCCATCTGTATAAACATGGTAATAGCCACACCGCTATCTGTATAAGCATGAAAATATCTACACCACCATCTGAATAAACATACAAATATCTAAACCGCTATCTGTATAAACATGGAAATATCTCCACCGCTATCTCTACAAACATGGAAATATCTACACTGCTATCTTTATAAACATGGAAATATCTACACCGCAATCTCTATAAACATGGAATTAACTACAACACTATCTGTGTAAACAAGGAAATATTTACACAGCTGTCTGTGTAAACATGGAAATATGTACACCGCAATCTGTGTGAGGATGGAAATACCTACACCGCAATCTGTGCAAATATGGAAATATCTACACCTATATCTCTGTAAACATGGATATATCTACACCACAATCTGTATAAACATAGAAAGATCAACACCACTATCAGTACAAACATGGAAATATCTACTCCGCGATCTGTATAAATATGGAAATATATACACCGCTATCTCTATAAACATGGAAATGTCTACACCGCCTTCTGTATAAACATGAAAATATCTACACTGCCATGTGTATAAACACGGAAATAACTACACCGCTATCTCTATAAACATGGAAATATCTACACTGCCATCTGTATATACATGGAAATAGCTACACAGACATCTGTATAAACATGGAAACATCTACACCACTATCTATATAAACGTGGAAATATCTACATTGCCATCTGTATAAACATGGAAATAACTACACAGCTATCTCTATAAACATGGAAATATCTACAACGCTACCTCTATAAACATGGAAATAGCCACACCGCTATCTGCATAAACATGGAAAAATCTACACTGCCATCTGTATACATATGGAAATATCTACACAGTCATCTCTATAAAGATGGATATATCTACACCGTTATCTGTATAAACATGGAAATATCTACACCGCTATCTGTATAAAGGTGGAAATATCTACACCGCAATCTGTGGAAATATGGAAATATCTACACATCTATCTCTGTAAATATGGAAATATCTACTACGCTATCTATATAAACATGGAAATATCTACACCGCTGTCTGTATAAACATGGAAACATCTACACCGCTATCTGTACAAACATGGAAATATCTACACCGCTATCTGTATAAATATGGAAATATCTACACCGCTATCTCTATAAACATGGAAATGTCTACACCGCTATCTGTATAAACATGGAAATATCTACATGGCTATTTCTATAAATATGGAAATATCTATACCGCCATCTGTATAAACATGGAAATACCTACACAGTCATCTGTTTAAACATAGAAATACGCCATTCGTATAGACATGGAAATTTCTACACCGCTATCTGTATAAACATGGAAATATCTACACTGCCATCTGTATAAACATGGAAATAGCCACACCGCTATCTGTATAAATATGGAGATATCTACACCGCCATCTGAATAAACATGGAAATATCTACACGGCTATCTGTATAAATATGGAAATATCTACACCGCTACCTCTATAAACATGGAAATATCTACACTGCCGTCTGTATAAAAATGGAAATATGTACACAGTCATCTGTATAAACATGGAAATAACTACACCACTATCTGTATAAACATGGAAATATCTACACCGCTATCCGTTTCAACATGGAAATATCTACACTGCTATCTGTACAAATATGGAAATAGCCACACCGCTATCCATATAAACATGGAAATGTCTACACCGCTATCTGCATAAACACGGAAATATCTACACCGCTATCTGCATAGACATGGAAATATCTACATCGTTATCTGTACAAACATGGAAAATCTCCATCGCTATCTCTGTAAACATGGAAATATCTACATGGCTATCTGTATAAACATGGAAATATCTACTCCACTATCTGTATAAACATGGATATATCTACACTGCCATCTCTATAAACATGGTAATAGCCACACCGCTATCTGTATAAACATAAAAATATCTACACAACCATCTGAATAAACATAGAAATATCTAAACCGCTATTTGTATAAATATGGAAATATCTACACCGATATCTCTGTAAACATGGAAATACCTACAACGCTACCTGTATAAACGTGGACATATCTCCACTGCTATCTGTATAAACTTGGAAATATCTACACCGCTATCTCTATAAGCATGGAAATATCTGCACCGCTATCTGTATAAACACGGAAATATCTACACCGCTATCTGTATATACTTGGAAATATCTACACCGCCATCACTATAAACATGAAAATACGTCCACCGCTATCTGTGTAAACTTGAAAATATCTCCACCGCTATCTGTATAAACATGGAAATATCTACACCGCAATCTGTATAAACGTGGAAATATCTACTCCGCTATCTGTAAAAACATGGAAATATCTAGACCGCTATCTTTATAAAAATTCAAATATCTACACCGCTATCTGTATAAACATGGAACTATCTCCACCGCTATCTCTCTAAACATGGAAATATCTACACAGCTATCTGTATAAACATGGAAATATCTACACTGCTATCTGCATAAACATGCAAGTATATACCACGCTATCTGTATAAACATGGAAATATCTCCACCGCTATCTGTATAAACATGGAAATATCTACACCGCTATATTTATAAACCTGCAAATATCTACACTGCAATCTCTATAAACATGGAAATATCTTCAACACTATCTGTGTAAACAAGGAAATACCTACACAGCTGTCTGTGTAAACATGGAAATATGTACACCGCATTCTGTGTGAAGATGGAAATATCTACACCTCTGTCTCTGTAAACATGCAAATATCTACACCACTATCTGTATAAACATGGAAATATCTACACCGCTATCTGTATAAACATGGAAATATCTACACCACATTCTGTATAAACATGGATATATCTACACCGCTATCTGTATAAACATGGAAATATGTACACAACCATCTATATAATCATGGAAATATCTACACCGTTATCTCTAAAAACATGGAGATACCTGCACCAATATCTCTATAAACATGTAAATATCTACACTGCCATTTCCATAAACATGGAACTATGTACACCGCCATCTGTAAAAACATGGAAATATCTACACTGCCATCTGTATAAAGATGTAAATATCTACACCGTGAGCTGTGTAAACATGGAAATATCTACACCGCTATATATATAAACTTGGAAATACCAACAGCGCTATCTGTATAAACTTGGAAATTTCTACAACGCTATCTGTATAAACATGGAAATATCTACTCCGCTATCTCTATAAACATGGAAATGCCTACAGCGCTATCTGTTTAAAAATGGAAATATCTACATGGCTATTTCTATAAATATGGAAATATCTACACTACCATCTGTATAAACATGGAAATATCTACGCAGCCATCTCTATAAACTTGGAAATATCTACATCGCTATCTCTATAAACATGGAAATAGCTAAACCGCTATCTATATAAACATGGAAATATCTACATCGCTCTCTGTATAAACAGGGAAATATCTCCACCGCTATCTGTATCAACTTGGAATTATCTACACCGCAATCTGTATAAACATGGAAATAACTACACCGCTATCTGTATAAACATGGAAATATATACAATGCTATCTGAGTAAACATGGAAATATCTACACAGCTATGTGTGTAAACTTGGAAATATCTACCCAGCTATCTGTGTAAAAATGGAAATATCTACACCGCAATCTGTGCAAAGATGGAAATACATACACCGCTATCTGTGTAAACATGGAAATATCTACATCGCTAACTGTATAATCATGGAAATATCTATACCGCAATCTCTATAAACATGGAAATATCTCCATCGCTATCTGTAGAAACATGAAAATATCTACACCACTATCTGTATAATCATGGACATATCTACACCGCAATCTGTATAAACATGGAAATATCTACCACGCTATTTGTGTAAACATGGAAATATCTACACAGCTATCTGTGTAAACTTGGAAATATCTACACAGCTATCTGCGTAAACATGGAAGTATCTACACGGCAATCTCTGTAAACATGGAAATATCTACACCGCTACCTGTAGAAAAATGGAAATATCTACACCGCAATCTGTATAAACGTGGAAATACCTACACCGCTATCTCTATAAATATGGAAATATCTACACCGCTATCTCTATAAACATGGAAATACCTACACCGCTTTCTCTATAAACATGAAAATATCTACACTGCTATCTCTATATACATGGAAATATCTACACCTCCATCTCTATAAACACGAAAATATCTACATGGCCATCTTCAGAAACATGGATGTATCTACACCGCTATCTGTGTAAACATGGAAATATCTACACCACTATCTGTATAAACATGGAAATATCTTCACTGCCATCTGTATAAACATGGAAATATCTACACCGCCATCTGTATAAAGATGGAAATATCTACACCGCAATCTGTATAAATATGGAAATAACTACACCGCAATCCCTATAGACAAGGAAATATCTACACCGCTATCTGTATAAACATGGAAATATCTACACTGCCGTCTGTATAAAGATGGAAATATCTACACGGCGAGCTGTATAATCATGAATATATCTACACCGCTATCTGTATAAACATGGAAATACCAACACCGTTATCTGTATAAACATGGAAATATCTACAGTGCTATCTCTATAAACATGAAAATACTTACAACAACATCTCTATAAACATGGATATATTTACACCGCTATCTCTATAAACATAGAAATAACTACACCGCCATCTCTATAAAGATGGAAATATCTACACCGCCATCTGCATAAACATGGAAATATCTACACGGAAAGCTTTATAAACATGGAAATATCTAGACAGTCATCTCTATAAACATGGAAATATCTATACCGCTATCTGTGTAAACAAGGAAATACCCACACCGCTATCTGTATAAACATGGAAATTGCCACACCGATATCTGTATGAACATGGAAATATCTGCACCGCTATCTTTATAAACATGGAAATATCTGCAACTCTATCTGTGTAAACATAGAAATATCTACACGGCTATTTGTGTAAACATGGATATATCTGCACAGCTATCTGTATAAAGATGGAAATATCTACACCACTATCTGTAAAACGTGGAAATATCTTCACCGCTCTCTGTATAAACCTGGAAATATCTACACCGATTTCTGTATAAACAAGGAAATATCTACAACACCAACTGCATAAACATGGAAATACCTACACCGCTATCTGTATAAATATTTAAATATCCACACCACTATCTCTATAAACATGGAAATACCTACAATGATTTCTCTATAAACAAGGAAATATCTGCACTGCAATCTCTATATACATGGAAATGTCTACACTGCCATCTCTATAAACATGAAAATATCTACACCGCCATCTTCAGAAACATGGATGTGTCTACACCGCCATCTCTATAAACAAGGAAATATCTACACCACTATCTGTATAAACAAGGAAATATCTTCACTGCCATCTGTATAAACATGGAAATACCTACACCGCCATCTGTATAAAGATGGAAATATCTACACCGCAATCTGTATAAATATGGAACTACCTACACCACTACCTCTATAGACATGTAAATATCTACACCGCTATCTGTATAAACATGGATATATCTACACTGCCATCTGTATAAAGATGGAAATATCTACATCACGAGCTGTATAAACATGGAAATATCTACACCGCAATCTCCATAAACATGGAAATATCTACAATGCTATCTCTGTAAACATGGAAATATCTACAACGCCATCTGCATAAACATGGAAATACCTACACAGACATCTGTATAAACATGGAAATATCTACACTGCCATCTGTATAAACTTGGAAATATCAACAGTGATATCTGGAGAAAGATGGAAATGTCTACAAAGCGATCTGTATAAACATGGGAATTTCTACACCACTACCTGTATAAACATGGAAATATCTACACCGCAGTCTGTATCAACATGGAAATAACTACACCACAATCTGTATAAACATGGAAATATCTACAATGCTATCTCTGTAAACTTGGAAATACCTACACAGCTATCTGTGTAAACTTGGAAATATCTACACCGCTATCTGTGTAAATTTGGCAATACTTACACCGCAATCTGTGCAAAGATGGAAATATCTACACCGCTATCTCTGTAAACATGGAAATACCTACACCGCTATCTGTATAAACATGGAAATATCTACACTGCCATCTGTATAAACATGGAAATATCTACAGCGTCATCTGTATAAACTTGGAAATATCTACAATGCCATCTGTACACACATGGAAATATCTACACAGCCATCTGTATAAACATGGAAATATCTACACCGCTATCTCTATAAACATGGAAATATCTACACCGCTATCTGTATAAACATGGAAATATCTCCACCGCTATCTGTATCAACTTGGAAATATCTACACCGCTATCTGTATAAACATGGAAATAACTACACCGCTATCTGTATAAACTTGGAAATATATACAATGCTATCTGTGTAAACATGGAAATATCTATACAACTATCTGTGTAAACTTGGAAATATCTACCCAGCTATCTGTGTAAAAATGTAAATATCTACACCGCAATCTGTGCAAAGATGGAAAAACCTACACCGCTATCTCTGTAAACATGGAAATATCTACACCGCTATCTGTATAATCATGGAAATATCTATACAGCAGTCTGTATAAACATGGAAATATCTACATCGCTATCTGTATAAACATGAAAATATCTTCACAACTATCTGTATAATCATGGACATATCTACACCACAATCTGTATAAACATGGAAATATCTACCACGCTATTTCTGTAAACATGGAAATATCTACACAGCTATCTGTGTAAACTTGGAAATATCTACACAGCTATCTGCGTAACCATGGAAGTATGTACACGGCAATCTGTGCAAAGATGGAAATATCTACACCGCTATCTCTGTAAACATGGAAATATCTACACCGCGACCTGTGTAAACATGGAAATATCTACACCGCTGTCTGTATAAGCAAGGAAATATCTACACCGCCATCTGTAGAAACATGGAAATATCTACACCGCAATCTGTATAAACATGGAAATACCTACACCGCTATCTGTAAAAACATGGAAATATCTACACCGCCATCTGTATAAACAGGGAAATATCTACACAGCCATGTGTATATACATGGAAATATCTACACCGCTATCTATATAAACATGGAAATATCTACACCACTATCTGTATAAACATGGAAATACCTTCACTGCCATCTGTATAAACATGGAAATATCTACACCGCTATCTGTATAAACATGGAAATATCTACACTGCAATCTGTATAAATATGGAAATAACTACACCCCTATCTCTATAGACAAGGAAATATGTACACCGCTATCTGTATAAACATGGAAATATATACACTGCCATCTGTATAAAGATGGAAATATCTACACGGCGAGCTGCATAATCATGAAAATATCTACACCGCTATCTGTATAAACATTGAAATACCAACACCGTTATCTGTATAAACATGGAAATAGCTACATCGCTATCTCTATAAACATGAAAATACTTACACCACCATCTCTATAAACATGGAGATATTTACACCGCTATCTCTATAAACATAGAAATAACTACACCACCATCTCTATAAAGATGGAAATATCTACACCGCCATCTGCATAAACATGGAAATATCTACACAGACATCTGTATAAACATGGAAATATCTACACTGCCATCTGTATAAACTTGGAAATATCTACACTGACATCTGTGGAAAGATGGAAATGTCTACAAAGCGATCTGTATAATCATGGGAATTTCTACACCGCTACTTGTATAAACATGGAAATATCTACACCGCTATCTGTATCAACATGGAAATAACTACACCGCAATGTGTATAAACATGGAAATATCTACAATGCTATCTCTGTAAACATGGAAATATCTACACAGCTATCGGTGTAAACTTGGAAATACCTACACCGCTATCTCTGTAAGTTTGGCAATACCTACACCGCAATCTGTGCAAAGATGGAAATACCTACACCGCTATCTCTGTAATCATGGAAATATCTACACCGATATCTGTATAAACATGGAAATATCTACACTGACATCTGTATAAACATGGAAATACCTGCACCACTTTTTCTATAAACATGAAAATATAAACACTGATATCTCTATATACATGGAAATATCTACACCTCCATCTCTATAAACATGAAAATATCTACACCGCAATCTTCAGAATCATGGATGTATGAATACCGCCATCTGAATAAACAGAGAAATATCTACAACACTCTCTGTATAAATATGGAAATATTTTCACTGCCATCTGTATAAACATGGAAATATGTACACGGCCATCTGTATAAAGATGGAAATATCTACACCGCAATCTGTATAAATATGGAAATAACTACACTGCTATCTAAATAGACATGGAAATATCTAAACAGCTATCTGTATAAACATGGAAATATCTACACCGCTATCTGTATAAAGATGGAAATATCTACACCGCTATCTGTATAAACATGGAAATACCTACACCAGTATCTGTATAAACGTGGAAATATGTAAACCGCAATCGGTGCAAATATGGAAATATCTACACCTCTATCTCTGTAAATATGGAAATAACTACACCGCTATCTGTATAAACATGGAAATATCTACACTGCTATCTGTATAAACATGGAAATATATACACCACAATCTGTATAAACATGGATATATCTACACCGCTATCTGTATAAACATGGAAATATCTACACCGCTATCTGTATAACTATGGAAATATCTACACCGCTATCTCTATAAACATGGAAATATCTACACCACTGTCTGTATAAACATGGAAATATCTTCATGGCTATCTCTCTAAACATGGAAATATCTACACCGCCATATGTATAAACATGGAAATACCTACACAGTCATCTGTATAAACATGGAAATATCTACCCCACTATCTGTATAAACATGGAAATATCTACACTGCAATCTGTATAAACATGGAAATAACTACACAGCCATCTCTATAAACATGGAAATATCTACATCGCTGTCTGTATAAACATGGAAATATCCACACCGCTATCTGCGTAACATGGAAATATTTACACCGCCATCTGTAAAAAACATGGAAATATCTACACAGTCATCTGTATAAACATGGAAATATCTACACCGCTATCTGTATAAACATGGAAATATCTACACCGCTATCTGTATAAATATGGAAATATCTAGACCGCTATCTGTATAAACATGGAGATATCTACACCGCCATCTGTATAAACATGGAAATATGTACACAGTCATCTGTATAAACATGGAAATAACTACACCGCTATGTGTATAAAAATGGAAATATCTACACCGTTATCTATATAAACATGGAAATATCTAGACCGCTATCTGTATAAACATTCAAATGTTTACATTGCTATCTGTAAAAACATGGAAATATCTCCTCCGCTATCTCTATAAACATGGAAATATCTACACCGCTATCTGTATAAACATGGAAATATCTACACCGCTATCTCTATAAACAAGCAAATATCTACAGCGCTATCTATATAAACATGGAAATATCTCCACCGCTATCTGCATAAACATGGAAATATCTACACCCCTATCTTTATAAACATGGAAATATCTACACTGCAATCTCTATAAACATGGAAACATCTACAACAGTATCTGTGTAAACATGGGAATATCTTCAGAGCTGTCGGTTTAAATATGGAAATATGTACACAGCAATCTGTGTGAATATGGAAATATCTACACCTCTGTCTCTGTAAACATGGAAATATCTACACCACTATCTGTATAAACCTGGAAATATCTACACCGCTATCTGTATAAACATGGAAATATCTACACCACAATCTGTATAAACATGGATATATCTACACCGCTATCTGTATAAACATGTTAATATCTACACTGCTATCTGTATAAACATGGAAATATCTACTCCGCTATCTGCATAAATATGGAAATATCTACACCGCTATCTCTATAAACATGGAAATGTCAACACCGCTATCTGTATAAACATGGAAATATCTACATGGCTATCCCTAAAAACATGGAAATATCTTCACCGCCTTCTGTATAATCATGGAAATATCTACACTGCCATCTGTATAAACATGGAAATAACTAAACTGCTATCTCTATAAACACTGAAATATCAACACTGCCTTCTGGATATACATGGAAATACCTACACAGTCATCTGTGTAAACATGGAAATATCTACACAGCCATTTCTATAAACATGGAAATACCTACATCGCTATTTCTATAAACATGAAAATAGCCACACAGCAATCTCTATAAACATGGAAATATCTACACTGCCATCTGTATAAACATGGAAATATCTACACTGCCATCTGTATACAAATGGAAATATCTACACAGTCATCTGTATAAACATTGTAATATCTCCACCGCTATCTGTCTAATCATGGAAATATCTCCACCGCTATCTGTATAAACATGGAAATATCTACACCGCTATCTGTATAAACATGGAAATGTCTACACTGCTATCTGTATAAACATGGATATATCTACTCCGCTATCTGTATAAACATGGAAATATTTACATCGCTATCTGTATAAACATGGAAATATTTCCACCGCAATCTGTGTAAACATAGAAATATCTACACCGCTATCTGTATAAACATGGAAATGTCTACACCGCAATCTGTGTAAACATGGATATATCTACACCGCTATCTGTATAAACATGGAAATATCTACACCGCTATCTGTATAAACATGGAAATATCTACACCGCTATCTGTATAAACATGGAAATATCTACACCACAATCTGTATAAACGTGGAAATATGTACACCGCAATCTGTGCAAATATGGAAATATCTACACCTCTATCTCTGTAAATATGGAAATATCTAAACCGCTATCTGTATAAACATGGAAATAAGTACACCACAATCTGTGCAAATATGGAAATATCTACACCTCTATCTCTGTAAATATGGAAATATCTACAAAGCTATCTGTATAAACATGGAAATATCTACACCGCTATCTGTATAAACATGGAAATATATACACCACGATCTGTATAAACATGGATATATCTACACCGCTATCTATATAAACATGGAAATATCTACACCGCTATCTCTATAAACATGGAAATGTCAACACCGCTATCTGTATAAACATGGAAATATCTACATGGCTATCCTTAAAACATGGAAATATCTTCACCGCCTTCTGTATAAACATGGAAATATCTACACTGCCATCTGTATAAACATGGAAATAACTAAACTGCTATCTCTATAAACATTGAAATATCAACACTGCCTTCTGGATATACATGGAAATACCTACACAGTCATCTGTGTAAACATGGAAATATGTACACAGCCATCTCTATAAACATGGAAATACCTACACCGCTATTTCTATAAACATGAAAATAGCCACACAGCAATCTGTATAAACATGGAAATATCAACACTGCCATCTGTATAAACATGGAAATATCTACACTGCCATCTGTATACAAATGGAAATATCTACACAGTCATCTGTATAAACATTGAAATATCTCCACCGCTATCTGTCTAATCATGGAAATATCTCCACCGCTATCTGTATAAACATGGAAATGTCTACACCGCTATCTGTATAAACATGGAAATGTCTACACCGCTATCTGTAGAAACATGGATATATCTACCCCGCTATCTGTATAAAAATGGGAATATTTACATCGCTATCTGTATAAACATGGAAATATTTCCACCGCAATCTGTGTAAACATAGAAATATCTACACCGCTATCTTTATAAACATGGAAATATCTACACCGCAATCTGTATATACATGGATATATCTACACCGCTATCTGTATAAACATGGAAATATCTACACCGCTAACTGTATAAACATGGAAATATCTACAACGCTATCTGTATAAACATGGAAATATCTACACCACTATCTGTATAAACGTGGAAATATGTAAACCGCAATCGGTGCAAATATGGAAATATCTACACCTCTATCTCTGTAAATATGGAAATAACTACTCCGCTATCTGTATAAACATGGAAATATCTACACCGCTATCTGTATAAACATGGAAATATATACACCACAATCTGTATAAACATGGATATATCTACACCGCTATCTGTATAAACATGGAAACATCTACACCGCTATCTGTATAAACATGGAAATATCTACACTGCTATCTGTATAACTATGGAAATATCTACACCGCTATCTCTATAAACATGGAAATATCTACACCACTGTCTGTATAAACATGGAAATATCTTCATGGCTATCTCTCTAAACATGGAAATATCTACACCGCCATATGTATAAACATGGAAATACCTACACAGTCATCTGTATAAACATGGAAATATCTACCCCACTATCTGTATAAACATGGAAATATCTACACTGCAATCTGTATAAACATGGAAATAACTACACAGCCATCTCTGTAAACATGGAAATATCTACATCGCTGTCTGTATAAACATGGAAATATCCACACCGCTATCTGCGTAACATGGAAATATTTACACCGCCATCTGTAAAAAACATGGAAATATCTACACAGTCATCTGTATAAACATGGAAATATCTACACTGCTATCTGTATAAACATGGAAATATCTACACCGCTATCTGTATAAACATGGAAATATCTAGACCGCTATCTGTATAAACATGGAAATATCTACACCGCCATCTGTATAAACATGGAAATATCTACACCGCCATCTGTATAAACATGGAAATATGTACACAGTCATCTGTATAAACATGGAAATAACTACACCGCTATGTGTATAAAAATGGAAATATCTACACCGTTATCTATATAAACATGGAAATATCTAGACCGCTATCTGTATAAACATTCAAATATTTACATTGCTATCTGTAAAAACATGGAAATATCTCCTCCGCTATCTCTATAAACATGGAAATATCTACACCGCTATCTGTATAAACATGGAAATATCTACACCGCTATCTGTATAAACAAGCAAATATCTACAGCGCTATCTATATAAATATGGAAATATCTCCACCGCTATCTGCATAAACATGGAAATATCTACACCGCTATCTTTATAAACATGAAATATCTACACTGCAATCTCTATAAACATGGAAACATCTACAACAGTATCTGTGTAAACATGGGAATATCTTCAGATCTGTCGGTTTAAATATGGAAATATGTACACAGCAATCTGTGTGAATATGGAAATATCTACACCTCTGTCTCTGTAAACATGGAAATATCTACACCACTATCTGTATAAACCTGGAAATATCTACACCGCTATCTGTATAAACATGGAAATATCTACACCACAATCTGTATAAACATGGATATATCTACACCGCTATCTGTATAAACATGTTAATATCTACACTGCTATCTGTATAAACATGGAAATATCTACTCCGCTATCTGCATAAATATGGAAATATCTACACCGCTATCTCTATAAACATGGAAATGTCAACACCGCTATCTGTATAAACATAGAAATATCTACATGGCTATCCCTAAAAACATGGAAATATCTTCACCGCCTTCTGTATAAACATGGAAATATCTACACTGCCATCTGTATAAACCTGGAAATAACTAAACTGCTATCTTTATAAACATTGAAATATCAACACTGCCTTCTGGATATACATGGAAATACCTACACAGTCATCTGTGTAAACATGGAAATATCTACACAGCCATTTCTATAAACATGGAAATACCTACATCGCTATTTCTATAAACATGAAAATAGCCACACAGCAATCTGTATAAACATGGAAATATCTACACTGCCATCTGTATACAAATGGAAATATCTACACAGTCATCTGTATAAACATTGTAATATCTCCACCGCTATCTGTCTAATCATGGAAATATCTCCACCGCTATCTGTATAAACATGGAAATATCTACACCGCTATCTGTATAAACATGGAAATGTCTACACTGCTATCTGTATAAACATGGATATATCTACTCCGCTATCTGTATAAACATGGAAATATTTACATCGCTATCTGTATAAACATGGAAATATCTACACCACTATCTGTATAAACATGGAAATATCTACACCACAATCTGTACAAACGTGGAAATATGTACACCGCAATCTGTGCAAATATGGAAATATCTACACCTCTATCTCTGTAAATATGGAAATATCTACAAAGCTATCTGTATAAACATGGAAATATCTACACCGCTATCTGTATAAACATGGAAATATATACACCACGATCTGTATAAACCTGGATATATCTACACCGCTATCTGTATAAACATGGAAATATCTACACCGCTATCTCTATAAACATGGAAATGTCAACACCGCTATCTGTATAAACATGGAAATATCTACATGGCTATCCCTAAAAACATGGAAATATCTTCACCGCCTTCTGTATAAACATGGAAATATCTACACTGCCATCTGTATAAACATGGAAATAACTAAACTGCTATCTCTATAAACCTTGAAATATCAACACTGCCTTCTGGATATACATGGAAATACCTACACAGTCATCTGTGTAAACATGGAAATATGTACACAGCCATCTCTATAAACATGGAAATACCTACACCGCTATTTCTATAAACATGAAAGTAGCCACACAGCAATCTGTATAAACATGGAAATATCTACACTGCCCTCTGTATAAACATGGAAATATCTACACTGCCATCTGTATACAAATGGAAATATCTACACAGTCATCTGTATAAACATTGAAATATCTCCACCGCTATCTGTCTAATCATGGAAATATCTCCGCCGCTATCTGTATAAACATGGAAATGTCTACACTGCTATCTGTATAAACATGGAAATGTCTACACCGCTATCTGTATAAACATGGATATATCTACTCCGCTATCTGTATAAAAATTGGAATATTTACATCGCTATCTGTATAAACATGGAAATATTTCCACTGCAATCTGTGTAAACATAGAAATATCTACACCGCTATCTTTATAAACATGGAAATATCTACACCGCAATCTGTATATACATGGATATATCTACACCGCTATCTGTATAAACATGGAAATATCTACACCGCTATCTGTATAAACATGGAAATATCTACACCGCTATCTGTATAAACATGGAAATATCTACACCACTATCTGTATAAACGTGGAAATATGTAAACCGCAATCGGTGCAAATATGGAAATATCTACACCTCTATCTCTGTAAATATGGAAATAACTACACCGCTATCTGTATAAACATGGAAATATCTACACTGCTATCTGTATAAACATGGAAATATATACACCACAATCTGTATAAACATGGATATATCTACACCGCTATCTGTATAAACATGGAAACATCTACACCGCTATCTGTATAAACATGGAAATATCTACACCGCTATCTGTATAACTATGGAAATATCTACACCGCTATCTCTATAAACATGGAAATATCAACACCACTGTCTGTATAAACATGGAAATATCTTCATGGCTATCTCTCTAAACATGGAAATATCTACTCCGCCATATGTATTAACATGGAAATACCTACACAGTCATCTGTATAATCATGGAAATATCTACCCCACTATCTGTATAAACATGGAAATATCTACACTGCAATCTGTATAAACATGGAAATAACTACACAGCCATCTCTATAAACATGGAAATATCTACATCGCTGTCTGTATAAACATGGAAATATCCACACCGCTATCTGCGTAACATGGAAATATTTACACCGCCATCTGTAAAAAACGTGGAAATATCTACACAGTCATCTGTATAAACATGGAAATATCTACACCGCTATCTGTATAAACATGGAAATATCTACACCGCTATCTGTATAAACATGGAAATATCTAGACCGCTATCTGTATAAACATGGAAATATCTACACCGCCATCTGTATAAACATGGAAATATGTACACAGTCATCTGTATAAACATGGAAATAACTACACCGCTATGTGTATAAAAATGGAAATATCTACACCGTTATCTATATAAACATGGAAATATCTAGACCGCTATCTGTATAAACATTCAAATATTTACATTGCTATCTGTAAAAACATGGAAATATCTCCTCCGCTATCTCTATAAACATGGAAATATCTACACCGCTATCTGTATAAACATGGAAATATCTACACCGCTATCTGTATAAACAAGCAAATATCTACAGCGCTATCTATATAAACATGGAATTATCTCCACCGCTATCTGCATAAATATGGAAATATCTACACCGCTATCTTTATAAACATGGAAATATCTACACTGCAATCTCTATAAACATGGAAACATCTACAAAAGTATCTGTGTAAACATGGGAATATCTTCAGAGCTGTCGGTTTAAATATGGAAATATGTCCACAGCAATCTGTGTGAATATGGAAATATCTACACCTCTGTCTCTGTAAACATGGAAATATCTACACCACTATCTGTATAAACCTGGAAATATCTACACCGCTATCTGTATAAACATGGAAATATCTACACCACAATCTGTATAAACATGGATATATCTACACCGCTATCTGTATAAACATGTTAATATCTACACTGCTATCTCTATAAACATGGAAATATCTACTCCGCTATCTGCATAAATATGGAAATATCTACACCGCTATCTCTATAAACATGGAAATGTCAACACCGCTATCTGTATAAACATGGAAATATCTACATGGCTATCCCTAAAAACATGGAAATATCTTCACCGCCTTCTGTATAATCATGGAAATATCTACACTGCCATCTGTATAAACATGGAAATAACTAAACTGCTATCTCTATAAACACTGAAATATCAACACTGCCTTCTGGATATACATGGAAATACCTACACAGTCATCTGTGTAAACATGGAAATATCTACACAGCCATTTCTATAAACATGGAAATACCTACATCGCTATTTCTATCAACATGAAAATAGCCACACAGCAATCTCTATAAACATGGAAATATCTACACTGCCATCTGTATAAACATGGAAATATCTACACTGCCATCTGTATACAAATGGAAATATCTACACAGTCATCTGTATAAACATTGTAATATCTCCACCGCTATCTGTCTAATCATGGAAATATCTCCACCGCTATCTGTATAAACATGGAAATATCTACACCGCTATCTGTATAAACATGGAAATGTCTACACTGCTATCTGTATAAACATGGATATATCTACTCCGCTATCTGTATAAACATGGAAATATTTACATCGCTATCTGTATAAACATGGAAATATTTCCACCGCAATCTGTGTAAACAGAAATATCTACACCGCTATCTTTATAAACATGGAAATGTCTACACCGCAATCTGTGTTAACATGGATATATCTACACTGCTATCTGTATAAACATGGAAATATCTACACCGCTATCTGTATAAACATGGAAATATCTACACCGCTATCTGTATAAACATGGAAATATCTACACCACAATCTGTATAAACGTGGAAATATGTACACCGCAATCTGTGCAAATATGGAAATATCTACACCTCTATCTCTGTAAATATGGAAATATCTAAACCGCTATCTGTATAAACATGGAAATAAGTACACCACAATCTGTGCAAATATGGAAATATCTACACCTCTATCTCTGTAAATATGGAAATATCTACAAAGCTATCTGTATAAACATGGAAATATCTACACCGCTATCTGTATAAACATGGAAATATATACACCACGATCTGTATAAACATGGATATATCTACACCGCTATCTGTATAAACATGGAAATATCTACACCGCTATCTCTATAAACATGGAAATGTCAACACCGCTATCTGTATAAACATGGAAATATCTACATGGCTATCCTTAAAACATGGAAATATCTTCACCGCCTTCTGTATAAACATGGAAATATCTACACTGCCATCTGTATAAACATGGAAATAACTAAACTGCTATCTCTATAAACATTGAAATATCAACACTGCCTTCTGGATATACATGGAAATACCTACACAGTCATCTGTGTAAACATGGAAATATGTACACAGCCATCTCTATAAACATGGAAATACCTACACCGCTATTTCTATAAACATGAAAATAGCCACACAGCAATCTGAATAAACATGGAAATATCTACACTGCCATCTGTATAAACATGGAAATATCTACACTGCCATCTGTATACAAATGGAAATATGTACACAGTCATCTGTATAAACATTGAAATATCTCCACCGCTATCTGTCTAATCATCGAAATATCTCCACCGCTATCTGTATAAACATGGAAATGTCTACACCGCTATCTGTATAAACATGGAAATGTCTACACCGCTATCTGTATAAACATGGATATATCTACCCCACTATCTGTATAAAAATGGGAATATTTACATCGCTATCTGTATAAACATGGAAATATTTCCACCGCAATCTGTGTAAACATAGAAATATCTACACCGCTATCTTTATAAACATGGAAATATCTACACCGCAATCTGTATATACATGGATATATCTACCCCGCTATCTGTATAAACATGGAAATATCTACACCGCTACCTGTATAAACATGGAAATATCTACAACGCTATCTGTATAAACATGGAAATGTCTACACCACTATCTGTATAAACGTGGAAATATGTAAACCGCAATCGGTGCAAATATGGAAATATCTACACCTCTATCTCTGTAAATATGGAAATAACTACACCGCTATCTGTATAAACATGGAAATATCTACACCGCTATCTGTATAAACATGGAAATATATACACCACAATCTGTATAAACATGGATATATCTACACCGCTATCTGTATAAACATGGAAACATCTACACCGCTATCTGTATAAACATGGAAATATCTACACTGCTATCTGTATAACTATGGAAATATCTACACCGCTATCTCTATAAACATGGAAATATCTACACCACTGTCTGTATAAACATGGAAATATCTTCATGGCTAACTCTCTAAACATGGAAATATCTACACCGCCATATGTATAAACATGGAAATACCTACACAGTCATCTGTATAAACATGGAAATATCTACCCCACTATCTGTATAAACATGGAAATATCTACACTGCAATCTGTATAAACATGGAAATAACTACACAGCCATCTCTGTAAACATGGAAATATCTACATCGCTGTCTGTATAAACATGGAAATATCCACACCGCTATCTGCGTTACATGGAAATATTTACACCGCCATCTGTAAAAAACATGGAAATATCTACACAGTCATCTGTATAAACATGGAAATATCTACACCGCTATCTGTATAAACATGGAAATATCTACACCGCTATCTGTATAAACAAGCAAATATCTACAGCGCTATCTATATAAATATGGAAATATCTCCACCGCTATCTGCATAAACATGGAAATATCTACACCGCTATCTTTATAAACATGAAATATCTACACTGCAATCTCTATAAACATGGAAACATCTACAACAGTATCTGTGTAAACATGGGAATATCTTCAGATCTGTCGGTTTAAATATGGAAATATGTACACAGCAATCTGTGTGAATATGTAAATATCTACACCTCTGTCTCTGTAAACATGGAAATATCTACACCACTATCTGTATAAACCTGGAAATATCTACACCGCTATCTGTATAAACATGGAAATATCTACACCACAATCTGTATAAACATGGATATATCTACACCGCTATCTGTATAAACATGTTAATATCTACACTGCTATCTGTATAAACATGGAAATATCTACTCCGCTATCTGCATAAATATGGAAATATCTACACCGCTATCTCTATAAACATGGAAATGTCAACACCGCTATCTGTATAAACATAGAAATATCTACATGGCTATCCCTAAAAACATGGAAATAACTTCACCGCCTTCTGTATAAACATGGAAATATCTACACTGCCATCTGTATAAACATGGAAATAACTAAACTGCTATCTTTATAAACATTGAAATATCAACACTGCCTTCTGGATATACCTGGAAATACCTACACAGTCATCTGTGTAAACATGGAAATATCTACACAGCCATTTCTATAAACATGGAAATACCTACATCGCTATTTCTATAAACATGAAAATAGCCACACAGCAACCTGTATAAACATGGAAATATCTACACTGCCATCTGTATACAAATGGAAATATCTACACAGTCATCTGTATAAACATTGTAATATCTCCACCGCTATCTGTCTAATCATGGAAATATCTCCACCGCTATCTGTATAAACATGGAAATATCTACACCGCTATCTGTATAAACATGGAAATGTCTACACCGCTATCTGTATAAACATGGATATATCTACTCCGCTGTCTGTATAAACATGGAAATATTTACATCGCTATCTGTATAAACATGGAAATATCTACACCGCTATCTGTATAAACATGGAAATATCTACACCACAATCTGTACAAACGTGGAAATATGTACACCGCAATCTGTGCAAATATGGAAATATCTACACCTCTATCTCTGTAAATATGGAAATATCTACAAAGCTATCTGTATAAACATGGAAATATCTACACCGCTATCTGTATAAACATGGAAATATATACACCACGATCTGTATAAACCTGGATATATCTACACCGCTATCTGTATAAACATGGAAATATCTACACCGCTATCTCTATAAACATGGAAATGTCAACACCGCTATCTGTATAAACATGGAAATATCTACATGGCTATCCCTAAAAACATGGAAATATCTTCACCGCCTTCTGTATAAACATGGAAATATCTACACTGCCATCTGTATAAACATGGAAATAACTAAACTGCTATCTCTATAAACCTTGAAATATCAACACTGCCTTCTGGATATACATGGAAATACCTACACAGTCATCTGTGTAAACATGGAAATATGTACACAGCCATCTCTATAAACATGGAAATACCTACACCGCTATTTCTATAAACATGAAAATAGCCATACAGCAATCTGTATAAACATGGAAATATCTACACTGCCCTCTGTATAAACATGGAAATATCTACACTGCCATCTGTATACAAATGGAAATATCTACACAGTCATCTGTATAAACATTGAAATATCTCCACCGCTATCTGTCTAATCATGGAAATATCTCCGCCGCTATCTGTATAAACATGGAAATGTCTACACTGCTATCTGTATAAACATGGAAATGTCTACACCGCTATCTGTATAAACATGGATATATCTACTCCGCTATCTGTATAAAAATGGGAATATTTACATCACTATCTGTATAAACATGGAAATATTTCCACCGCAATCTGTGTAAACATAGAAATATCTACACCGCTATCTTTATAAACATGGAAATATCTACACCGCAATCTGTATATACATGGATATATCTACACCGCTATCTGTATAAACATGGAAATATCTACACCGCTATCTGTATAAACATGGAAATATCTACACCGCTATCTGTATAAACATGGAAATATCTACACCACTATCTGTATAAACGTGGAAATATGTAAACTGCAATCGGTGCAAATATGGAAATATCTACACCTCTATCTCTGTAAATATGGAAATAACTACACCGCTATCTGTATAAACATGGAAATATCTACACTGCTATCTGTATAAACATGGAAATATATACACCACAATCTGTATAAACATGGATATATCTACACCGCTATCTGTATAAACATGGAAATATCTACACCGCTATCTGTATAACTATGGAAATATCTACACCGTTATCTCTATAAACATGGAAATATCTACACCACTGTCTGTATAAACATGGAAATATCTTCATGGCTATCTCTCTAAACATGGAAATATCTACACCGCCATATGTATAAACATGGAAATACCTACACAGTCATCTGTATAAACATGGAAATATCTACCCCACTATCTGTATAAACATGGAAATATCTACACTGCAATCTGTATAAACATGGAAATAACTACACAGCCATCTCTATAAACATGGAAATATCTACATCGCTGTCTGTATAAACATGGAAATATCCACACCGCTATCTGCGTAACATGGAAATATTTACACCGCCATCTGTAAAAAACATGGAAATATCTACACAGTCATCTGTATAAACATGGAAATATCTACACCGCTATCTGTATAAACATGGAAATATCTACACCGCTATCTGTATAAATATGGAAATATCTAGACCGATATCTGTATAAACATGGAAATATCTACACCGCCATCTGTATAAACATGGAAATATGTACACAGTCATCTGTATAAACATGGAAATAACTACACCGCTATGTGTATAAAAATGGAAATATCTACACCGTTATCTATATAAACATGGAAATATCTAGACCGCTATCTGTATAAACATTCAAATAATTACATTGCTATCTGTAAAAACATGGAAATATCTCCTCCGCTATCTCTATAAACATGGAAATATCTACACCGCTATCTGTATAAACATGGAAATATCTACACCGCTATCTCTATAAACAAGCAAATATCTACAGCGCTATCTATATAAATATGGAAATATCTCCACCGCTATCTGCATAAACATGGAAATATCTACACCGCTATCTTTATAAACATGGAAATATCTACACTGCAATCTCTATAAACATGGAAACATCTACAACAGTATCTGTGTAAACATGGGAATATCTTCAGATCTGTCGGTTTAAATATGGAAATATGTACACAGCAATCTGTGTGAATATGTAAATATCTACACCTCTGTCTCTGTAAACATGGAAATATCTACACCACTATCTGTATAAACCTGGAAATATCTACACCGCTATCTGTATAAACATGGAAATATCTACACCACAATCTGTATAAACATGGATATATCTACACCGCTATCTGTATAAACATGTTAATATCTACACTGCTATCTGTATAAACATGGAAATATCTACTCCGCTATCTGCATAAATATGGAAATATCTACACCGCTATCTCTATAAACATGGAAATGTCAACACCGCTATCTGTATAAACATAGAAATATCTACATGGCTATCCCTAAAAACATGGAAATATCTTCACCGCCTACTGTATAAACATGGAAATATCTACACTGCCATCTGTATAAACATGGAAATAACTAAACTGCTATCTTTATAAACATTGAAATATCAACACTGCCTTCTGGATATACATGGAAATACCTACACAGTCATCTGTGTAAACATGGAAATATCTACACAGCCATTTCTATAAACATGGAAATACCTACATCGCTATTTCTATAAACATGAAAATAGCCACACAGCAATCTGTATAAACATGGAAATATCTACACTGCCATCTGTATACAAATGGAAATATCTACACAGTCATCTGTATAAACATTGTAATATCTCCACCGCTATCTGTCTAATCATGGAAATATCTCCACCGCTATCTGTATAAACATGGAAATATCTACACCGCTATCTGTATAAACATGGAAATGTCTACACTGCTATCTGTATAAACATAGATATATCTACTCCGCTATCTGTATAAACATGGAAATATTTACATCGCTATCTGTATAAACATGGAAATATCTACACCGCTATCTGTATAAACATGGAAATATCTACACCACAATCTGTACAAACGTGGAAATATGTACACCGCAATCTGTGCAAATATGGAAATATCTACACCTCTATCTCTGTAAATATGGAAATATCTACAAAGCTATCTGTATAAACATGGAAATATCTACACCGCTATCTGTATAAACATGGAAATATATACACCACGATCTGTATAAACCTGGATATATCTACACCGCTATCTGTATAAACATGGAAATATCTACACCGCTATCTCTATAAACATGGAAATGTCAACACCGCTATCTGTATAAACATGGAAATATCTACATGGCTATCCCTAAAAACATGGAAATATCTTCACCGCCTTCTGTATAAACATGGAAATATCTACACTGCCATCTGTATAAACATGGAAATAACTAAACTGCTATCTCTATAAACCTTGAAATATCAACACTGCCTTCTGGATATACATGGAAATACCTACACAGTCATCTGTGTAAACATGGAAATATGTACACAGCCATCTCTATAAACATGGAAATACCTACACCGCTATTTCTATAAACATGAAAATAGCCACACAGCAATCTGTATAAACATGGAAATATCTACACTGCCCTCTGTATAAACATGGAAATATCTACACTGCCATCTGTATACAAATGGAAATATCTACACAGTCATCTGTATAAACATTGAAATATCTCCACCGCTATCTGTCTAATCATGGAAATATCTCCGCCGCTATCTGTATAAACATGGAAATGTCTACACTGCTATCTGTATAAACATGGAAATGTCTACACCGCTATCTGTATAAACATGGATATATCTACTCCGCTATCTGTATAAAAATGGGAATATTTACATCGCTATCTGTATAAACATGGAAATATTTCCTCCGCAATCTGTGTAAACTTAGAAATATCTACACCGCTATCTTTATAAACATGGAAATATCTACACCGCAATCTGTATATACATGGATATATCTACACCGCTATCTGTATAAACATGGAAATATCTACACCGCTATCTGTATAAACATGGAAATATCTACACCGCTATCTGTATAAACATGGAAATACCTACACCAGTATCTGTATAAACGTGGAAATATGTAAACCGCAATCGGTGCAAATATGGAAATATCTACACCTCTATCTCTGTAAATATGGAAATAACTACACCGCTATCTGTATAAACATGGAAATATCTACACTGCTATCTGTATAAACATGGAAATATATACACCACAATCTGTATAAACATGGATATATCTACACCGCTATCTGTATAAACATGGAAATATCTACACCGCTATCTGTATAACTATGGAAATATCTACACCGCTATCTCTATAAACATGGAAATATCTACACCACTGTCTGTATAAACATGGAAATATCTTCATGGCTATCTCTCTAAACATGGAAATATCTACACCGCCATATGTATAAACATGGAAATACCTACACAGTCATCTGTATAAACATGGAAATATCTACCCCACTATCTGTATAAACATGGAAATATCTACACTGCAATCTGTATAAACATGGAAATAACTACACAGCCATCTCTATAAACATGGAAATATCTACATCGCTGTCTGTATAAACATGGAAATATCCACACCGCTATCTGCGTAACATGGAAATATTTACACCGCCATCTGTAAAAAACATGGAAATATCTACACAGTCATCTGTATAAACATGGAAATATCTACACCGCTATCTGTATAAACATGGAAATATCTACACCGCTATCTGTATAAATATGGAAATATCTAGACCGCTATCTGTATAAACATGGAGATATCTACACCGCCATCTGTATAAACATGGAAATATGTACACAGTCATCTGTATAAACATGGAAATAACTACACCGCTATGTGTATAAAAATGGAAATATCTACACCGTTATCTATATAAACATGGAAATATCTAGACCGCTATCTGTATAAACATTCAAATGTTTACATTGCTATCTGTAAAAACATGGAAATATCTCCTCCGCTATCTCTATAAACATGGAAATATCTACACCGCTATCTGTATAAACATGGAAATATCTACACCGCTATCTCTATAAACAAGCAAATATCTACAGCGCTATCTATATAAACATGGAAATATCTCCACCGCTATCTGCATAAACATGGAAATATCTACACCCCTATCTTTATAAACATGGAAATATCTACACTGCAATCTCTATAAACATGGAAACATCTACAACAGTATCTGTGTAAACATGGGAATATCTTCAGAGCTGTCGGTTTAAATATGGAAATATGTACACAGCAATCTGTGTGAATATGGAAATATCTACACCTCTGTCTCTGTAAACATGGAAATATCTACACCACTATCTGTATAAACCTGGAAATATCTACACCGCTATCTGTATAAACATGGAAATATCTACACCACAATCTGTATAAACATGGATATATCTACACCGCTATCTGTATAAACATGTTAATATCTACACTGCTATCTGTATAAACATGGAAATATCTACTCCGCTATCTGCATAAATATGGAAATATCTACACCGCTATCTCTATAAACATGGAAATGTCAACACCGCTATCTGTATAAACATGGAAATATCTACATGGCTATCCCTAAAAACATGGAAATATCTTCACCGCCTTCTGTATAATCATGGAAATATCTACACTGCCATCTGTATAAACATGGAAATAACTAAACTGCTATCTCTATAAACACTGAAATATCAACACTGCCTTCTGGATATACATGGAAATACCTACACAGTCATCTGTGTAAACATGGAAATATCTACACAGCCATTTCTATAAACATGGAAATACCTACATCGCTATTTCTATAAACATGAAAATAGCCACACAGCAATCTCTATAAACATGGAAATATCTACACTGCCATCTGTATAAACATGGAAATATCTACACTGCCATCTGTATACAAATGGAAATATCTACACAGTCATCTGTATAAACATTGTAATATCTCCACCGCTATCTGTCTAATCATGGAAATATCTCCACCGCTATCTGTATAAACATGGAAATATCTACACCGCTATCTGTATAAACATGGAAATGTCTACACTGCTATCTGTATAAACATGGATATATCTACTCCGCTATCTGTATAAACATGGAAATATTTACATCGCTATCTGTATAAACATGGAAATATTTCCACCGCAATCTGTGTAAACATAGAAATATCTACACCGCTATCTGTATAAACATGGAAATGTCTACACCGCAATCTGTGTAAACATGGATATATCTACACCGCTATCTGTATAAACATGGAAATATCTACACCGCTATCTGTATAAACATGGAAATATCTACACCGCTATCTGTATAAACATGGAAATATCTACACCACAATCTGTATAAACGTGGAAATATGTACACCGCAATCTGTGCAAATATGGAAATATCTACACCTCTATCTCTGTAAATATGGAAATATCTAAACCGCTATCTGTATAAACATGGAAATAAGTACACCACAATCTGTGCAAATATGGAAATATCTACACCTCTATCTCTGTAAATATGGAAATATCTACAAAGCTATCTGTATAAACATGGAAATATCTACACCGCTATCTGTATAAACATGGAAATATATACACCACGATCTGTATAAACATGGATATATCTACACCGCTATCTATATAAACATGGAAATATCTACACCGCTATCTCTATAAACATGGAAATGTCAACACCGCTATCTGTATAAACATGGAAATATCTACATGGCTATCCTTAAAACATGGAAATATCTTCACCGCCTTCTGTATAAACATGGAAATATCTACACTGCCATCTGTATAAACATGGAAATAACTAAACTGCTATCTCTATAAACATTGAAATATCAACACTGCCTTCTGGATATACATGGAAATACCTACACAGTCATCTGTGTAAACATGGAAATATGTACACAGCCATCTCTATAAACATGGAAATACCTACACCGCTATTTCTATAAACATGAAAATAGCCACACAGCAATCTGTATAAACATGGAAATATCAACACTGCCATCTGTATAAACATGGAAATATCTACACTGCCATCTGTATACAAATGGAAATATCTACACAGTCATCTGTATAAACATTGAAATATCTCCACCGCTATCTGTCTAATCATGGAAATATCTCCACCGCTATCTGTATAAACATGGAAATGTCTACACCGCTATCTGTATAAACATGGAAATGTCTACACCGCTATCTGTAGAAACATGGATATATCTACCCCGCTATCTGTATAAAAATGGGAATATTTACATCGCTATCTGTATAAACATGGAAATATTTCCACCGCAATCTGTGTAAACATAGAAATATCTACACCGCTATCTTTATAAACATGGAAATATCTACACCGCAATCTGTATATACATGGATATATCTACACCGCTATCTGTATAAACATGGAAATATCTACACCGCTACCTGTATAAACATGGAAATATCTACAACGCTATCTGTATAAACATGGAAATATCTACACCACTATCTGTATAAACGTGGAAATATGTAAACCGCAATCGGTGCAAATATGGAAATATCTACACCTCTATCTCTGTAAATATGGAAATAACTACTCCGCTATCTGTATAAACATGGAAATATCTACACCGCTATCTGTATAAACATGGAAATATATACACCACAATCTGTATAAACATGGATATATCTACACCGCTATCTGTATAAACATGGAAACATCTACACCGCTATCTGTATAAACATGGAAATATCTACACTGCTATCTGTATAACTATGGAAATATCTACACCGCTATCTCTATAAACATGGAAATATCTACACCACTGTCTGTATAAACATGGAAATATCTTCATGGCTATCTCTCTAAACATGGAAATATCTACACCGCCATATGTATAAACATGGAAATACCTACACAGTCATCTGTATAAACATGGAAATATCTACCCCACTATCTGTGTAAACATGGAAATATCTACACTGCAATCTGTATAAACATGGAAATAACTACACAGCCATCTCTGTAAACATGGAAATATCTACATCGCTGTCTGTATAAACATGGAAATATCCACACCGCTATCTGCGTAACATGGAAATATTTACACCGCCATCTGTAAAAAACATGGAAATATCTACACAGTCATCTGTATAAACATGGAAATATCTACACTGCTATCTGTATAAACATGGAAATATCTACACCGCTATCTGTATAAACATGGAAATATCTAGACCGCTATCTGTATAAACATGGAAATATCTACACCGCCATCTGTATAAACATGGAAATATCTACACCGCCATCTGTATAAACATGGAAATATGTACACAGTCATCTGTATAAACATGGAAATAACTACACCGCTATGTGTATAAAAATGGAAATATCTACACCGTTATCTATATAAACATGGAAATATCTAGACCGCTATCTGTATAAACATTCAAATATTTACATTGCTATCTGTAAAAACATGGAAATATCTCCTCCGCTATCTCTATAAACATGGAAATATCTACACCGCTATCTGTATAAACATGGAAATATCTACACCGCTATCTGTATAAACAAGCAAATATCTACAGCGCTATCTATATAAATATGGAAATATCTCCACCGCTATCTGCATAAACATGGAAATATCTACACCGCTATCTTTATAAACATGAAATATCTACACTGCAATCTCTATAAACATGGAAACATCTACAACAGTATCTGTGTAAACATGGGAATATCTTCAGATCTGTCGGTTTAAATATGGAAATATGTACACAGCAATCTGTGTGAATATGGAAATATCTACACCTCTGTCTCTGTAAACATGGAAATATCTACACCACTATCTGTATAAACCTGGAAATATCTACACCGCTATCTGTATAAACATGGAAATATCTACACCACAATCTGTATAAACATGGATATATCTACACCGCTATCTGTATAAACATGTTAATATCTACACTGCTATCTGTATAAACATGGAAATATCTACTCCGCTATCTGCATAAATATGGAAATATCTACACCGCTATCTCTATAAACATGGAAATGTCAACACCGCTATCTGTATAAACATAGAAATATCTACATGGCTATCCCTAAAAACATGGAAATATCTTCACCGCCTTCTGTATAAACATGGAAATATCTACACTGCCATCTGTATAAACCTGGAAATAACTAAACTGCTATCTTTATAAACATTGAAATATCAACACTGCCTTCTGGATATACATGGAAATACCTACACAGTCATCTGTGTAAACATGGAAATATCTACACAGCCATTTCTATAAACATGGAAATACCTACATCGCTATTTCTATAAACATGAAAATAGCCACACAGCAATCTGTATAAACATGGAAATATCTACACTGCCATCTGTATACAAATGGAAATATCTACACAGTCATCTGTATAAACATTGTAATATCTCCACCGCTATCTGTCTAATCATGGAAATATCTCCACCGCTATCTGTATAAACATGGAAATATCTACACCGCTATCTGTATAAACATGGAAATGTCTACACTGCTATCTGTATAAACATGGATATATCTACTCCGCTATCTGTATAAACATGGAAATATTTACATCGCTATCTGTATAAACATGGAAATATCTACACCACTATCTGTATAAACATGGAAATATCTACACCACAATCTGTACAAACGTGGAAATATGTACACCGCAATCTGTGCAAATATGGAAATATCTACACCTCTATCTCTGTAAATATGGAAATATCTACAAAGCTATCTGTATAAACATGGAAATATCTACACCGCTATCTGTATAAACATGGAAATATATACACCACGATCTGTATAAACCTGGATATATCTACACCGCTATCTGTATAAACATGGAAATATCTACACCGCTATCTCTATAAACATGGAAATGTCAACACCGCTATCTGTATAAACATGGAAATATCTACATGGCTATCCCTAAAAACATGGAAATATCTTCACCGCCTTCTGTATAAACATGGAAATATCTACACTGCCATCTGTATAAACATGGAAATAACTAAACTGCTATCTCTATAAACCTTGAAATATCAACACTGCCTTCTGGATATACATGGAAATACCTACACAGTCATCTGTGTAAACATGGAAATATGTACACAGCCATCTCTATAAACATGGAAATACCTACACCGCTATTTCTATAAACATGAAAGTAGCCACACAGCAATCTGTATAAACATGGAAATATCTACACTGCCCTCTGTATAAACATGGAAATATCTACACTGCCATCTGTATACAAATGGAAATATCTACACAGTCATCTGTATAAACATTGAAATATCTCCACCGCTATCTGTCTAATCATGGAAATATCTCCGCCGCTATCTGTATAAACATGGAAATGTCTACACTGCTATCTGTATAAACATGGAAATGTCTACACCGCTATCTGTATAAACATGGATATATCTACTCCGCTATCTGTATAAAAATTGGAATATTTACATCGCTATCTGTATAAACATGGAAATATTTCCACTGCAATCTGTGTAAACATAGAAATATCTACACCGCTATCTTTATAAACATGGAAATATCTACACCGCAATCTGTATATACATGGATATATCTACACCGCTATCTGTATAAACATGGAAATATCTACACCGCTATCTGTATAAACATGGAAATATCTACACCGCTATCTGTATAAACATGGAAATATCTACACCACTATCTGTATAAACGTGGAAATATGTAAACCGCAATCGGTGCAAATATGGAAATATCTACACCTCTATCTCTGTAAATATGGAAATAACTACACCGCTATCTGTATAAACATGGAAATATCTACACTGCTATCTGTATAAACATGGAAATATATACACCACAATCTGTATAAACATGGATATATCTACACCGCTATCTGTATAAACATGGAAACATCTACACCGCTATCTGTATAAACATGGAAATATCTACACCGCTATCTGTATAACTATGGAAATATCTACACCGCTATCTCTATAAACATGGAAATATCAACACCACTGTCTGTATAAACATGGAAATATCTTCATGGCTATCTCTCTAAACATGGAAATATCTACTCCGCCATATGTATTAACATGGAAATACCTACACAGTCATCTGTATAATCATGCAAATATCTACCCCACTATCTGTATAAACATGGAAATATCTACACTGCAATCTGTATAAACATGGAAATAACTACACAGCCATCTCTATAAACATGGAAATATCTACATCGCTGTCTGTATAAACATGGAAATATCCACACCGCTATCTGCGTAACATGGAAATATTTACACCGCCATCTGTAAAAAACGTGGAAATATCTACACAGTCATCTGTATAAACATGGAAATATCTACACCGCTATCTGTATAAACATGGAAATATCTACACCGCTATCTGTATAAACATGGAAATATCTAGACCGCTATCTGTATAAACATGGAAATATCTACACCGCCATCTGTATAAACATGGAAATATGTACACAGTCATCTGTATAAACATGGAAATAACTACACAGCTATGTGTATAAAAATGGAAATATCTACACCGTTATCTATATAAACATGGAAATATCTAGACCGCTATCTGTATAAACATTCAAATATTTACATTGCTATCTGTAAAAACATGGAAATATCTCCTCCGCTATCTCTATAAACATGGAAATATCTACACCGCTATCTGTATAAACATGGAAATATCTACACCGCTATCTGTATAAACAAGCAAATATCTACAGCGCTATCTATATAAACATGGAATTATCTCCACCGCTATCTGCATAAATATGGAAATATCTACACCGCTATCTTTATAAACATGGAAATATCTACACTGCAATCTCTATAAACATGGAAACATCTACAAAAGTATCTGTGTAAACATGGGAATATCTTCAGAGCTGTCGGTTTAAATATGGAAATATGTCCACAGCAATCTGTGTGAATATGGAAATATCTACACCTCTGTCTCTGTAAACATGGAAATATCTACACCACTATCTGTATAAACCTGGAAATATCTACACCGCTATCTGTATAAACATGGAAATATCTACACCACAATCTGTATAAACATGGATATATCTACACCGCTATCTGTATAAACATGTTAATATCTACACTGCTATCTCTATAAACATGGAAATATCTACTCCGCTATCTGCATAAATATGGAAATATCTACACCGCTATCTCTATAAACATGGAAATGTCAACACCGCTATCTGTATAAACATGGAAATATCTACATGGCTATCCCTAAAAACATGGAAATATCTTCACCGCCTTCTGTATAATCATGGAAATATCTACACTGCCATCTGTATAAACATGGAAATAACTAAACTGCTATCTCTATAAACACTGAAATATCAACACTGCCTTCTGGATATACATGGAAATACCTACACAGTCATCTGTGTAAACATGGAAATATCTACACAGCCATTTCTATAAACATGGAAATACCTACATCGCTATTTCTATCAACATGAAAATAGCCACACAGCAATCTCTATAAACATGGAAATATCTACACTGCCATCTGTATAAACATGGAAATATCTACACTGCCATCTGTATACAAATGGAAATATCTACACAGTCATCTGTATAAACATTGTAATATCTCCACCGCTATCTGTCTAATCATGGAAATATCTCCACCGCTATCTGTATAAACATGGAAATATCTACACCGCTATCTGTATAAACATGGAAATGTCTACACTGCTATCTGTATAAACATGGATATATCTACTCCGCTATCTGTATAAACATGGAAATATTTACATCGCTATCTGTATAAACATGGAAATATTTCCACCGCAATCTGTGTAAACAGAAATATCTACACCGCTATCTTTATAAACATGGAAATGTCTACACCGCAATCTGTGTTAACATGGATATATCTACACCGCTATCTGTATAAACATGGAAATATCTACACCGCTATCTGTATAAACATGGAAATATCTACACCGCTATCTGTATAAACATGGAAATATCTACACCACAATCTGTATAAACGTGGAAATATGTACACCGCAATCTGTGCAAATATGGAAATATCTACACCTCTATCTCTGTAAATATGGAAATATCTACAAAGCTATCTGTATAAACATGGAAATATCTACACCGCTATCTGTATAAACATGGAAATATATACACCACGATCTGTATAAACCTGGATATATCTACACCGCTATCTGTATAAACATGGAAATATCTACACCGCTATCTCTATAAACATGGAAATGTCAACACCGCTATCTGTATAAACATGGAAATATCTACATGGCTATCCCTAAAAACATGGAAATATCTTCACCGCCTTCTGTATAAACATGGAAATATCTACACTGCCATCTGTATAAACATGGAAATAACTAAACTGCTATCTCTATAAACCTTGAAATATCAACACTGCCTTCTGGATATACATGGAAATACCTACACAGTCATCTGTGTAAACATGGAAATATGTACACAGCCATCTCTATAAACATGGAAATACCTACACCGCTATTTCTATAAACATGAAAATAGCCATACAGCAATCTGTATAAACATGGAAATATCTACACTGCCCTCTGTATAAACATGGAAATATCTACACTGCCATCTGTATACAAATGGAAATATCTACACAGTCATCTGTATAAACATTGAAATATCTCCACCGCTATCTGTCTAATCATGGAAATATCTCCGCCGCTATCTGTATAAACATGGAAATGTCTACACTGCTATCTGTATAAACATGGAAATGTCTACACCGCTATCTGTATAAACATGGATATATCTACTCCGCTATCTGTATAAAAATGGGAATATTTACATCGCTATCTGTATAAACATGGAAATATTTCCACCGCAATCTGTGTAAACATAGAAATATCTACACCGCTATCTTTATAAACATGGAAATATCTACACCGCAATCTGTATATACATGGATATATCTACACCGCTATCTGTATAAACATGGAAATATCTACACCGCTATCTGTATAAACATGGAAATATCTACACCGCTATCTGTATAAACATGGAAATATCTACACCACTATCTGTATAAACGTGGAAATATGTAAACTGCAATCGGTGCAAATATGGAAATATCTACACCTCTATCTCTGTAAATATGGAAATAACTACACCGCTATCTGTATAAACATGGAAATATCTACACTGCTATCTGTATAAACATGGAAATATATACACCACAATCTGTATAAACATGGATATATCTACACCGCTATCTGTATAAACATGGAAATATCTACACCGCTATCTGTATAACTATGGAAATATCTACACCGCTATCTCTATAAACATGGAAATATCTACACCACTGTCTGTATAAACATGGAAATATCTTCATGGCTATCTCTCTAAACATGGAAATATCTACACCGCCATATGTATAAACATGGAAATACCTACACAGTCATCTGTATAAACATGGAAATATCTACCCCACTATCTGTATAAACATGGAAATATCTACACTGCAATCTGTATAAACATGGAAATAACTACACAGCCATCTCTATAAACATGGAAATATCTACATCGCTGTCTGTATAAACATGGAAATATCCACACCGATATCTGCGTAACATGGAAATATTTACACCGCCATCTGTAAAAAACATGGAAATATCTACACAGTCATCTGTATAAACATGGAAATATCTACACCGCTATCTGTATAAACATGGAAATATCTACACCGCTATCTGTATAAATATGGAAATATCTAGACCGATATCTGTATAAACATGGAAATATCTACACCGCCATCTGTATAAACATGGAAATATGTACACAGTCATCTGTATAAACATGGAAATAACTACACCGCTATGTGTATAAAAATGGAAATATCTACACCGTTATCTATATAAACATGGAAATATCTAGACCGCTATCTGTATAAACATTCAAATAATTACATTGCTATCTGTAAAAACATGGAAATATCTCCTCCGCTATCTCTATAAACATGGAAATATCTACACCGCTATCTGTATAAACATGGAAATATCTACACCGCTATCTCTATAAACAAGCAAATATCTACAGCGCTATCTATATAAATATGGAAATATCTCCACCGCTATCTGCATAAACATGGAAATATCTACACCGCTATCTTTATAAACATGGAAATATCTACACTGCAATCTCTATAAACATGGAAACATCTACAACAGTATCTGTGTAAACATGGGAATATCTTCAGATCTGTCGGTTTAAATATGGAAATATGTACACAGCAATCTGTGTGAATATGTAAATATCTACACCTCTGTCTCTGTAAACATGGAAATATCTACACCACTATCTGTATAAACCTGGAAATATCTACACCGCTATCTGTATAAACATGGAAATATCTACACCACAATCTGTATAAACATGGATATATCTACACCGCTATCTGTATAAACATGTTAATATCTACACTGCTATCTGTATAAACATGGAAATATCTACTCCGCTATCTGCATAAATATGGAAATATCTACACCGCTATCTCTATAAACATGGAAATGTCAACACCGCTATCTGTATAAACATAGAAATATCTACATGGCTATCCCTAAAAACATGGAAATATCTTCACCGCCTACTGTATAAACATGGAAATATCTACACTGCCATCTGTATAAACATGGAAATAACTAAACTGCTATCTTTATAAACATTGAAATATCAACACTGCCTTCTGGATATACATGGAAATACCTACACAGTCATCTGTGTAAACATGGAAATATCTACACAGCCATTTCTATAAACATGGAAATACCTACATCGCTATTTCTATAAACATGAAAATAGCCACACAGCAATCTGTATAAACATGGAAATATCTACACTGCCATCTGTATACAAATGGAAATATCTACACAGTCATCTGTATAAACATTGTAATATCTCCACCGCTATCTGTCTAATCATGGAAATATCTCCACCGCTATCTGTATAAACATGGAAATATCTACACCGCTATCTGTATAAACATGGAAATGTCTACACTGCTATCTGTATAAACATAGATATATCTACTCCGCTATCTGTATAAACATGGAAATATTTACATCGCTATCTGTATAAACATGGAAATATCTACACCGCTATCTGTATAAACATGGAAATATCTACACCACAATCTGTACAAACGTGGAAATATGTACACCGCAATCTGTGCAAATATGGAAATATCTACACCTCTATCTCTGTAAATATGGAAATATCTACAAAGCTATCTGTATAAACATGGAAATATCTACACCGCTATCTGTATAAACATGGAAATATATACACCACGATCTGTATAAACCTGGATATATCTACACCGCTATCTGTATAAACATGGAAATATCTACACCGCTATCTCTATAAACATGGAAATGTCAACACCGCTATCTGTATAAACATGGAAATATCTACATGGCTATCCCTAAAAACATGGAAATATCTTCACCGCCTTCTGTATAAACATGGAAATATCTACACTGCCATCTGTATAAACATGGAAATAACTAAACTGCTATCTCTATAAACCTTGAAATATCAACACTGCCTTCTGGATATACATGGAAATACCTACACAGTCATCTGTGTAAACATGGAAATATGTACACAGCCATCTCTATAAACATGGAAATACCTACACCGCTATTTCTATAAACATGAAAATAGCCACACAGCAATCTGTATAAACATGGAAATATCTACACTGCCCTCTGTATAAACATGGAAATATCTACACTGCCATCTGTATACAAATGGAAATATCTACACAGTCATCTGTATAAACATTGAAATATCTCCACCGCTATCTGTCTAATCATGGAAATATCTCCGCCGCTATCTGTATAAACATGGAAATGTCTACACTGCTATCTGTATAAACATGGAAATGTCTACACCGCTATCTGTATAAACATGGATATATCTACTCCGCTATCTGTATAAAAATGGGAATATTTACATCGCTATCTGTATAAACATGGAAATATTTCCTCCGCAATCTGTGTAAACTTAGAAATATCTACACCGCTATCTTTATAAACATGGAAATATCTACACCGCAATCTGTATATACATGGATATATCTACACCGCTATCTGTATAAACATGGAAATATCTACACCGCTATCTGTATAAACATGGAAATATCTACACCGCTATCTGTATAAACATGGAAATACCTACACCAGTATCTGTATAAACGTGGAAATATGTAAACCGCAATCGGTGCAAATATGGAAATATCTACACCTCTATCTCTGTAAATATGGAAATAACTACACCGCTATCTGTATAAACATGGAAATATCTACACTGCTATCTGTATAAACATGGAAATATATACACCACAATCTGTATAAACATGGATATATCTACACCGCTATCTGTATAAACATGGAAATATCTACACCGCTATCTGTATAACTATGGAAATATCTACACCGCTATCTCTATAAACATGGAAATATCTACACCACTGTCTGTATAAACATGGAAATATCTTCATGGCTATCTCTCTAAACATGGAAATATCTACACCGCCATATGTATAAACATGGAAATACCTACACAGTCATCTGTATAAACATGGAAATATCTACCCCACTATCTGTATAAACATGGAAATATCTACACTGCAATCTGTATAAACATGGAAATAACTACACAGCCATCTCTATAAACATGGAAATATCTACATCGCTGTCTGTATAAACATGGAAATATCCACACCGCTATCTGCGTAACATAGAAATATTTACACCGCCATCTGTAAAAAACATGGAAATATCTACACAGTCATCTGTATAAACATGGAAATATCTACACCGCTATCTGTATAAACATGGAAATATCTACACCGCTATCTGTATAAATATGGAAATATCTAGACCGCTATCTGTATAAACATGGAGATATCTACACCGCCATCTGTATAAACATGGAAATATGTACACAGTCATCTGTATAAACATGGAAATAACTACACCGCTATGTGTATAAAAATGGAAATATCTACACCGTTATCTATATAAACATGGAAATATCTAGACCGCTATCTGTATAAACATTCAAATGTTTACATTGCTATCTGTAAAAACATGGAAATATCTCCTCCGCTATCTCTATAAACATGGAAATATCTACACCGCTATCTGTATAAACATGGAAATATCTACACCGCTATCTCTATAAACAAGCAAATATCTACAGCGCTATCTATATAAACATGGAAATATCTCCACCGCTATCTGCATAAACATGGAAATATCTACACCGCTATCTTTATAAACATGGAAATATCTACACTGCAATCTCTATAAACATGGAAACATCTACAACAGTATCTGTGTAAACATGGGAATATCTTCAGAGCTGTCGGTTTAAATATGGAAATATGTACACAGCAATCTGTGTGAATATGGAAATATCTACACCTCTGTCTCTGTAAACATGGAAATATCTACACCACTATCTGTATAAACCTGGAAATATCTACACCGCTATCTGTATAAACATGGAAATATCTACACCACAATCTGTATAAACATGGATATATCTACACCGCTATCTTTATAAACATGTTAATATCTACACTGCTATCTGTATAAACATGGAAATATCTACTCCGCTATCTGCATAAATATGGAAATATCTACACCGCTATCTCTATAAACATGGAAATGTCAACACCGCTATCTGTATAAACATGGAAATATCTACATGGCTATCCCTAAAAACATGGAAATATCTTCACCGCCTTCTGTATAAACATGGAAATATCTACACTGCCATCTGTATAAACATGGAAATAACTAAACTGCTATCTTTATAAACATTGAAATATCAACACTGCCTTCTGGATATACATGGAAATACCTACACAGTCATCTGTGTAAACATGGAAATATCTACACAGCCATTTCTATAAACATGGAAATACCTACATCGCTATTTCTATCAACATGAAAATAGCCACACAGCAATCTGTATAAACATGGAAATATCTACACTGCCATCTGTATAAACATGGAAATATCTACACTGCCATCTGTATACAAATGGAAATATCTACACAGTCATCTGTATAAACATTGTAATATCTCCACCGCTATCTGTCTAATCATGGAAATATCTCCACCGCTATCTGTATAAACATGGAAATATCTACACCGCTATCTGTATAAACATGGAAATGTCTACACTGCTATCTGTATAAACATGGATATATCTACTCCGCTATCTGTATAAACATGGAAATATTTACATCGCTATCTGTATAAACATGGAAATATTTCCACCGCAATCTGTGTAAACATAGAAATATCTACACCGCTATCTTTATAAACATGGAAATGTCTACACCGCAATCTGTGTAAACATGGATATATCTACACCGCTATCTGTATAAACATGGAAATATCTACACCGCTATCTGTATAAACATGGAAATATCTACACCGCTATCTGTATAAACATGGAAATATCTACACCACAATCTGTACAAACGTGGAAATATGTACACCGCAATCTGTGCAAATATGGAAATATCTACACCTCTATCTCTGTAAATATGGAAATATCTAAACCGCTATCTGTATAAACATGGAAATATCTACACCGCTATATGTATAAACATGGAAATATATACACCACGATCTGTATAAACATGGATATATCTACACCGCTATCTGTATAAACATGGAAATATCTACACCGCTATCTCTATAAACATGGAAATGTCAACACCGCTATCTGTATAAACATGGAAATATCTACATGGCTATCCCTAAAAACATGGAAATATCTTCACCGCCTTCTGTATAAACATGGAAATATCTACACTGCCATCTGTATAAACATGGAAATAACTAAACTGCTATCTCTATAAACCTTGAAATATCAACACTGCCTTCTGGATATACATGGAAATACCTACACAGTCATCTGTGTAAACATGGAAATATGTACACAGCCATCTCTATAAACATGGAAATACCTACACCGCTATTTCTATAAACATGAAAATAGCCACACAGCAATCTGTATAAACATGGAAATATCTACACTGCCATCTGTATAAACATGGAAATATCTACACTGCCATCTGTATACAAATGGAAATATCTACACAGTCATCTGTATTAACATTGAAATATCTCCACCGCTATCTGTCTAATCATGGAAATATCTCCACCGCTATCTGTATAAACATGGAAATGTCTACACCGCTATCTGTATAAACATGGAAATGTATACACCGCTATCTGTATAAACATGGATATATCTACCCCGCTATCTGTATAAAAATGGGAATATTTACATCGCTATCTGTATAAACATGGAAATATTTCCACCGCAATCTGTGTAAACATAGAAATATCTACACAGCTATCTTTATAAACATGGAAATATCTACACCGCAATCTGTATATACATGGATATATCTACACCGCTATCTGTATAAACATGGAAATATCTACACCGCTATCGGTATAAACATGGAAATATCTACACCGCTATCTGTATAAACATGGAAATACCTACACCACTATCTGTATAAACGTGGAAATATGTAAACCGCAATCGGTGCAAATATGGAAATATCTACACATCTATCTCTGTAAATATGGAAATAACTACACCACTATCTGTATAAACATGGAAATATCTACACCGCTATCTGTATAAACATGGAAATATATACACCACAATCTGTATAAACATGGATATATCTACACCGCTATCTGTATAAACATGGAAACATCTACACCGCTATCTGTATAAACGTGGAAATATCTACACCGCTATCTGTATAACTATGGAAATATCTACACCGCTATCTCTATAAACATGGAAATATCTACACCACTGTCTCTATAAACATGGAAATATCTTCATGGCTATCTCTCTAAACATGGAAATATCTACACCGCCATATGTATAAACATGGAAATACCTACACAGTCATCTGTATAATCATGGAAATATCTACCCCACTATCTGTATAAACATGGAAATATCTACACTGCAATCTGTATAAACATGGAAATAACTACACAGCCATCTCTATAAACATGGAAATATCTACATCGCTGTCTGTATAAACATGGAAATATCCACACCGCTATCTGCGTAAAATGGAAATATTTACACCGCCATCTGTAAAAAACATGGAAATATCTACACAGTCATCTGTATAAACATGGAAATATCTACACCGCTATCTGTTTAAACATGGAAATATCTACACCGCTATCTGTATAAACATGGAAATATCTAGACCGCTATCTGTATAAACATGGAAATATCTACACCGCCATCTGTATAAACATGGAAATATGTACACAGTCATCTGTATAAACATGGAAATAACTACACCGCTATGTGTATAAAAATGGAAATATCTACACCGTTATCTATATAAACATGGAAATATCTAGACCGCTATCTGTATAAACATTCAAATATTTACATTGCTATCTGTAAAAACATGGAAATATCTCCTCCGCTATCTCTATAAACATGGAAATATCTACACCGCTATCTGTATAAACATGGAAATATCTACACCGCTATCTGTATAAACAAGCAAATATCTACAGCGCTATCTATATAAACATGGAAATATCTCCACCGCTATCTGCATAAACATGGAAATATCTACACCGCTATCTTTATAAACATGGAAATATCTACACTGCAATCTCTATAAACATGGAAACATCTACAACAGTATCTGTGTAAACATGGGAATATCTTCAGAGCTGTCGGTTTAAATATGGAAATATGTACACAGCAATCTGTGTGAATATGTAAATATCTACACCTCTGTCTCTGTAAACATGGAAATATCTACACCACTATCTGTATAAACCTGGAAATATCTACACCGCTATCTGTATAAACATGGAAATATCTACACCACAATCTGTATAAACATGGATATATCTACACCGCTATCTGTATAAACATGTTAATATCTACACTGCTATCTGTATAAACATGGAAATATCTACTCCGCTATCTGCATAAATATGGAAATATCTACACCGCTATCTCTTTAAACATGGAAATGTCAACACCGCTATCTGTATAAACATGGAAATATCTACATGGCTATCCCTAAAAACAAGGAAATATCTTCACCGCCTTCTGTATAAACATGGAAATATCTACACTGCTATCTTTATAAACATTGAAATATCAACACTGCCTTCTGTATATACATGGAAATACCTACACAGTCATCTGTGTAAACATGGAAATATCTACACAGCCATTTCTATAAACATGGAAATACCTACATCGCTATTTCTATAAACATGAAAATAGCCACACAGCAATCTGTATAAACATGGAAATATCTACACTGCCATCTGTATAAACATGGAAATATCTACACTGCCATCTGTATAAAAAATGGAAATATCTACACAGTCATCTGTATAAACATTGTAATATCTCCACCGCTATCTGTCTAATCATGGAAATATCTCCACCGCTATCTGTATAAACATGGAAATATCTACACCGCTATCTGTATAAACATGGAAATGTCTACACTGCTATCTGTATAAACATGGATATATCTACTCCGCTATCTGTATAAACATGGAAATATTTACATCGCTATCTGTATAAACATGGAAATATTTCCACCGCAATCTGTGTAAACATAGAAATATCTACACCGCTATCTTTTTAAACATGGAAATGTCTACACCGCAATCTGTGTAAACATGGATATATCTACACCGCTATCTGTATAAACATGGAAATATCTACACCGCTATCTGTATAAACATGGAAATATCTACACCACAATCTGTACAAACGTGGAAATATGTACACCGCAATCTGTGCAAATATGGAAATATCTACACTTCTATCTCTGTAAATATGGAAATATCAAAACCGCTATCTGTATAAACATGGAAATATCTACACCGCTATATGTATAAACATGGAAATATATACACCACGATCTGTATAAACATGGATATATCTACACCGCTATCTGTATAAACATGGAAATATCTACACTGCTATCTCTATAAACTTGGAAATGTCAACACCGCTATCTGTATAAACATGGAAATATCTACATGGCTATCCCTAAAAACATGGAAATATCTTCACCGCCTTCTGTATAAACATGGAAATATCTGCACTGCCATCTGTATAAACATGGAAATAACTAAACTGCTATCTCTATAAACATTGAAATATCAACACTGCCTTCTGGATATACATGGAAATACCTACACAGTCATCTGTGTAAACATGAAAATATCTACACGGCCATCTCTATAAACATGGAAATACCTACACCGCTATTTCTATAAACATGAAAATAGCCACAGAGCAATCTGTATAAACATGGAAATATCTACACTGCCCTCTGTATAAACATGGAAATATCTACACTGCCATCTGTATACAAATGGAAATATCTACACAGTCATCTGTATAAACATTGAAATATCTCCACCGCTATCTGTCTAATCATGGAAATATCTCCGCCGCTATCTGTATAAACATGGAAATGTCTACACTGCTATCTGTATAAACATGGAAATGTCTACACCGCTATCTGTATAAACATGGATATATCTACTCCGCTATCTGTATAAAAATGGGAATATTTACATCGCTATCTGTATAAACATGGAAATATTTCCACCGCAATCTGTGTAAACATAGAAATATCTACACCGCTATCTTTATAAACATGGAAATATCTACACCGCAATCTGTATATACATGGATATATCTACACCGCTATGTGTATAAACATGGAAATATCTACACCGCTATCTGTATAAACATGGAAATATCTACACCGCTATCCGTATAAACATGGAAATATCTACACCACTATCTGTATAAACGTGGAAATATGTAAACCGCAATCGGTGCAAATATGGAAATATCTACACCTCTATCTCTGTAAATATGGAAATAACTACACCGCTATCTGTATAAACATGGAAATATCTACACTGCTATCTGTATAAACATGGAAATATATACACCACAATCTGTATAAACATGGATATATCTACACCGCTATCTGTATAAACATGGAAATATCTACACCGCTATCTGTATAACTATGGAAATATCTACACCGCTATCTCTATAAACATGGAAATATCTACACCACTGTCTGTATAAACATGGAAATATCTTCATGGCTATCTCTCTAAACATGGAAATATCTACACCGCCATATGTATAAACATGGAAATACCTACACAGTCATCTGTATAAACATGGAAATATCTACCCCACTATCTGTATAAACATGGAAATATCTACACTGCAATCTGTATAAACATGGAAATAACTACACAGCCATCTCTATAAACATGGAAATATCTACACCGCTATCTGTATAAACATGGAAATATCTACACCGCTATCTCTATAAACAAGCAAATATCTACAGCGCTATCTATATAAATATGGAAATATCTCCACCGCTATCTGCATAAACATGGAAATATCTACACCGCTATCTTTATAAACATGGAAATATCTACACTGCAATCTCTATAAACATGGAAACATCTACAACAGTATCTGTGTAAACATGGGAATATCTTCAGAGCTGTCGGTTTAAATATGGAAATATGTACACAGCAATCTGTGTGAATATGGAAATATCTACACCTCTGTCTCTGTAAACATGGAAATATCTACACCACTATCTGTATAAACCTGGAAATATCTACACCGCTATCTGTATAAACATGGAAATATCTACACCACAATCTGTATAAACATGGATATATCTACACCGCTATCTGTATAAACATGTTAATATCTACACTGCTATCTCTATAAACATGGAAATATCTACTCCGCTATCTGCATAAATATGGAAATATCTACACCGCTATCTCTATAAACATGGAAATTTCAACACCGCTATCTGTATAAACATGGAAATATCTACATGGCTATCCCTAAAAACATGGAAATATCTTCACCGCCTTCTGTATAAACATGGAAATATCTACACTGCCATCTGTAGAAACATGGAAATAACTAAACTGCTATCTTTATAAACATTGAAATATCAACACTGCCTTCTGGATATACATGGAAATACCTACACAGTCATCTGTGTAAACATGGAAATATCTACACAGCCATTTCTATAAACATGGAAATACCTACATCGCTATTTCTATCAACATGAAAATAGCCACACAGCAATCTGTATAAACATGGAAATATCTACACTGCCATCTGTATAAACATGGAAATATCTACACTGCCATCTGTATACAAATGGAAATATCTACACAGTCATCTGTATAAACATTGTAATATCTCCACCGCTATCTGTCTAATCATGGAAATATCTCCACCGCTATCTGTATAAACATGGAAATATCTACACCGCTATCTGTATAAACATGGAAATGTCTACACTGCTATCTGTATAAACATGGATATATCTACTCCGCTATCTGTATAAACATGGAAATATTTACATCGCTATCTGTATAAACATGGAAATATTTCCACCGCAATCTGTGTAAACATAGAAATATCTACACCGCTATCTTTAAAAACATGGAAATGTCTACACCGCAATCTGTGTAAACATGGATATATCTACACCGCTATCTGTATAAACATGGAAATATCTACACCGCTATCTGTATAAACATGGAAATATCTACACCGCTATCTGTATAAACATGGAAATACCTACACCACAATCTGTACAAACGTGGAAATATGTACACCGCAATCTGTGCAAATATGGAAATATCTACACCTCTATCTCTGTAAATATGGAAATATCTAAACCGCTATCTGTATAAACATGGAAATATCTACACCGCTATATGTATAAACATGGAAATATATACACCACAATCTGTATAAACATGGATATATCTACACCGCTATCTGTATAAACATGGAAATATCTACACCGCTATCTCTATAAACATGGAAATGTCAACACCGCTATCTGTATAAACATGGAAATATCTACATGGCTATCCCTAAAAACATGGAAATATCTTCACCGCCTTCTGTATAAACATGGAAATATCTACACTGCCATCTGTATAAACATGGAAATAACTAAACTGCTATCTCTATAAACCTTGAAAAATCAACACTGCCTTCTGGATATACATGGAAATACCTACACAGTCATCTGTGTAAACATGGAAATATGTACACAGCCATCTCTATAAACATGGAAACACCTACACCGCTATTTCTATAAACATGAAAATAGCCACACAGCAATCTGTATAAACATGGAAATATCTACACTGCCATCTGTATAAACATGGAAATATCTACACTGCCATCTGTATACAAATGGAAATATCTACACAGTCATCTGTATTAACATTGAAATATCTCCACCGCTATCTGTCTAATCATGGAAATATCTCCACCGCTATCTGTATAAACATGGAAATGTCTACACCGCTATCTGTATAAACATGGAAATGTCTACACCGCTATCTGTATAAACATGGATATATCTACCCCGCTATCTGTATAAAAATGGGAATATTTACATCGCTATCTGTATAAACATGGAAATATTTCCACCGCAATCTGTGTAAACATAGAAATATCTACACCGCTATCTTTATAAACATGGAAATATCTACACCGCAATCTGTATATACCTGGATATATCTACACCGCTATCTGTATAAACATGGAAATATCTACACCGCTATCTGTATAAACATGGAAATATCTACACCGCTATCTGTATAAACATGGAAATATCTACACCACTATCTGTATAAACGTGGAAATATGTAAACCGCAATCGGTGCAAATATGGAAATATCTACACCTCTATCTCTGTAAATATGGAAATAACTACACCACTATCTGTATAAACATGGAAATATCTACACCGCTATCTGTATAAACATGGAAATATATACACCACAATCTGTATAAACATGGATATATCTACACCGCTATCTGTATAAACATGGAAACATCTACACCGCTATCTGTATAAACATGGAAATATCTACACCGCTATCTGTATAACTATGGAAATATCTACACCGCTATCTCTATAAACATGGAAATATCTACACCACTGTCTCTATAAACATGGAAATATCTTCATGGCTATCTCTCTAAACATGGAAATATCTACACCGCCATATGTATAAACATGGAAATACCTACACAGTCATCTGTATAATCATGGAAATATCTACCCCACTATCTGTATAAACATGGAAATATCTACAATGCAATCTGTATAAACATGGAAATAACTACACAGCCATCTCTATAAACATGGAAATATCTACATCGCTGTCTGTATAAACATGGAAATATCCACACCGCTATCTGCGTAACATGGAAATATTTACACCGCCATCTGTAAAAAACATGGAAATATCTACACAGTCATCTGTATAAACATGGAAATATCTACACCGCTATCTGTTTAAACATGGAAATATCTACACCGCTATCTGTATAAACATGGAAATATCTAGACCGCTATCTGTATAAACATGGAAATATCTACACCGCCATCTGTATAAACATGGAAATATGTACACAGTCATCTGTATAAACATGGAAATAACTACACCGCTATGTGTATAAAAATGGAAATATCTACACCGTTATCTATATAAACATGGAAATATCTAGACCGCTATCTGTATAAACATTCAAATATTTACATTGCTATCTGTAAAAACATGGAAATATCTCCTCCGCTATCTCTATAAACATGGAAATATCTACACCGCTATCTGTATAAACATGGAAATATCTACACTGCTATCTGTATAAACAAGCAAATATCTACAGCGCTATCTATATAAACATGGAAATATCTCCACCGCTATCTGCATAAACATGGAAATATCTACACCGCTATCTTTATAAACATGGAAATATCTACACTGCAATCTCTATAAACATGGAAACATCTACAACAGTATCTGTGTAAACATGGGAATATCTTCAGAGCTGTCGGTTTAAATATGGAAATATGTACACAGCAATCTGTGTGAATATGGAAATATCTACACCTCTGTCTCTGTAAACATGGAAATATCTACACCACTATCTGTATAAACCTGGAAATATCTACACCGCTATCTGTATAAACATGGAAATATCTACACCACAATCTGTATAAACATGGATATATCTACACCGCTATCTGTATAAACATGTTAATATCTACACTGCTATCTGTATAAACATGGAAATATCTACTCCGCTATCTGCATAAATATGGAAATATCTACACCGCTATCTCTATAAACATGGAAATGTCAACACCGCTATCTGTATAAACATGGAAATATCTACATGGCTATCCCTAAAAACATGGAAATATCTTCACCGCCTTCTGTATAAACATGGAAATATCTACACTGCCATCTGTATAAACATGGAAATAACTAAACTGCTATCTTTATAAACATTGAAATATCAACACTGCCTTCTGGATATACATGGAAATACCTACACAGTCATCTGTGTAAACATGGAAATATCTACACAGCCATTTCTATAAACATGGAAATACCTACATCGCTATTTCTATAAACATGAAAATAGCCACACAGCAATCTGTATAAACATGGAAATATCTACACTGCCATCTGTATAAACATGGAAATATCTACACTGCCATCTGTATACAAATGGAAATATCTACACAGTCATCTGTATAAACATTGTAATATCTCCACCGCTATCTGTCTAATCATGGAAATATCTCCACCGCTATCTGTATAAACATGGAAATATCTACACCGCTATCTGTATAAACATGGAAATGTCTACACTGCTATCTGTATAAACATGGATATATCTACTCCGCTATCTGTATAAACATGGAAATATTTACATCGCTATCTGTATAAACATGGAAATATTTCCACCGCAATCTGTGTAAACATAGAAATATCTACACCGCTATCTTTATAAACATGGAAATGTCTACACCGCAATCTGTGTAAACATGGATATATCTACACCGCTATCTGTATAAACATGGAAATATCTACACCGCTATCTGTATAAACATGGAAATATCTACACCGCTATCTGTATAAACATGGAAATATCTACACCACAATCTGTATAAACGTGGAAATATGTACACCAAAATCTGTGCAAATATGGAAATATCTACACCTCTATCTCTGTAAGTATGGAAATAACTAAACCGCTATCTGTATAAACATGGAAATATCTACACCGCTATATGAATAAACATGGAAATATATACACCACGATCTGTATAAACATGGATATATCTACACCGCTATCTGTATAAACATGGAAATATCTACCCCGCTATCTCTATAAACATGGAAATGTCAACACCGCTATCTGTATAAACATGGAAATATCTACATGGCTATCCCTAAAAACATGGAAATATCTTCACCGCCTTCTGTATAAACATGGAAATATCTACACTGCCATCTGTATAAACATGGAAATAACTAAACTGCTATCTCTATAAACACTGAAATATCAACACTGACTTCTGGATATACATGGAAATACCTACACAGTCATCTGTGTAAACATGGAAATATCTACACAGCCATTTCTATAAACATGGAAATACCTACATCGCTATTTCTATAAACATGAAAATAGCCACACAGCAATCTGTATAAACATGGAAATATCTACACTGCCATCTGTATAAACATGGAAATATCTACACTGCCATCTGTATACAAATGGAAATATCTACACAGTCATCTGTATAAGCATTGTAATATCTCCACCGCTATCTGTCTAATCATGGAAATATCTCCACCGCTATCTGTATAAACATGGAAATATCTACACCGCTATCTGTATAAACATGGAAATGTCTACACTGCTATCTGTATAAACATGGATATATCTACTCCGCTATCTGTATAAACATGGAAATATTTACATCGCTATCTGTATAAACATGGAAATATTTCCACCGCAATCTGTGTAAACATAGAAATATCTACACCACTATCTTTATAAACATGGAAATGTCTACACCGCAATCTGTGTAAACATGGATATATCTACACCGCTATCTGTATAAACATGGAAATATCTACACCGCTATCTGTATAAACATGGAAATATCTACACCGCTATCTGTATAAACATGGAAATATCTAAACCACAATCTGTATAAACGTGGAAATATGTACACCGCAATCTGTGCAAATATGGAAATATCTACACCTCTATCTCTGTAAATATGGAAATAACTAAACCTCTATCTGTATAAACATGGAAATATCTACACCGCTATATGTATAAACATGGAAATATATACACCACGATCTGTATAAACATGGATATATCTACACCGCTATCTGTATAAACATGGAAATATCTACCCCGCTATCTCTATAAACATGGAAATGTCAACACCGCTATCTGTATAAACATGGAAATATCTACATGGCTATCCCTAAAAACATGGAAATATGTTCACCGCCTTCTGTATAAACATGGAAATATCTACACTGCCATCTATATAAACATGGAAATAACTAAACTGCTATCTCTATAAACCCTGAAATATCAACACTGCCTTCTGGATATACATGGAAATACCTACACAGTCACCTGTGTAAACATGGAAATATCTACACAGCCATTTCTATAAACATGGAAATACCTACATCGCTATTTCTATAAACATGAAAATAGCCACACAGCAATCTGTATAAACATGGAAATATCTACACTGCCATCTGTATAAACATGGAAATATCTACACTGCCATCTGTATACAAATGGAAATATCTACACAGTCATCTGTATAAACATTGTAATATCTCCACCGCTATCTGTCTAATCATGGAAATATCTCCACCGCTATCTGTATAAACATGGAAATATCTACACCGCTATCTGTATAAACATGGAAATGTCTACACTGCTATCTGTATAAACATGGATATATCTACTCCGCTATCTGTATAAACATGGAAATATTTACATCGCTATCTGTATAAACATGGAAATATTTCCACCGCAATCTGTGTAAACATAGAAATATCTACACCGCTATCTTTAAAAACATGGAAATGTCTACACCGCAATCTGTGTAAACATGGATATATCTACACCGCTATCTGTATAAACATGGAAATATCTACACCGCTATCTGTATAAACATGGAAATATCTACACCGCTATCTGTATAAACATGGAAATATCTACACCACAATCTGTATAAACGTGGAAATATGTACACCGCAATCTGTGCAAATATGGAAATATCTACACCTCTATCTCTGTAAATATGGAAATAACTAAACCGCTATCTGTATAAACATGGAAATATCTACACCGCTATATGTATAAACATGGAAATATATACACCACGATCTGTATAAACATGGATATATCTACACCGCTATCTGTATAAACATGGAAATATCTACCCCGCTATCTCTATAAACATGGAAATGTCAACACCGCTATCTTTATAAACATGGAAATATCTACATGGCTATCCCTAAAAACATGGAAATATCTTCACCGCCTTCTGTATAAACATGGAAATATCTACACTGCCATCTGTATAAACATGGAAATAACTAAACTGCTATCTCTATAAACACTGAAATATCAACACTGCCTTCTGGATATACATGGAAATACCTACACAGTCATCTGTGTAAACATGGAAATATCTACACAGCCATTTCTATAAACATGGAAATACCTACATCGCTATTTCTATAAACATGAAAATAGCCACACAGCAATCTGTATAAACATGGAAATATCTACACTGCCATCTGTATAAACATGGAAATATCTACACTGCCATCTGTATACAAATGGAAATATCTACACAGTCATCTGTATAAACATTGTAATATCTCCACCGCTATCTGTCTAATCATGGAAATATCTCCACCGCTATCTGTATAAACATGGAAATATCTACACCGCTATCTGTATAAACATGGAAATGTCTACACTGCTATCTGTATAAACATGGATATATCTACTCCGCTATCTGTATAAACATGGAAATATTTACATCGCTATCTGTATAAACATGGAAATATTTCCACCGCAATCTGTGTAAACATAGAAATATCTACACCACTATCTTTATAAACATGGAAATGTCTACACCGCAATCTGTGTAAACATGGATATATCTACACCGCTATCTGTATAAACATGGAAATATCTACACCGCTATCTGTATAAACATGGAAATATCTACACCGCTATCTGTATAAACATGGAAATATCTAAACCACAATCTGTATAAACGTGGAAATATGTACACCGCAATCTGTGCAAATATGGAAATATCTACACCTCTATCTCTGTAAATATGGAAATAACTAAACCGCTATCTGTATAAACATGGAAATATCTACACCGCTATATGTATAAACATGGAAATATATACACCACGATCTGTATAAACATGGATATATCTACACCGCTATCTGTATAAACATGGAAATATCTACCCCGCTATCTCTATAAACATGGAAATGTCAACACCGCTATCTGTATAAACATGGAAATATCTACATGGCTATCCCTAAAAACATGGAAATATGTTCACCGCCTTCTGTATAAACATGGAAATATCTACACTGCCATCTATATAAACATGGAAATAACTAAACTGCTATCTCTATAAACCCTGAAATATCAACACTGCCTTCTGGATATACATGGAAATACCTACACAGTCACCTGTGTAAACATGGAAATATCTACACAGCCATTTCTATAAACATGGAAATACCTACATCGCTATTTCTATAAACATGAAAATAGCCACACAGCAATCTGTATAAACATGGAAATATCTACACTGCCATCTGTATAAACATGGAAATATCTACACTGCCATCTGTATACAAATGGAAATATCTACACAGTCATCTGTATAAACATTGTAATATCTCCACCGCTATCTGTCTAATCATGGAAATATCTCCACCGCTATCTGTATAAACATGGAAATATCTACACCGCTATCTGTATAAACATGGAAATGTCTACACTGCTATCTGTATAAACATGGATATATCTACTCCGCTATCTGTATAAACATGGAAATATTTACATCGCTATCTGTATAAACATGGAAATATTTCCACCGCAATCTGTGTAAACATAGAAATATCTACACCGCTATCTTTATAAACATGGAAATGTCTACACCGCAATCTGTGTAAACATGGATATATCTACACCGCTATCTGTATAAACATGGAAATATCTACACCGCTATCTGTATAAACATGGAAATATCTACACCGCTATCTGTATAAACATGGAAATATCTACACCACAATCTGTATAAACGTGGAAATATGTACACCGCAATCTGTGCAAATATGGAAATATCTACACCTCTATCTCTGTAAATATGGAAATAAATAAACCGCTATCTGTATAAACATGGAAATATCTACACCGCTATATGTATAAACATGGAAATATATACACCACGATCTGTATAAACATGGATATATCTACACCGCTATCTGTATAAACATGGAAATATCTACCCCGCTATCTCTATAAACATGGAAATGTCAACACCGCTATCTTTATAAACATGGAAATATCTACATGGCTATCCCTAAAAACATGGAAATATCTTCACCGCCTTCTGTATAAACATGGAAATATCTACACTGCCATCTGTATAAACATGGAAATAACTAAACTCCTATCTCTATAAACATTGAAATATCAACACTGCCTTCTGGATATACATGGAAATACCTACACAGTCATCTGTGTAAACATGGAAATATCTACACAGCCATCTCTATAAACATGGAAATACCTACACCGCTATTTCTATAAACATGAAAATAGCCACACAGCAATCTGTATAAACATGGAAATATCTACACTGCCCTCTGTATAAACATGGAAATATCTACACTGCCATCTGTATACAAATGGAAATATCTACACAGTCATCAGTATAAACATTGAAATATCTCCACAGCTATCTGTCTAATCATGGAAATATCTCCACCGCTATCTGTATAAACATGGAAATGTCTACACCGCTATCTCTATAAACATGGAAATGTCTACACCGCTATCTGTATAAACATGGATATATCTACTCCGCTATCTGTATAAAAATGGGAATATTTACATCGCTATCTGTATAAACATGGAAATATTTCCACCGCAATCTGTGTAAACATAGAAATATCTACACCGCTATCTTTATAAACATGGAAATATCTACACCACAATCTGTATATACATGGATATATCTACACCGCTATCTGTATAAACATGGAAATATCTACACCACTATCTGTATAAACGTGGAAATATGTAAACCGCAATCGGTGCAAATATGGAAATATCTACACCTCTATCTCTGTAAATATGGAAATAACTACACCGCTATCTGTATAAACATGGAAATATCTACACCACAATCTGTATAAACGTGGAAATATGTACACCACAATCTGTGCAAATATGGAAATATCTACACCTCTATCTCTGTAAATATGGAAATAACTAAACCGCTATCTTTATAAACATGGAAATAGCTACACCGCTATATGTATAAACATGGAAATATATACACCACGATCTGTATAAACATGGATATATCTACACCGCTATCTGTATAAACATGGAAATATCTACCCCGCTATCTCTATAAACATGGAAATGTCAACACCGCTATCTGTATAAACATGGAAATATCTACATGGCTATCCCTAAAAACATGGAAATATCTTCACCGCCTTCTGTATAAACATGGAAATATCTACACTGCCATCTGTATAAACATGGAAATAACTAAACTGCTATCTCTATAAACACTGAAATATCAACACTGCCTTCTGGATATACATGGAAATACCTACACAGTCATCTGTGTAAACATGGAAATATCTACACAGCCATTTCTATAAACATGGAAATACCTACATCGCTATTTCTATAAACATGAAAATAGCCACACAGCAATCTGTATAAACATGGAAATATCTACACTGCCATCTGTATAAACATGGAAATATCTACACTGCCATCTGTATACAAATGGAAATATCTACACAGTCATCTGTATAAACATTGTAATATCTCCACCGCTATCTGTCTAATCATGGAAATATCTCCACCGCTATCTGTATAAACATGGAAATGTCTACACCGCTATCTGTATAAACATGGAAATGTCTACACCGCTATCTGTATAAACATGGATATATCTACTCCGCTATCTGTATAAACATGGAAATATTTACATCGCTATCTGTATAAACATGGAAATATTTCCACCGCAATCTGTGTAAACATAGAAATATCTACACCGCTATCTTTATAAACATGGAAATGTCTACACCGCAATCTGTGTAAACATGGATATATCTACACCGCTATCTGTATAAACATGGAAATATCTACACCACTATCTGTATAAACGTGGAAATATGTAAACCGCAATCGGTGCAAATATGGAAATATCTACACCTCTATCTCTGTAAATATGGAAATAACTACACCGCTATCTGTATAAACATGGAAATATCTACACTGCTATCTGTATAAACATGGAAATATATACACCACAATCTGTATAAACATGGATATATCTACACCGCTATCTGTATAAACATGGAAACATCTACACCGCTATCTGTATAAACATGGAAATATCTACACCGCTATCTGTATAACTATGGAAATATCTACACCGCTATCTCTATAAACATGGAAATATCAACACCACTGTCTGTATAAACATGGAAATATCTTCATGGCTATCTCTCTAAACATGGAAATATCTACTCCGCCATATGTATTAACATGGAAATAACTACACAGTCATCTGTATAATCATGGAAATATCTACCCCACTATCTGTATAAACATGGAAATATCTACACTGCAATCTGTATAAACATGGAAATAACTACACAGCCATCTCTATAAACATGGAAATATCTACATCGCTGTCTGTATAAACATGGAAATATCCACACCGCTATCTGCGTAACATGGAAATATTTACACCGCCATCTGTAAAAAACATGGAAATATCTACACAGTCATCTGTATAAACATGGAAATATCTACACCGCTATCTGTATAAACATGGAAATATCTACACCGCTATCTGTATAAACATGGAAATATCTAGACCGCTATCTGTATAAACATGGAAATATCTACACCGCCATCTGTATAAACATGGAAATATGTACACAGTCATCTGTATAAACATGGAAATAACTACACCGCTATGTGTATAAAAATGGAAATATCTACACCGTTATCTATATAAACATGGAAATATCTAGACCGCTATCTGTATAAACATTCAAATATTTACATTGCTATCTGTAAAAACATGGAAATATCTCCTCCGCTATCTCTATAAACATGGAAATATCTACACCGCTATCTGTATAAACATGGAAATATCTACACCGCTATCTGTATAAACAAGCAAATATCTAGAGCGCTATCTATATAAACATGGAAATATCTACACCGCTATCTGCATAAACATGGAAATATCTACACCGCTATCTTTATAAACATGGAAATATCTACACTGCAATCTCTATAAACATGGAAACATCTCCAACAGTATCTGTGTAAACATGGGAATATCTTCAGAGCTGTCGGTTTAAATATGGAAATATGTACACAGCAATCTGTGTGAATATGGAAATATCTACACCTCTGTCTCTGTAAACATGGAAATATCTACACCACTATCTGTATAAACCTGGAAATATCTACACCGCTATCTGTATAAACATGGAAATATCTACACCACAATCTGTATAAACATGGATATATCTACACCGCTATCTCTATAAACATGTTAATATCTACACTGCTATCTCTATAAACATGGAAATATCTACTCCGCTATCTGCATAAATATGGAAATATCTACACCGCTATCTCTATAAACATGGAAATGTCAACACCGCTATCTGTATAAACATGGAAATATCTACATGGCTATCCCTAAAAACATGGAAATATCTTCACCGCCTTCTGTATAAACATGGAAACATCTACACTGCCATCTTTATAAACATGGAAATAACTAAACTGCTATCTCTATAAACATTGAAATATCAACACTGCCTTCTGGATATACATGGAAATACCTACAGAGTCATCTGTGTAAACATGGAAATATCTACACAGCCATTTCTATAAACATGGAAATACCTACATCGCTATTTCTATAAACATGAAAATAGCCACACAGCAATCTGTATAAACATGGAAATATCTACACTGCCATCTGTATAAACATGGAAATATCTACACTGCCATCTGTATACAAATGGAAATATCTACACAGTCATCTGTATAAACATTGTAATATCTCCACCGCTATCTGTCTAATCATGGAAATATCTCCACCGCTATCTGTATAAACATGGAAATATCTTCACCGCTATCTGTATAAACATGGAAATGTCTACACTGCTATCTGTATAAACATGGATATATCTACTCCGCTATCTGTATAAACATGGAAATATTTACATCGCTATCTGTATAAACATGGAAATATTTCCACCGCAATCTGTGTAAACATAGAAATATCTACACCGCTATCTTTATAAACATGGAAATGTCTACACCGCAATCTGTGTAAACATGGATATATCAACACCGCTATCTGTATAAACATGGAAATATCTACACCGCTATCTGTATAAACATGGAAATATCTACTCCGCTATCTGTATAAACATGGAAATATCTACACCACAATCTGTATAAACGTGGAAATATGTACACCGCAATCTGTGCAAATATGGAAATATCTACACCTCTATCTCTGTAAATATGGAAATATCTAAACCGCTATCTGTATAAACATGGAAATATCTACACCGCTATATGTATAAACATGGAAATATATACACCACGATCTGTATAAACATGGATATATCTACACCGCTATCTGTATAAACATGGAAATATCTACCCCGCTATCTCTATAAACATGGAAATGTCAACACCGCTATCTGTATAAACATGGAAATATCTACATGGCTATCCCTAAAAACATGGAAATATCTTCACCGCCTTCTGTATAAACAGGGAAATATCTACACTGCCATCTGTATAAACATGGAAATAACTAAACTGCTATCTCTATAAACATTGAAATATCAACACTGCCTTCTGGATATACATGGAAATACCTACACAGTCATCTGTGTAAACATGGAAATATCTACACAGCCATCTCTATAAACATGGAAATACCTACACCGCTATTTCTATAAACATGAAAATAGCCACACAGCAATCTGTATAAACATGGAAATATCTACACTGCCCTCTGTATAAACATGGAAATATCTACACTGCCATCTGTATACAAATGGAAATATCTACACAGTCATCTGTATAAACATTGAAATATCTCCACCGCTATCTGTCTAATCATGGAAATATCTCCACCGCTATCTGTATAAACATGGAAATGTCTACACCGCTATCTGTATAAACATGGAAATGTCTACACCGCTATCTGTATAAACATGGATATATCTACTCCGCTATCTGTATAAACATGGGAATATTTACATCGCTATCTGTATAAACATGGAAATATTTCCACCGCAATCTGTGTAAACATAGAAATATCTACACCACTATCTTTATAAACATGGAAATATCTACAACACAATCTGTATATACATGGATATATCTACACCGCTATCTGTATAAACAGGGAAATATCTACACCGCTATCTGTATAAACATGGAAATATCTACACCGCTATCTGTATAAACATGGAAATATCTACACCACTATCTGTATAAACGTGGAAATATGTAAACCGCAATCGGTGCAAATATGGAAATATCTACACCTCTATCTCTGTAAATATGGAAATATCTACACCGCTATCTGTATAAACTTGGAAATATCTACACCACTATCTGTATAAACATGGAAATATATACACCACGATCTGTATAAACATGGATATATCTACACCGCTATCTGTATAAACATGGAAACATCTACACCGCTATCTGTATAAACATGGAAATATCTACACCGCTATCTGTATAACTATGGAAATATCTACACCGCTATCTCTATAAACATGGAAATGTCTACACAACTGTCTGTATAAACATGGAAATATCTTCATGGTTATCTCTCTAAACATGGAAATATCTACACCGCCGTATGTATAAACATGGAAATACCTACACAGTCATCTGTATAAACATGGAAATATCTACCCCACTATCTGTATAAACATGGAAATATCTACACTGCAATCTGTATAAACATGGAAATAACTACACAGCCATCTCTATAAACATGGAAATATCTACATCGCTGTCTGTATAAACATGGAAATATCCACACCGCTATCTGCGTAACATGGAAATATTTACACCGACATCTGTAAAAAACATGGAAATATCTACACAGTCATCTGTATAAACATGGAAATATCTACACCGCTATCTGTATAAACATGGAAATATCTAGACCGCTATCTGTATAAACATGGAAATATCTACACCGCCATCTGTATAAACATGGAAATATGTACACAGTCATCTGTATAAACATGGAAATAACTACACCGCTATGTGTATAAAAATGGAAATATCTACACCGTTATCTATATAAACATGGAAATATCTAGACCGCTATCTGTATAAACATTCAAATATTTACATTGCTATCTGTAAAAACATGGAAATATCTTCTCCGCTATCTCTATAAACATGGAATTATCTACACCGCTATCTGTATAAACATGGAAATATCTACACCGCTATCTGTATAAACAAGCAAATATCTACAGCGCTATCTATATAAACATGGAAATATCTCCACTGCTATCTGCATAAACATGGAAATATCTACACCGCTATCTTTATAAACATGGAAATATCTACACTGCAATCTCTATAAACATGGAAACATCTACAACAGTATCTGTGTAAACATGGGAATACCTTCAGAGCTGTCGGTTTAAATATGGAAATATGTACACAGCAATCTGTGTGAATATGGAAATATCTACACCTCTGTCTATGTAAACATGGAAATATCTACACCACTATCTGTATAAACCTGGAAATATCTACACCGCTATCTGTATAAACATGGAAATATCTACACCACAATCTGTATAAACATGGATATATCTACACCGCTATCTGTATAAACATGTTAATATCTACACTGCTATCTCTATAAACATGGAATTATCTACTCCGCTGTCTGCATAAATATGGAAATATCTACACCGCTATCTCTATAAACATGGAAATGTCAACACCGCTATCTGTATAAACATGGAAATATCTACATGGCTATCCCTAAAAACATGGAAATATCTTCACCGCCTTCTGTATAAACATGGAAATATCTACACTGCCATCTGTATAAACATGGAAATAACTAAACTGCTATCTCTATAAACACTGAAATATCAACACTGCCTTCTGGATATACATGGAAATACCTACACAGTCATCTGTGTAAACATGGAAATATCTACACAGCCATTTCTATAAACATGGAAATACCTACATCGCTATTTCTATAAACATGAAAATAGCCACACAGCAATCTGTATAAACATGGAAATATCTACACTGCCATCTGTAAAAACATGGAAATATCTACACTGCCATCTGTATACAAATGGAAATATCTACACAGTCATCTGTATAAACATTGTAATATCTCCACCGCTATCTGTCTAATCATGGAAATATCTGCACCGCTATCTGTATAAACATGGAAATATCTACACCGCTATCTGTATAAACATGGAAATGTCTACACTGCTATCTGTATAAACATGGATATATCTACTCCGCTATCTGTATAAACATGGAAATATTTACATCGCTATCTGTATAAACATGGAAATATTTCCACCGCAATCTGTGTAAACATAGAAATATCTACACCGCTATCTTTATAAACATGGAAATGTCTACACCGCAATCTGTGTAAACATGGATATATCTACACCGCTATCTGTATAAACATGGAAATATCTACACCGCTATCTGTATAAACATGGAAATATCTACACCGCTATCTGTATAAACATGGAAATATCTACACCACAATCTGTATAAACGTGGAAATATGTACAACGCAATCTGTGCAAATATGGAAATATCTACACCTCTATCTCTGTAAATATGGAAATATCTAAACCGCTATCTGTATAAACATGGAAATATCTACACCGCTATATGTATAAACATGGAAATATATACACCACGATCTGTATAAACATGGATATATCTACACCACTATCTGTATAAACATGGAAATATCTACATGGCTATCCCTAAAAACATGGAAATATCTTCACCGCCTTCTGTATAAACATGGAAATATCTACACTGCCATCTGTATAAACATGGAAATAACTAAACTGCTATCTCTATAAACCTTGAAATATCAACACTGCCTTCTGGATATACATGGAAATACCTACACAGTCATCTGTGTAAACATGGAAATATCTACACAGCCATCTCTATAAACATGGAGATACCTACACTGCTATTTCTATAAACATGAAAATAGCCACACAGCAATCTGTATAAACATGGAAATATCTACACTGCCCTCTGTATAAACATGGAAATATCTACACTGCCATCTGTATACAAATGGAAATATCAACACAGTCATCTGTATAAACATTGAAATATTTCCACCGCTATCTGTCTAATCATGGAAATATCTCCACCGCTATCTGTATAAACATGGAAATGTCTACACCGCTATCTGTATAAACATGGAAATGTCTACACCGCTATCTGTATAAACATGGATATATCTACTCAGCTATCTGTATAAAAATGGGAATATTTACATCGCTTTCTGTATAAACATGGAAATATCTACACCACTATCTGTATAAACGTGGAAATATGTAAACCGCAATCGGTGCAAATATGGAAATATCTACACCTCTATCTCTGTAAATATGGAAATAACTACACCGCTATCTGTATAAACATGGAAATATCTACACCGCTATCTGTATAAACATGGAAATATATACACCACAATCTGTATAAACATGGATATATCTACACCGCTATCTGTATAAACATGGAAACATCTACACCGCTATCTGTATAAACATGGAAATATCTACACCGCTATCTGTATAACTATGGAAATATCTACACCGCTATCTCTATAAACATGGAAATATCTACACCACTGTCTGTATAAACATGGAAATATCTTCATGGCTATCTCTCTAAACATGGAAATATCTACACCGCCATATGAATAAACATGGAAATACCTACACAGTCATCTGTATAAACATGGAAATATCTACCCCACTATCTGTATAAACATGGAAATATCTACACTGCAATCTGTATAAACATGGAAATAACTACACAGCCATCTCTATAAACATGGAAATATCTACATCGCTGTCTGTATAAACATGGAAATATCCACACCGCTATCTGCGTAACATGGAAATATTTACACCGCCGTCTGTAAAAAACATGGAAATATCTACACAGTCATCTGTATAAACATGGAAATATCTACACCGCTATCTGTATAAACATGGAAATATCTGCACCGTTTTCTGTATAAACATGGAAATATCTAGACCGCTATCTGTATAAATATGGAAATATCTACACCGCCATCTGTATAAACATGGAAATATGTACACAGTCATCTGTATAAACATGGAAATAACTACACCGCTATGTGTATAAAAATGGAAATATCTACACCGTTATCTATATAAACATGGAAATATCTAGACCGCTATCTGTATAAACATTCAAATATTTACATTGCTATCTGTAAAAACATGGAAATATCTCCTCCGCTATCTCTATAAACATGGAAATATCTACACCGCTATCTGCATAAATATGGAAATATCTACACCGCTATCTCTATAAACATGGAAATGTCAACACCGCTATCTGTATAAACATGGAAATATCTACATGGCTATCCCTAAAAACATGGAAATATCTTCACCACCTTCTGTATAAACATGGAAATATCTACACTGCCATCTGTATAAACATGGAAATAACTAAACTGCTATCTCTATAAACATTGAAATATCAACACTGCCTCTGGATATACAAGGAAATAGCTACACAATCATCTGTGTAAACATGGAAATATCCACACAGCCATTTCTATAAACATGGAAATACCTACATCGCTATTTCTATAAACATGAAAATAGCCACACAGCAATCTGTATAAACATGGAAATATCTACACTGCCATCTGTATAAACATGGAAATATCTACACTGCCATCTGTATACAAATGGAAATATCTACACAGTCATCTATATAAACATTGTAATATCTCCACCGCTATCTGTCCAATCATGGAAATATCTCCACCGCTATCTGTATAAACATGGAAATATCTACACCGCTATCTGTATAAACATGGAAATGTCTACACTGCTATCTGTATAAACATGGATATATCTACTCCGCTATCTGTATAAACATGGAAATATTTACATCGCTATCTGTATAAACATGGAAATATTTCCACCGCAATCAGTGTAAACATAGAAATATCTACACCGCTATCTTTATAAACATGGAAATGTCTACACCGCAATCTGTGTAAACATGGATATATCTACACCGCTATCTGTATAAACATGGAAATATCTACACCGCTATCTGTGTAAACATGGAAATATCTACACCGCTATCTGAATAAACATGGAAATATCTACACCACAATCTGTATAAACGTGGAAATATGTACACCGCAATCTGTGCAAATATGGAAATATCTACACCTCTATCTCTGTAAATATGGAAATATCTAAACCGCTATCTGTATAAACATGGAAATATCTACACCGCTATATGTATAAACATGGAAATATATACACCATGATCTGTATAAACATGGATATATCTACACCGCTATCTGTATAAACATGGAAATATCTACACCGCTATCTCTATAAACATGGAATTGTCAACACCGCTATCTGTATAAACATGGAAATATCTACATGGCTATCCCTAAAAACATGGAATTATCTTCACCACCTTCTGTATAAACATGGAAATATCTACACTGCCATCTGTATAAACATGGAAATAACTAAACTGCTATCTCTATAAACATTGAAATATCAACACTGCCTTCTGGATATACATGGAAATACCTACACAGTCATCTGTGTAAATATGGAAATATCTACACAGCCATGTCTATAAACATGGAAATACCTACATCGCTATTTCTATATACATGAAAATAGCCACACAGCAATCTGTAAACATGGAAATATCTACACTGCCATCTGTATAAACATGGAAATATCTACACTGCCATCTGTATACAAATGGAAATATCTACACAGTCATCTGTATAAACATTGAAATATCTCCACCGCTATCTGTCTAATCATGGAAATATCTCCACCGCTATCTGTATAAACATGGAAATATCTACACCGCTATCTGTATAAACATGGAAATGTCTACACTGCTATCTGTATAAACATGGATATATCTACTCCGCTATCTGTATAAACATGGAAATATTTACATCGCTATCTGTATAAACATGGAAATATTTCCACCGCAATCTGTGTAAACATAGAAATATCTACACCGCTATCTTTATAAACATGGAAATGTCTACACCGCAATCTGTGTAAACATGGATATATCTACACCGCTATCTGTATAAACATGGAAATATCTACACCGCTATCTGTATAAACATGGAAATATCTACACCGCTATCTGTATAAACATGGAAATATCTACACCACAATCTGTATAAACGTGGAAATATGTACAACGCAATCTGTGCAAATATGGAAATATCTACACCTCTATCTCTGTAAATATGGAAATATCTAAACCGCTATCTGTATAAACATGGAAATATCTACACCGCTATATGTATAAACATGGAAATATATACACCACGATCTGTATAAACATGGATATATCTACACCACTATCTGTATAAACATGGAAATATCTACATGGCTATCCCTAAAAACATGGAAATATCTTCACCGCCTTCTGTATAAACATGGAAATATCTACACTGCCATCTGTATAAACATGGAAATAACTAAACTGCTATCTCTATAAACCTTGAAATATCAACACTGCCTTCTGGATATACATGGAAATACCTACACAGTCATCTGTGTAAACATGGAAATATCTACACAGCCATCTCTATAAACATGGAGATACCTACACTGCTATTTCTATAAACATGAAAATAGCCACACAGCAATCTGTATAAACATGGAAATATCTACACTGCCCTCTGTATAAACATGGAAATATCTACACTGCCATCTGTATACAAATGGAAATATCAACACAGTCATCTGTATAAACATTGAAATATTTCCACCGCTATCTGTCTAATCATGGAAATATCTCCACCGCTATCTGTATAAACATGGAAATGTCTACACCGCTATCTGTATAAACATGGAAATGTCTACACCGCTATCTGTATAAACATGGATATATCTACTCAGCTATCTGTATAAAAATGGGAATATTTACATCGCTTTCTGTATAAACATGGAAATATCTACACCACTATCTGTATAAACGTGGAAATATGTAAACCGCAATCGGTGCAAATATGGAAATATCTACACCTCTATCTCTGTAAATATGGAAATAACTACACCGCTATCTGTATAAACATGGAAATATCTACACCGCTATCTGTATAAACATGGAAATATATACACCACAATCTGTATAAACATGGATATATCTACACCGCTATCTGTATAAACATGGAAACATCTACACCGCTATCTGTATAAACATGGAAATATCTACACCGCTATCTGTATAACTATGGAAATATCTACACCGCTATCTCTATAAACATGGAAATATCTACACCACTGTCTGTATAAACATGGAAATATCTTCATGGCTATCTCTCTAAACATGGAAATATCTACACCGCCATATGAATAAACATGGAAATACCTACACAGTCATCTGTATAAACATGGAAATATCTACCCCACTATCTGTATAAACATGGAAATATCTACACTGCAATCTGTATAAACATGGAAATAACTACACAGCCATCTCTATAAACATGGAAATATCTACATCGCTGTCTGTATAAACATGGAAATATCCACACCGCTATCTGCGTAACATGGAAATATTTACACCGCCGTCTGCAAAAAACATGGAAATATCTACACAGTCATCTGTATAAACATGGAAATATCTACACCGCTATCTGTATAAACATGGAAATATCTGCACCGCTATCTGTATAAACATGGAAATATCTAGACCGCTATCTGTATAAATATGGAAATATCTACACCGCCATCTGTATAAACATGGAAATATGTACACAGTCATCTGTATAAACATGGAAATAACTACACCGCTATGTGTATAAAAATGGAAATATCTACACCGTTATCTATATAAACATGGAAATATCTAGACCGCTATCTGTATAAACATTCAAATATTTACATTGCTATCTGTAAAAACATGGAAATATCTCCTCCGCTATCTCTATAAACATGGAAATATCTACACCGCTATCTGCATAAATATGGAAATATCTACACCGCTATCTCTATAAACATGGAAATGTCAACACCGCTATCTGTATAAACATGGAAATATCTACATGGCTATCCCTAAAAACATGGAAATATCTTCACCACCTTCTGTATAAACATGGAAATATCTACACTGCCATCTGTATAAACATGGAAATAACTAAACTGCTATCTCTATAAACATTGAAATATCAACACTGCCTCTGGATATACAAGGAAATAGCTACACAATCATCTGTGTAAACATGGAAATATCCACACAGCCATTTCTATAAACATGGAAATACCTACATCGCTATTTCTATAAACATGAAAATAGCCACACAGCAATCTGTATAAACATGGAAATATCTACACTGCCATCTGTATAAACATGGAAATATCTACACTGCCATCTGTATACAAATGGAAATATCTACACAGTCATCTATATAAACATTGTAATATCTCCACCGCTATCTGTCCAATCATGGAAATATCTCCACCGCTATCTGTATAAACATGGAAATATCTACACCGCTATCTGTATAAACATGGAAATGTCTACACTGCTATCTGTATAAACATGGATATATCTACTCTGCTATCTGTATAAACATGGAAATATTTACATCGCTATCTGTATAAACATGGAAATATTTCCACCGCAATCTGTGTAAACATAGAAATATCTACACCGCTATCTTTATAAACATGGAAATGTCTACACCGCAATCTGTGTAAACATGGATATATCTACACCGCTATCTGTATAAACATGGAAATATCTACACCGCTATCTGTGTAAACATGGAAATATCTACACCGCTATCTGAATAAACATGGAAATATCTACACCACAATCTGTATAAACGTGGAAATATGTACACCGCAATCTGTGCAAATATGGAAATATCTACACCTCTATCTCTGTAAATATGGAAATATCTAAACCGCTATCTGTATAAACATGGAAATATCTACACCGCTATATGTATAAACATGGAAATATATACACCACGATCTGTATAAACATGGATATATCTACACCGCTATCTGTATAAACATGGAAATATCTACACCGCTATCTCTATAAACATGGAATTGTCAACACCGCTATCTGTATAAACATGGAAATATCTACATGGCTATCCCTAAAAACATGGAATTATCTTCACCACCTTCTGTATAAACATGGAAATATCTACACTGCCATCTGTATAAACATGGAAATAACTAAACTGCTATCTCTATAAACATTGAAATATCAACACTGCCTTCTGGATATACATGGAAATACCTACACAGTCATCTGTGTAAATATGGAAATATCTACACAGCCATGTCTATAAACATGGAAATACCTACATCGCTATTTCTATATACATGAAAATAGCCACACAGCAATCTGTAAACATGGAAATATCTACACTGCCATCTGTATAAACATGGAAATATCTACACTGCCATCTGTATACAAATGGAAATATCTACACAGTCATCTGTATAAACATTGAAATATCTCCACCGCTATCTGTCTAATCATGGAAATATCTCCACCGCTATCTGTATAAACATGGAAATATCTACACCGCTATCTGTATAAACATGGAAATGTCTACACTGCTATCTGTATAAACATGGATATATCTACTCCGCTATCTGTATAAACATGGAAATATTTACATCGCTATCTGTATAAACATGGAAATATTTCCACCGCAATCTGTGTAAACATAGAAATATCTACACCGCTATCTTTATAAACATGGAAATGTCTACACCGCAATCTGTGTAAACATGGATATATCTACACCGCTATCTGTATAAACATGGAAATATCTACACCACGATCTGTATAAACATGGATATATCTACACCGCTATCTGTATAAACATGGAAATATCTACACCGCTATCTCTATAAACATGGAAATGTCAACACCGCTATCTGTATAAACATGGAAATATCTACATGGCTATCCCTAAAAACATGGAAATATCTTCACCGCCTTCTGTATAAACATGGAAATATCTACACTGCCATCTGTATAAACATGGAAATAACTAAACTGCTATCTCTATAAACATTGAAATATCAACACTGCCTTCTGGATATACATGGAAATACCTACACAGTCATCTGTGTAAACATGGAAATATCTACACAGCCATTTCTATAAACATGGAAATACCTACATCGCTATTTCTATAAACATGAAAATAGCCACACAGCAATCTGTATAAACATGGAAATATCTACACTGCCATCTGTATAAACATGGAAATATCTATACCGCTATCTGTATAAACATGGAAATGTCTACACTGCTATCTGTATAAACATGGATATATCTACTCCGCTATCTGTATAAACATGGAAATATTTACATCGCTATCAGTATAAACATGGAAATATTTCCACCGCAATCTGTGTAAACATAGAAATATCTACACCGCTATCTTTATAAACATGGAAATGTCTACACCGCAATCTGTGTAAACATGGATATATCTACACCGCTATCTGTATAAACATGGAAATATCTACACCCCTATCTGTATAAACATGGAAATATCTACACCGCTATCTGTATAAACATGGAAATATCTACACCACAATCTGTATAAACGTGGAAATATGTACACCGCAATCTGTGCAAATATGGAAATATCTACACCTCTATCTCTGTAAATATGGAGATATCTAAACCGCTATCTGTATAAACATGGAAATATCTACACCGCTATATGTATAAACATGGAAATAAATACACCATGATCTGTATAAACATGGATATATCTACACCGCTATCTGTATAAACATGGAAATATCTACACCGCTATCTCTATAAACATGGAAATGTCAACACCGCTATCTGTATAAACATGGAAATATCTACATGGCTATCCCTAAAAACATGGAAATAGCTTCACCGCCTTCTGTATAAACATGGAAATATCTACACTGCCATCTCTATAAACATGGAAATAACTAAACTGCTATCTCTATAAACCTTGAAATATCAACACTGCCTTCTGGATATACATGGAAATACCTACACAGTCATCTGTGTAAACATGGAAATATCTACACAGCCATCTCTATAAACATGGAAATACCTACACCGATATTTCTATAAATATGAAAATAGCCACACAGCAATCTGTATAAACATGGAAATATCTACACTGCCATCTGTATAAACATGGAAATATCTACACTGCCATCTGTATACAAATGGAAATATCTACACAGTCATCTGTATAAACATTGAAATATCTCCACCGCTATCTGTCTAATCATGGAAATATCTCCACCGCTATCTGTATAAACATGGAAATATCTACACCGCTATCTGTATACACATGGAAATACCTACACGGCAATCAGTGTATAGATGGAAATATCAACACCGCCATCTGTACAAACATGGAAATATCTGCACTGCGGTCTGTATAAACTTGGAAATATCTACACCGGTATCAGAATAAACATGGAAATATCTACACCACCATCTGTATAAACATGGAAATATCTACACCGCGATCTGTATAAACATGGAAATATCTACACAGTTATCTCTATAAACATGGAAATATCTACACCGCCATCTGTATAAACATGGAAATACCTACAAAGTCATCTGTATAAACATGGAAATATCTACACAGCCATCTGTATATACATGGAAATATCTACACCACTATCTGTATAAACATGGAAATAACTACACCGCTATTTGTATAAACAAGGAAATATCTACACCGTGATCTGTATCAACATGGAAATATCTACACCGCTATCTCTATAAACATGTAAAAATCAACAACGCTATCTCTATGAACATGGAAATATCTACACCTCCATCTTTATAAACATGGAAATGTCTACACCACGATCAGTATAAACATGGAAATATCTACAGCGCTATCTGTATAAAAATGGAAATATCTCCACTGCTATCTCTATAAACATCGAAATATCTACACCGCCATCTGTATAAACATGGAAATAATTACAAAGTTGTCTGTATAAACATGGAAATATCTACACCACCATCTGTATAAACATGGAAATATCTACACAGCCATGTGTACATACATGGAAATATCTACACCGCTATCTATATAAACATGGAAATATCTACACCGCCATCTGTATAAACATGGAAATAATTACAAAGTTGTCTGTATAAACATGGAAATATCTACACTGCCATCTGTATAAACATGGAAATATCTACACAGCCATGTGTACATACATGGAAATATCTTCACCGCTATCTATATAAACATGGAAATATCTCCCATGCTATCTCTATGAACATCGAAATATCTACATCGCCATCTGTATAAACATGGAAATACTTACAAAGTTATCTGTATAAACATGGAAATACTTACAAAGTTATCTGTAGAAACATGGAAATATCTACACCGCCATCTGTATAAACATGGAAATATCTACACAGCCATGTGTACATACATGGAAATATCTACACTGCTATCTATATAAACATGGAAATAACTACACCGCTATCTGTATAAACATGGAAATATCAAAACCGCCATCTACATATCCATGGAAATTTCTGCGCCGCCATCTGTATAAACATGGAAATATCTACACGGTCATCCGTGTATAGATGGAAATATCAACACCGCCATCTGTACAAACATGGAAATATCAGCACCGCTATCTGTATAAACATGGAAATATCTACACCGCTATCTCTATAATCATGGAAATACCTACACCGTGATCTGTATAAACATGGAAATATTTACACAGACTTCTGTATAAATATGGAAATATCTACACGGTCATCTGTATAAACATGGAAATATCTACACTGCCATCTGTAGAAAGATGGATATATCTACACGGCTATCTCTATAAATATGGAAATATCTACACCGCCATCTCTATGAACATGAAAATAACTACACTGCCATTTCCATAAAGATGGAAGTATCTACTCCGCCATGTGTATAAACACGGAAATATCTACACCACCATCTGTGTAAACATGGAAATACCTACACCGCTATCTGTACAAACATGGAAATAACTTCACCACCATCTGCATGTCCTTGGAAATATCTATGCCGCCCTCTGAATAAACATGTAAATATCTACACGGCCATCTGTGTATAGATGGAAATATCAACACCGCCATCTGTACAAACATGGAAATATCTACAACGCTATCTCTATAGACATGGAAATAACTGCACCGCCATCTGTAAAAATATGGAAATATCTATACAGTCCTCTGTATAAACATGGAAATATCTGCAATGCCATCTGCAGAAAGATGGAAATATCTACACCGCAATCTGTGTAAAGATGGAAATAGCTACACCGATATCTGTAAAAACATGGAAATATCTACACGGCTATCTGTATAAACATGGAAATATCTACACCGCGATCGGTATAAACATGGAAATATCTACACCGTGATCTGTATAAACATGGAAACACCTACAAAGTCATCTGTATAAACATGGAAATATCTACACAACCATCTGTATAAACATGGAAATATCTACACAGCCATCTGTATATACATGGAAATATCTACACCACTATCTGTATAAACATAGAAATAACTACACCGCTATTTGTATAAACAAGGAAATATCTACACCGTGATCTGTATAAACATGGAAATATCTACGCCACCATCTCTATAAACAGGGAAATATCTACACCCCTATCTGTATAAACATGGAAATATCCACACCGCTATCTCTATAAACATGGAAAAATCAACACCGCTATCTCTATGAACATGGAAATATCTACACCGCCATCTCTATAAACATGGAAATGTCTACACCACGATCAGTATAAACATGGAAATATCTACTCCGCTATCTGTATAAACATGCAAATATCTACACAGCCATGTGTACATACACGGAAATATCTACACCGCTATCTATATAAACATGGAAATAACTACACCGCCGTCTGTATAAACATGGAAATATCTACACGGTCAACTGTGTATAGATGGAAATATCAACACCGCCACCTGCACAAACATGGAAATATCTGCACCGCTATCTGTAAAAACATGGAAATATCTACACCGCGGTCTGTATAAACATGGAAATATCAACACTGCTATCGGTGTAAACATGGAAATATCTACACCGCTATCTCTATAAACATGGAAATATCTACACCGTGATCTGTTTAAACATGGAAATATTTACACCGCTATCTGTATAAACATGGAAACTTCTACACCGTTATCTGTGTAAATATGGAATTATCTACACCGCTATCTCTATAAACTTGGAAATATCTACACTGCCATCTGTATAAACATGGAAACACCTACACAGTCATCTGTGTAAACATGGAAATATCTACACCACCATCTGTATAAACATGGAAATATCTACAATGCCATCTGTATACACATGGAAATACCTATACGGCAAACAGTGTATAGATGGAAACATCAACACCGCCATCTGTACAAACATGGAAATATCTACACTGCTATCTCTACAAACATGGAAATATCTTCACTGCGGTCTGTATAAACATGGAAATATCTACACCGGTATCTGTATAAACATGGAAATATCTACACCATGATCTGTATAAACATGGAAATATATACAGCGCTATCTGTATAAACATGGAAATATCTGCACCGCTATCTCTATAAACATGGAAATAACTACAACGACATCTGTATAAACATGGAAATACCTACACAGTCATGTGTAGGAACATTTAAATATCTACACTGCCATCTGTATAAATATAGAAATATCTACACAGCCCTCTGTATAAATATGGAAATATCTGCATAGGCATCTGTGTAAACATGGAAATATCTGCACCGCTATCTGTATAAACATGGAAATATCTACACCGCTGGCTCTATAAACATGGAAATATGTACACCGCTATGTGTATAAACATGGAAATATCTCCACTACTCTCTGTATAAACATGGAAATATCTCCACCGTTATCTGTATAAACATGGAAATATCAACAGCGCCATCTATGTAAACATTCAAATATCTACACTGCCATCCGTAAAAACATGGAAATATCTACACAGTCATCTGAATAAACATGGAAATATCTACACCACCATCTGTATAAACATGGAAATAGCTACAATACCATCTGTATACACATGGAAATATCTACACAGACACCTGTATAAATATGGAAATACCTACACGGCCATCTGTATAAACATGGAAATATCTACACTGCCATCTGTAGAAAGATGGAAATATCTACACCGCCATCTCTATGAACATGAAAATATCTACACTGCCATCTCCATAAAGATGGAAGTATCTACTCCGGAATGTGTATAAACACGGAAATATCTACACAACCGTCTGTGTAAACATGGAAATACCTACACCGCTATCTGTATAAACATGGAAATAACTACACCGCCATCTGCATGTCCTTGGAAATATCTACGCCGCCATCTGAATAAACATGGAAATATCTACACGGCCATCTGTGTATAGATGGAAATATCAACACCGCCATCTGTACAAACATAGAAATATCTACACCTCTATCTCTGTAGACATGGAAATATCTGCACCGCCATCTGTAAAAACATGGAAATACCTATACAGTCATCTGTACAAACATAAAAATATCTACAATGCCATCTGTAGAAAGATGGAAATATCTACACCGTAATCTGTGTAAACATGGAAATATCTACACCGTTTATCTGGAAAAACATGGAAATATCTACACCGCTATCTGTATAAACATGGAAATATCTACACCGCGATCTGTTTAAACATGGAAATATCTACACCGCGATCTGTATAAACATGGAAATATCTACACCGCTATCTGTATAAATATGGAAATATCTACACAGTTATCTCTATAAACATGGAAATATCTACACCGACATCTGTATAAACATGGAAATACCTACAAAGTCATCTGTATAAACATGGAAATATCTACACAGCCATCTGTATAAACATGGAAATATCTACACAGCCATCTGTATATACATGGAAATATCTACACCACTATCTGTATAAACATGGAAATAACTACACCGCTATTTGTATAAACAACGAAATATCTACACCATGATCTGTATAAACATGGAAATATCTACACCGCCATCTCTATAAACAGGGAAGTATCTACACCCCTATCTGTATAAACTTGGAAATATCCACACCACTATCTCAATAAACATGGAAAAATCAACACCGCTATCTCTATGAACATGGAAATATCTACACCGCCATCTCTATAAACATGGAAAAGTCTACACCACAATCAGTATAAACATGGAAATATCTACACCGCTATCTGTATAAACATGGAAATATCTCCACTGCTATCTCTATAAACATTGAAATATCTACACCGCCATCTCTATAAACATGGAAATATTTACAAAGTTATCTGTATAAACATGGAAATATCTACACCGCCATCTGTATAAACATGGAAATATCTACACAGCCATGTGTACATACATGGAAATATCTACACCGCTATCTATATAAACATGGAAATAACTACACCGCTATCTGTATAAACATGGAAATATCTACACCGCCATCTACATATCCATGGAAATATCTGCGCCGCCATCTGTATAAAGATGGAATTATCTACACGGTCATCTGTGTATAGATGGAAATATCAACACCGCCATCTGTACAAACATGGAAATATCTGCACCGCTATTTGCATAAACATGGAAATATCTACACCGTGGTCTGTATAAAGATGGAAATATCAACACCGCTATCGGTATAAACCTGGAAATATCTACACCGCTATCTCTATGTACATGGAAATATCTACACCGTGATCTGTATAAACATGGAAATATTTACACCGCTATCTGTATAAACATGGAAATTTCTACACCATTATCTGTATAAATATGGAAATATGTACACCGCTATCTCTATAAACTTGGAAATATCTACACCGCCATCTGTATAAACATGGAAATACCGATACAGTCATCTGTGTAAACATGGAAATATCTACACCACCATCTGTATAAACATGGAAATATCTACAATCCCATCTGTATACACATGGAAATACCTACACGGCAATCAGTGTATACATGGAAACATCAACACCGCCATCTGTACAAACATGGAAATATCTACACTGCTATCTCTATAAACATGGAAATATCTACACTGCGGTCTGTATAAACATGGAAATATCTACACCGGTATCTGAATAAACATGGAAATATCAACACGGCCATCTGTGTATAGATGGAAATATCTACACCGATATCTGTATAAACATGGAAATATCTACACAGTTATCTCTATAAACATGGAAATATCTACACCGTCATCTGTATAAACATTGAAATACCTACAAAGTCGTCTGTATAAACATGGAAATATCTACACAGCCGTCTGTATAAACATGGAAATATCTACACAGCCCTCTGTATATACATGGAAATATCTACACCACTATCTGTATAAACATGGAAATAACTACACCGCCATCTGCATGTCCTTGGAAATATCTACGCCGCCATCTGAATAAACATGGAAATATCTACACGGCCATCTGTGTATAGATGGAAATATCAACAACGCCATCTGTACAAACATAGAAATATCTACACCGCTATCTCTGTAGACATGGAAATATCTGCACCGCCATCTGTAAAAACATGGAAATACCTATACAGTCATCTGTACAAACATGAAAATATCTACAATGCCATCTGTAGAAAGATGGAAATATCTACACCGTAATCTGTGTAAACATGGAAATATCTACACCGTTTATCTGGAAAAACATGGAAATATCTACACCGCTATCTGTATAAACATGGAAATATCTACACCGCGATCTGTATAAACATGGAAATATCTACACCGTTATCTGTATAAACATGGAAATATCTACACCACTATCTGTATAAACGTGGAAATATGTAAACCGCAATCGGTGCAAATATGGAAATATCTACACCTCTATCTCTGTAAATATGGAAATAACTACACCGCCATCTGTATAAACATGGAAATATCTACACTGCTATCTGTATAAACATGGAAATATATACACCACAATCTGTATAAACATGGATATATCTACACCGCTATCTGTATAAACATGGAAACATCTACACCGCTATCTGTATAAACATGGAAATATCTACACTGCTATCTGTATAACTATGGAAATATCTACACCGCTATCTCTATAAACATGGAAATATCTACACCACTGTCTGTATAAACATGGAAATATCTTCATGGCTAACTCTCTAAACATGGAAATATCTACACCGCCATATGTATAAACATGGAAATACCTACACAGTCATCTGTATAAACATGGAAATATCTACCCCACTATCTGTATAAACATGGAAATATCTACACTGCAATCTGTAAAAACATGGAAATAACTACACAGCCATCTCTATAAACATGGAGATATCTACATCGCTGTCTGTATAAACATGGAAATATCCACACCGCTATCTGCGTAACATGGAAATATTTACACCGCCATCTGTAAAAAACATGGAAATATCTACACAGTCATCTGTATAAACATGGAAATATCTACACCGCTATCTGTATAAACATGGAAATATCTGCACCGCTATCTGTATAAACATGGAAATATCTAGACCGCTATCTGTATAAATATGGAAATATCTACACCGCCATCTGTATAAACATGGAAATATGTACACAGTCATCTGTATAAACATGGAAATAACTACACCGCTATGTGTATAAAAATGGAAATATCTACACCGTTATCTATATAAACATGGAAATATCTAGACCGCTATCTGTATAAACATTCAAATATTTACATTGCTATCTGTAAAAACATGGAAATATCTCCTCCGCTATCTCTATAAACATGGAAATATCTACACCGCTATCTGCATAAATATGGAAATATCTACACCGCTATCTCTATAAACATGGAAATGTCAACACCGCTATCTGTATAAACATGGAAATATCTACATGGCTATCCCTAAAAACATGGAAATATCTTCACCACCTTCTGTATAAACATGGAAATATCTACACTGCCATCTGTATAAACATGGAAATAACTAAACTGCTATCTCTATAAACATTGAAATATCAACACTGCCTCTGGATATACAAGGAAATAGCTACACAATCATCTGTGTAAACATGGAAATATCCACACAGCCATTTCTATAAACATGGAAATACCTACATCGCTATTTCTATAAACATGAAAATAGCCACACAGCAATCTGTATAAACATGGAAATATCTACACTGCCATCTGTATAAACATGGAAATATCTACACTGCCATCTGTATACAAATGGAAATATCTACACAGTCATCTATATAAACATTGTAATATCTCCACCGCTATCTGTCCAATCATGGAAATATCTCCACCGCTATCTGTATAAACATGGAAATATCTACACCGCTATCTGTATAAACATGGAAATGTCTACACTGCTATCTGTATAAACATGGATATATCTACTCCGCTATCTGTATAAACATGGAAATATTTACATCGCTATCTGTATAAACATGGAAATATTTCCACCGCAATCTGTGTAAACATAGAAATATCTACACCGCTATCTTTATAAACATGGAAATGTCTACACCGCAATCTGTGTAAACATGGATATATCTACACCGCTATCTGTATAAACATGGAAATATCTACACCGCTATCTGTGTAAACATGGAAATATCTACACCGCTATCTGAATAAACATGGAAATATCTACACCACAATCTGTATAAACGTGGAAATATGTACACCGCAATCTGTGCAAATATGGAAATATCTACACCTCTATCTCTGTAAATATGGAAATATCTAAACCGCTATCTGTATAAACATGGAAATATCTACACCGCTATATGTATAAACATGGAAATATATACACCACGATCTGTATAAACATGGATATATCTACACCGCTATCTGTATAAACATGGAAATATCTACACCGCTATCTCTATAAACATGGAATTGTCAACACCGCTATCTGTATAAACATGGAAATATCTACATGGCTATCCCTAAAAACATGGAATTATCTTCACCACCTTCTGTATAAACATGGAAATATCTACACTGCCATCTGTATAAACATGGAAATAACTAAACTGCTATCTCTATAAACATTGAAATATCAACACTGCCTTCTGGATATACATGGAAATACCTACACAGTCATCTGTGTAAATATGGAAATATCTACACAGCCATGTCTATAAACATGGAAATACCTACATCGCTATTTCTATATACATGAAAATAGCCACACAGCAATCTGTAAACATGGAAATATCTACACTGCCATCTGTATAAACATGGAAATATCTACACTGCCATCTGTATACAAATGGAAATATCTACACAGTCATCTGTATAAACATTGAAATATCTCCACCGCTATCTGTCTAATCATGGAAATATCTCCACCGCTATCTGTATAAACATGGAAATATCTACACCGCTATCTGTATAAACATGGAAATGTCTACACTGCTATCTGTATAAACATGGATATATCTACTCCGCTATCTGTATAAACATGGAAATATTTACATCGCTATCTGTATAAACATGGAAATATTTCCACCGCAATCTGTGTAAACATAGAAATATCTACACCGCTATCTTTATAAACATGGAAATGTCTACACCGCAATCTGTGTAAACATGGATATATCTACACCGCTATCTGTATAAACATGGAAATATCTACACCACGATCTGTATAAACATGGATATATCTACACCGCTATCTGTATAAACATGGAAATATCTACACCGCTATCTCTATAAACATGGAAATGTCAACACCGCTATCTGTATAAACATGGAAATATCTACATGGCTATCCCTAAAAACATGGAAATATCTTCACCGCCTTCTGTATAAACATGGAAATATCTACACTGCCATCTGTATAAACATGGAAATAACTAAACTGCTATCTCTATAAACATTGAAATATCAACACTGCCTTCTGGATATACATGGAAATACCTACACAGTCATCTGTGTAAACATGGAAATATCTACACAGCCATTTCTATAAACATGGAAATACCTACATCGCTATTTCTATAAACATGAAAATAGCCACACAGCAATCTGTATAAACATGGAAATATCTACACTGCCATCTGTATAAACATGGAAATATCTATACCGCTATCTGTATAAACATGGAAATGTCTACACTGCTATCTGTATAAACATGGATATATCTACTCCGCTATCTGTATAAACATGGAAATATTTACATCGCTATCAGTATAAACATGGAAATATTTCCACCGCAATCTGTGTAAACATAGAAATATCTACACCGCTATCTTTATAAACATGGAAATGTCTACACCGCAATCTGTGTAAACATGGATATATCTACACCGCTATCTGTATAAACATGGAAATATCTACACCCCTATCTGTATAAACATGGAAATATCTACACCGCTATCTGTATAAACATGGAAATATCTACACCACAATCTGTATAAACGTGGAAATATGTACACCGCAATCTGTGCAAATATGGAAATATCTACACCTCTATCTCTGTAAATATGGAGATATCTAAACCGCTATCTGTATAAACATGGAAATATCTACACCGCTATATGTATAAACATGGAAATAAATACACCATGATCTGTATAAACATGGATATATCTACACCGCTATCTGTATAAACATGGAAATATCTACACCGCTATCTCTATAAACATGGAAATGTCAACACCGCTATCTGTATAAACATGGAAATGTCTACACTGCTATCTGTATAAACATGGATATATCTACTCCGCTATCTGTATAAACATGGAAATATTTACATCGCTATCTGTATAAACATGGAAATATTTCCACCGCAATCTGTGTAAACATAGAAATATCTACACCGCTATCTTTATAAACATGGAAATGTCTACACCGCAATCTGTGTAAACATGGATATATCTACACCGCTATCTGTATAAACATGGAAATATCTACACCGCTATCTGTGTAAACATGGAAATATCTACACCGCTATCTGAATAAACATGGAAATATCTACACCACAATCTGTATAAACGTGGAAATATGTACACCGCAATCTGTGCAAATATGGAAATATCTACACCTCTATCTCTGTAAATATGGAAATATCTAAACCGCTATCTGTATAAACATGGAAATATCTACACCGCTATATGTATAAACATGGAAATATATACACCACGATCTGTATAAACATGGATATATCTACACCGCTATCTGTATAAACATGGAAATATCTACACCGCTATCTCTATAAACATGGAATTGTCAACACCGCTATCTGTATAAACATGGAAATATCTACATGGCTATCCCTAAAAACATGGAATTATCTTCACCACCTTCTGTATAAACATGGAAATATCTACACTGCCATCTGTATAAACATGGAAATAACTAAACTGCTATCTCTATAAACATTGAAATATCAACACTGCCTTCTGGATATACATGGAAATACCTACACAGTCATCTGTGTAAATATGGAAATATCTACACAGCCATGTCTATAAACATGGAAATACCTACATCGCTATTTCTATATACATGAAAATAGCCACACAGCAATCTGTAAACATGGAAATATCTACACTGCCATCTGTATAAACATGGAAATATCTACACTGCCATCTGTATACAAATGGAAATATCTACACAGTCATCTGTATAAACATTGAAATATCTCCACCGCTATCTGTCTAATCATGGAAATATCTCCACCGCTATCTGTATAAACATGGAAATATCTACACCGCTATCTGTATAAACATGGAAATGTCTACACTGCTATCTGTATAAACATGGATATATCTACTCCGCTATCTGTATAAACATGGAAATATTTACATCGCTATCTGTATAAACATGGAAATATTTCCACCGCAATCTGTGTAAACATAGAAATATCTACACCGCTATCTTTATAAACATGGAAATGTCTACACCGCAATCTGTGTAAACATGGATATATCTACACCGCTATCTGTATAAACATGGAAATATCTACACCACGATCTGTATAAACATGGATATATCTACACCGCTATCTGTATAAACATGGAAATATCTACACCGCTATCTCTATAAACATGGAAATGTCAACACCGCTATCTGTATAAACATGGAAATATCTACATGGCTATCCCTAAAAACATGGAAATATCTTCACCGCCTTCTGTATAAACATGGAAATATCTACACTGCCATCTGTATAAACATGGAAATAACTAAACTGCTATCTCTATAAACATTGAAATATCAACACTGCCTTCTGGATATACATGGAAATACCTACACAGTCATCTGTGTAAACATGGAAATATCTACACAGCCATTTCTATAAACATGGAAATACCTACATCGCTATTTCTATAAACATGAAAATAGCCACACAGCAATCTGTATAAACATGGAAATATCTACACTGCCATCTGTATAAACATGGAAATATCTATACCGCTATCTGTATAAACATGGAAATGTCTACACTGCTATCTGTATAAACATGGATATATCTACTCCGCTATCTGTATAAACATGGAAATATTTACATCGCTATCAGTATAAACATGGAAATATTTCCACCGCAATCTGTGTAAACATAGAAATATCTACACCGCTATCTTTATAAACATGGAAATGTCTACACCGCAATCTGTGTAAACATGGATATATCTACACCGCTATCTGTATAAACATGGAAATATCTACACCCCTATCTGTATAAACATGGAAATATCTACACCGCTATCTGTATAAACATGGAAATATCTACACCACAATCTGTATAAACGTGGAAATATGTACACCGCAATCTGTGCAAATATGGAAATATCTACACCTCTATCTCTGTAAATATGGAGATATCTAAACCGCTATCTGTATAAACATGGAAATATCTACACCGCTATATGTATAAACATGGAAATAAATACACCATGATCTGTATAAACATGGATATATCTACACCGCTATCTGTATAAACATGGAAATATCTACACCGCTATCTCTATAAACATGGAAATGTCAACACCGCTATCTGTATAAACATGGAAATATCTACATGGCTATCCCTAAAAACATGGAAATAGCTTCACCGCCTTCTGTATAAACATGGAAATATCTACACTGCCATCTCTATAAACATGGAAATAACTAAACTGCTATCTCTATAAACCTTGAAATATCAACACTGCCTTCTGGATATACATGGAAATACCTACACAGTCATCTGTGTAAACATGGAAATATCTACACAGCCATCTCTATAAACATGGAAATACCTACACCGATATTTCTATAAATATGAAAATAGCCACACAGCAATCTGTATAAACATGGAAATATCTACACTGCCATCTGTATAAACATGGAAATATCTACACTGCCATCTGTATACAAATGGAAATATCTACACAGTCATCTGTATAAACATTGAAATATCTCCACCGCTATCTGTCTAATCATGGAAATATCTCCACCGCTATCTGTATAAACATGGAAATATCTACACCGCTATCTGTATACACATGGAAATACCTACACGGCAATCAGTGTATAGATGGAAATATCAACACCGCCATCTGTACAAACATGGAAATATCTGCACTGCGGTCTGTATAAACTTGGAAATATCTACACCGGTATCTGAATAAACATGGAAATATCTACACCACCATCTGTATAAACATGGAAATATCTACACCGCGATCTGTATAAACATGGAAATATCTACACAGTTATCTCTATAAACATGGAAATATCTACACCGCCATCTGTATAAACATGGAAATACCTACAAAGTCATCTGTATAAACATGGAAATATCTACACAGCCATCTGTATATACATGGAAATATCTACACCACTATCTGTATAAACATGGAAATAACTACACCGCTATTTGTATAAACAAGGAAATATCTACACCGTGATCTGTATAAACATGGAAATATCTACACCGCTATCTCTATAAACATGGAAAAATCAACACCGCTATCTCTATGAACATGGAAATATCTACACCTCCATCTTTATAAACATGGAAATGTCTACACCACGATCAGTATAAACATGGAAATATCTACAGCGCTATCTGTATAAAAATGGAAATATCTCCACTGCTATCTCTATAAACATCGAAATATCTACACCGCCATCTGTATAAACATGGAAATAATTACAAAGTTGTCTGTATAAACATGGAAATATCTACACCACCATCTGTATAAACATGGAAATATCTACACAGCCATGTGTACATACATGGAAATATCTACACCGCTATCTATATAAACATGGAAATATCTACACCGCCATCTGTATAAACATGGAAATAATTACAAAGTTGTCTGTATAAACATGGAAATATCTACACCGCCATCTGTATAAACATGGAAATATCTACACAGCCATGTGTACATACATGGAAATATCTTCACCGCTATCTATATAAACATGGAAATATCTCCCATGCTATCTCTATGAACATCGAAATATCTACATCGCCATCTGTATAAACATGGAAATACTTACAAAGTTATCTGTATAAACATGGAAATACTTACAAAGTTATCTGTAGAAACATGGAAATATCTACACCGCCATCTGTATAAACATGGAAATATCTACACAGCCATGTGTACATACATGGAAATATCTACACTGCTATCTATATAAACATGGAAATAACTACACCGCTATCTGTATAAACATGGAAATATCAAAACCGCCATCTACATATCCATGGAAATTTCTGCGCCGCCATCTGTATAAACATGGAAATATCTACACGGTCATCCGTGTATAGATGGAAATATCAACACCGCCATCTGTACAAACATGGAAATATCAGCACCGCTATCTGTATAAACATGGAAATATCTACACCGCTATCTCTATAATCATGGAAATACCTACACCGTGATCTGTATAAACATGGAAATATTTACACAGACTTCTGTATAAATATGGAAATATCTACACGGTCATCTGTATAAACATGGAAATATCTACACTGCCATCTGTAGAAAGATGGATATATCTACACGGCTATCTCTATAAATATGGAAATATCTACACCGCCATCTCTATGAACATGAAAATAACTACACTGCCATTTCCATAAAGATGGAAGTATCTACTCCGCCATGTGTATAAACACGGAAATATCTACACCACCATCTGTGTAAACATGGAAATACCTACACCGCTATCTGTACAAACATGGAAATAACTTCACCACCATCTGCATGTCCTTGGAAATATCTATGCCGCCCTCTGAATAAACATGTAAATATCTACACGGCCATCTGTGTATAGATGGAAATATCAACACCGCCATCTGTACAAACATGGAAATATCTACAACGCTATCTCTATAGACATGGAAATAACTGCACCGCCATCTGTAAAAATATGGAAATATCTATACAGTCCTCTGTATAAACATGGAAATATCTGCAATGCCATCTGCAGAAAGATGGAAATATCTACACCGCAATCTGTGTAAAGATGGAAATAGCTACACCGATATCTGTAAAAACATGGAAATATCTACACGGCTATCTGTATAAACATGGAAATATCTACACCGCGATCGGTATAAACATGGAAATATCTACACCGTGATCTGTATAAACATGGAAACACCTACAAAGTCATCTGTATAAACATGGAAATATCTACACAACCATCTGTATAAACATGGAAATATCTACACAGCCATCTGTATATACATGGAAATATCTACACCACTATCTGTATAAACATAGAAATAACTACACCGCTATTTGTATAAACAAGGAAATATCTACACCGTGATCTGTATAAACATGGAAATATCTACGCCACCATCTCTATAAACAGGGAAATATCTACACCCCTATCTGTATAAACATGGAAATATCCACACCGCTATCTCTATAAACATGGAAAAATCAACACCGCTATCTCTATGAACATGGAAATATCTACACCGCCATCTCTATAAACATGGAAATGTCTACACCACGATCAGTATAAACATGGAAATATCTACTCCGCTATCTGTATAAACATGCAAATATCTACACAGCCATGTGTACATACACGGAAATATCTACACCGCTATCTATATAAACATGGAAATAACTACACCGCCGTCTGTATAAACATGGAAATATCTACACGGTCAACTGTGTATAGATGGAAATATCAACACCGCCACCTGCACAAACATGGAAATATCTGCACCGCTATCTGTAAAAACATGGAAATATCTACACCGCGGTCTGTATAAACATGGAAATATCAACACTGCTATCGGTGTAAACATGGAAATATCTACACCGCTATCTCTATAAACATGGAAATATCTACACCGTGATCTGTTTAAACATGGAAATATTTACACCGCTATCTGTATAAACATGGAAACTTCTACACCGTTATCTGTGTAAATATGGAATTATCTACACCGCTATCTCTATAAACTTGGAAATATCTACACCGCCATCTGTATAAAAATGGAAACACCTACACAGTCATCTGTGTAAACATGGAAATATCTACACCACCATCTGTATAAACATGGAAATATCTACAATGCCATCTGTATACACATGGAAATACCTATACGGCAAACAGTGTATAGATGGAAACATCAACACCGCCATCTGTACAAACATGGAAATATCTACACTGCTATCTCTACAAACATGGAAATATCTTCACTGCGGTCTGTATAAACATGGAAATATCTACACCGGTATCTGTATAAACATGGAAATATCTACACCATGATCTGTATAAACATGGAAATATATACAGCGCTATCTGTATAAACATGGAAATATCTGCACCGCTATCTCTATAAACATGGAAATAACTACAACGACATCTGTATAAACATGGAAATACCTACACAGTCATGTGTAGGAACATTTAAATATCTACACTGCCATCTGTATAAATATAGAAATATCTACACAGCCCTCTGTATAAATATGGAAATATCTGCATAGGCATCTGTGTAAACATGGAAATATCTGCACCGCTATCTGTATAAACATGGAAATATCTACACCGCTGGCTCTATAAACATGGAAATATGTACACCGCTATGTGTATAAACATGGAAATATCTCCACTACTCTCTGTATAAACATGGAAATATCTCCACCGTTATCTGTATAAACATGGAAATATCAACAGCGCCATCTATGTAAACATTCAAATATCTACACTGCCATCCGTAAAAACATGGAAATATCTACACAGTCATCTGAATAAACATGGAAATATCTACACCACCATCTGTATAAACATGGAAATAGCTACAATACCATCTGTATACACATGGAAATATCTACACAGACACCTGTATAAATATGGAAATACCTACACGGCCATCTGTATAAACATGGAAATATCTACACTGCCATCTGTAGAAAGATGGAAATATCTACACCGCCATCTCTATGAACATGAAAATATCTACACTGCCATCTCCATAAAGATGGAAGTATCTACTCCGGAATGTGTATAAACACGGAAATATCTACACAACCGTCTGTGTAAACATGGAAATACCTACACCGCTATCTGTATAAACATGGAAATAACTACACCGCCATCTGCATGTCCTTGGAAATATCTACGCCGCCATCTGAATAAACATGGAAATATCTACACGGCCATCTGTGTATAGATGGAAATATCAACACCGCCATCTGTACAAACATAGAAATATCTACACCTCTATCTCTGTAGACATGGAAATATCTGCACCGCCATCTGTAAAAACATGGAAATACCTATACAGTCATCTGTACAAACATGAAAATATCTACAATGCCATCTGTAGAAAGATGGAAATATCTACACCGTAATCTGTGTAAACATGGAAATATCTACACCGTTTATCTGGAAAAACATGGAAATATCTACACCGCTATCTGTATAAACATGGAAATATCTACACCGCGATCTGTTTAAACATGGAAATATCTACACCGCGATCTGTATAAACATGGAAATATCTACACCGCTATCTGTATAAATATGGAAATATCTACACAGTTATCTCTATAAACATGGAAATATCTACACCGACATCTGTATAAACATGGAAATACCTACAAAGTCATCTGTATAAACATGGAAATATCTACACAGCCATCTGTATAAACATGGAAATATCTACACAGCCATCTGTATATACATGGAAATATCTACACCACTATCTGTATAAACATGGAAATAACTACACCGCTATTTGTATAAACAACGAAATATCTACACCGTGATCTGTATAAACATGGAAATATCTACACCGCCATCTCTATAAACAGGGAAGTATCTACACCCCTATCTGTATAAACTTGGAAATATCCACACCACTATCTCAATAAACATGGAAAAATCAACACCGCTATCTCTATGAACATGGAAATATCTACACCGCCATCTCTATAAACATGGAAAAGTCTACACCACAATCAGTATAAACATGGAAATATCTACACCGCTATCTGTATAAACATGGAAATATCTCCACTGCTATCTCTATAAACATTGAAATATCTACACCGCCATCTCTATAAACATGGAAATATTTACAAAGTTATCTGTATAAACATGGAAATATCTACACCGCCATCTGTATAAACATGGAAATATCTACACAGCCATGTGTACATACATGGAAATATCTACACCGCTATCTATATAAACATGGAAATAACTACACCGCTATCTGTATAAACATGGAAATATCTACACCGCCATCTACATATCCATGGAAATATCTGCGCCGCCATCTGTATAAAGATGGAATTATCTACACGGTCATCTGTGTATAGATGGAAATATCAACACCGCCATCTGTACAAACATGGAAATATCTGCACCGCTATTTGCATAAACATGGAAATATCTACACCGCGGTCTGTATAAAGATGGAAATATCAACACCGCTATCGGTATAAACCTGGAAATATCTACACCGCTATCTCTATGTACATGGAAATATCTACACCGTGATCTGTATAAACATGGAAATATTTACACCGCTATCTGTATAAACATGGAAATTTCTACACCATTATCTGTATAAATATGGAAATATGTACACCGCTATCTCTATAAACTTGGAAATATCTACACCGCCATCTGTATAAACATGGAAATACCGATACAGTCATCTGTGTAAACATGGAAATATCTACACCACCATCTGTATAAACATGGAAATATCTACAATCCCATCTGTATACACATGGAAATACCTACACGGCAATCAGTGTATACATGGAAACATCAACACCGCCATCTGTACAAACATGGAAATATCTACACTGCTATCTCTATAAACATGGAAATATCTACACTGCGGTCTGTATAAACATGGAAATATCTACACCGGTATCTGAATAAACATGGAAATATCAACACGGCCATCTGTGTATAGATGGAAATATCTACACCGATATCTGTATAAACATGGAAATATCTACACAGTTATCTCTATAAACATGGAAATATCTACACCGTCATCTGTATAAACATTGAAATACCTACAAAGTCGTCTGTATAAACATGGAAATATCTACACAGCCGTCTGTATAAACATGGAAATATCTACACAGCCCTCTGTATATACATGGAAATATCTACACCACTATCTGTATAAACATGGAAATAACTACACCGCCATCTGCATGTCCTTGGAAATATCTACGCCGCCATCTGAATAAACATGGAAATATCTACACGGCCATCTGTGTATAGATGGAAATATCAACAACGCCATCTGTACAAACAGAAATATCTACACCGCTATCTCTGTAGACATGGAAATATCTGCACCGCCATCTGTAAAAACATGGAAATACCTATACAGTCATCTGTACAAACATGAAAATATCTACAATGCCATCTGTAGAAAGATGGAAATATCTACACCGTAATCTGTGTAAACATGGAAATATCTACACCGTTTATCTGGAAAAACATGGAAATATCTACACCGCTATCTGTATAAACATGGAAATATCTACACCGCGATCTGTATAAACATGGAAATATCTACACCGTTATCTGTATAAACATGGAAATATCTACACCACTATCTGTATAAACGTGGAAATATGTAAACCGCAATCGGTGCAAATATGGAAATATCTACACCTCTATCTCTGTAAATATGGAAATAACTACACCGCCATCTGTATAAACATGGAAATATCTACACTGCTATCTGTATAAACATGGAAATATATACACCACAATCTGTATAAACATGGATATATCTACACCGCTATCTGTATAAACATGGAAACATCTACACCGCTATCTGTATAAACATGGAAATATCTACACTGCTATCTGTATAACTATGGAAATATCTACACCGCTATCTCTATAAACATGGAAATATCTACACCACTGTCTGTATAAACATGGAAATATCTTCATGGCTAACTCTCTAAACATGGAAATATCTACACCGCCATATGTATAAACATGGAAATACCTACACAGTCATCTGTATAAACATGGAAATATCTACCCCACTATCTGTATAAACATGGAAATATCTACACTGCAATCTGTATAAACATGGAAATAACTACACAGCCATCTCTATAAACATGGAGATATCTACATCGCTGTCTGTATAAACATGGAAATATCCACACCGCTATCTGCGTAACATGGAAATATTTACACCGCCATCTGTAAAAAACATGGAAATATCTACACAGTCATCTGTATAAACATGGAAATATCTACACCGCTATCTGTATAAACATGGAAATATCTGCACCGCTATCTGTATAAACATGGAAATATCTAGACCGCTATCTGTATAAATATGGAAATATCTACACCGCCATCTGTATAAACATGGAAATATGTACACAGTCATCTGTATAAACATGGAAATAACTACACCGCTATGTGTATAAAAATGGAAATATCTACACCGTTATCTATATAAACATGGAAATATCTAGACCGCTATCTGTATAAACATTCAAATATTTACATTGCTATCTGTAAAAACATGGAAATATCTCCTCCGCTATCTCTATAAACATGGAAATATCTACACCGCTATCTGCATAAATATGGAAATATCTACACCGCTATCTCTATAAACATGGAAATGTCAACACCGCTATCTGTATAAACATGGAAATATCTACATGGCTATCCCTAAAAACATGGAAATATCTTCACCACCTTCTGTATAAACATGGAAATATCTACACTGCCATCTGTATAAACATGGAAATAACTAAACTGCTATCTCTATAAACATTGAAATATCAACACTGCCTCTGGATATACAAGGAAATAGCTACACAATCATCTGTGTAAACATGGAAATATCCACACAGCCATTTCTATAAACATGGAAATACCTACATCGCTATTTCTATAAACATGAAAATAGCCACACAGCAATCTGTATAAACATGGAAATATCTACACTGCCATCTGTATAAACATGGAAATATCTACACTGCCATCTGTATACAAATGGAAATATCTACACAGTCATCTATATAAACATTGTAATATCTCCACCGCTATCTGTCCAATCATGGAAATATCTCCACCGCTATCTGTATAAACATGGAAATATCTACACCGCTATCTGTATAAACATGGAAATGTCTACACTGCTATCTGTATAAACATGGATATATCTACTCCGCTATCTGTATAAACATGGAAATATTTACATCGCTATCTGTATAAACATGGAAATATTTCCACCGCAATCTGTGTAAACATAGAAATATCTACACCGCTATCTTTATAAACATGGAAATGTCTACACCGCAATCTGTGTAAACATGGATATATCTACACCGCTATCTGTATAAACATGGAAATATCTACACCGCTATCTGTGTAAACATGGAAATATCTACACCGCTATCTGAATAAACATGGAAATATCTACACCACAATCTGTATAAACGTGGAAATATGTACACCGCAATCTGTGCAAATATGGAAATATCTACACCTCTATCTCTGTAAATATGGAAATATCTAAACCGCTATCTGTATAAACATGGAAATATCTACACCGCTATATGTATAAACATGGAAATATATACACCACGATCTGTATAAACATGGATATATCTACACCGCTATCTGTATAAACATGGAAATATCTACACCGCTATCTCTATAAACATGGAATTGTCAACACCGCTATCTGTATAAACATGGAAATATCTACATGGCTATCCCTAAAAACATGGAATTATCTTCACCACCTTCTGTATAAACATGGAAATATCTACACTGCCATCTGTATAAACATGGAAATAACTAAACTGCTATCTCTATAAACATTGAAATATCAACACTGCCTTCTGGATATACATGGAAATACCTACACAGTCATCTGTGTAAATATGGAAATATCTACACAGCCATGTCTATAAACATGGAAATACCTACATCGCTATTTCTATATACATGAAAATAGCCACACAGCAATCTGTAAACATGGAAATATCTACACTGCCATCTGTATAAACATGGAAATATCTACACTGCCATCTGTATACAAATGGAAATATCTACACAGTCATCTGTATAAACATTGAAATATCTCCACCGCTATCTGTCTAATCATGGAAATATCTCCACCGCTATCTGTATAAACATGGAAATATCTACACCGCTATCTGTATAAACATGGAAATGTCTACACTGCTATCTGTATAAACATGGATATATCTACTCCGCTATCTGTATAAACATGGAAATATTTACATCGCTATCTGTATAAACATGGAAATATTTCCACCGCAATCTGTGTAAACATAGAAATATCTACACCGCTATCTTTATAAACATGGAAATGTCTACACCGCAATCTGTGTAAACATGGATATATCTACACCGCTATCTGTATAAACATGGAAATATCTACACCACGATCTGTATAAACATGGATATATCTACACCGCTATCTGTATAAACATGGAAATATCTACACCGCTATCTCTATAAACATGGAAATGTCAACACCGCTATCTGTATAAACATGGAAATATCTACATGGCTATCCCTAAAAACATGGAAATATCTTCACCGCCTTCTGTATAAACATGGAAATATCTACACTGCCATCTGTATAAACATGGAAATAACTAAACTGCTATCTCTATAAACATTGAAATATCAACACTGCCTTCTGGATATACATGGAAATACCTACACAGTCATCTGTGTAAACATGGAAATATCTACACAGCCATTTCTATAAACATGGAAATACCTACATCGCTATTTCTATAAACATGAAAATAGCCACACAGCAATCTGTATAAACATGGAAATATCTACACTGCCATCTGTATAAACATGGAAATATCTATACCGCTATCTGTATAAACATGGAAATGTCTACACTGCTATCTGTATAAACATGGATATATCTACTCCGCTATCTGTATAAACATGGAAATATTTACATCGCTATCAGTATAAACATGGAAATATTTCCACCGCAATCTGTGTAAACATAGAAATATCTACACCGCTATCTTTATAAACATGGAAATGTCTACACCGCAATCTGTGTAAACATGGATATATCTACACCGCTATCTGTATAAACATGGAAATATCTACACCCCTATCTGTATAAACATGGAAATATCTACACCGCTATCTGTATAAACATGGAAATATCTACACCACAATCTGTATAAACGTGGAAATATGTACACCGCAATCTGTGCAAATATGGAAATATCTACACCTCTATCTCTGTAAATATGGAGATATCTAAACCGCTATCTGTATAAACATGGAAATATCTACACCGCTATATGTATAAACATGGAAATAAATACACCATGATCTGTATAAACATGGATATATCTACACCGCTATCTGTATAAACATGGAAATATCTACACCGCTATCTCTATAAACATGGAAATGTCAACACCGCTATCTGTATAAACATGGAAATATCTACATGGCTATCCCTAAAAACATGGAAATAGCTTCACCGCCTTCTGTATAAACATGGAAATATCTACACTGCCATCTCTATAAACATGGAAATAACTAAACTGCTATCTCTATAAACCTTGAAATATCAACACTGCCTTCTGGATATACATGGAAATACCTACACAGTCATCTGTGTAAACATGGAAATATCTACACAGCCATCTCTATAAACATGGAAATACCTACACCGATATTTCTATAAATATGAAAATAGCCACACAGCAATCTGTATAAACATGGAAATATCTACACTGCCATCTGTATAAACATGGAAATATCTACACTGCCATCTGTATACAAATGGAAATATCTACACAGTCATCTGTATAAACATTGAAATATCTCCACCGCTATCTGTCTAATCATGGAAATATCTCCACCGCTATCTGTATAAACATGGAAATATCTACACCGCTATCTGTATACACATGGAAATACCTACACGGCAATCAGTGTATAGATGGAAATATCAACACCGCCATCTGTACAAACATGGAAATATCTGCACTGCGGTCTGTATAAACTTGGAAATATCTACACCGGTATCTGAATAAACATGGAAATATCTACACCACCATCTGTATAAACATGGAAATATCTACACCGCGATCTGTATAAACATGGAAATATCTACACAGTTATCTCTATAAACATGGAAATATCTACACCGCCATCTGTATAAACATGGAAATACCTACAAAGTCATCTGTATAAACATGGAAATATCTACACAGCCATCTGTATATACATGGAAATATCTACACCACTATCTGTATAAACATGGAAATAACTACACCGCTATTTGTATAAACAAGGAAATATCTACACCGTGATCTGTATCAACATGGAAATATCTACACCGCTATCTCTATAAACATGGAAAAATCAACACCGCTATCTCTATGAACATGGAAATATCTACACCTCCATCTTTATAAACATGGAAATGTCTACACCACGATCAGTATAAACATGGAAATATCTACAGCGCTATCTGTATAAAAATGGAAATATCTCCACTGCTATCTCTATAAACATCGAAATATCTACACCGCCATCTGTATAAACATGGAAATAATTACAAAGTTGTCTGTATAAACATGGAAATATCTACACCACCATCTGTATAAACATGGAAATATCTACACAGCCATGTGTACATACATGGAAATATCTACACCGCTATCTATATAAACATGGAAATATCTACACCGCCATCTGTATAAACATGGAAATAATTACAAAGTTGTCTGTATAAACATGGAAATATCTACACCGCCATCTGTATAAACATGGAAATATCTACACAGCCATGTGTACATACATGGAAATATCTTCACCGCTATCTATATAAACATGGAAATATCTCCCATGCTATCTCTATGAACATCGAAATATCTACATCGCCATCTGTATAAACATGGAAATACTTACAAAGTTATCTGTATAAACATGGAAATACTTACAAAGTTATCTGTAGAAACATGGAAATATCTACACTGCCATCTGTATAAACATGGAAATATCTACACAGCCATGTGTACATACATGGAAATATCTACACTGCTATCTATATAAACATGGAAATAACTACACCGCTATCTGTATAAACATGGAAATATCAAAACCGCCATCTACATATCCATGGAAATTTCTGCGCCGCCATCTGTATAAACATGGAAATATCTACACGGTCATCCGTGTATAGATGGAAATATCAACACCGCCATCTGTACAAACATGGAAATATCAGCACCGCTATCTGTATAAACATGGAAATATCTACACCGCTATCTCTATAATCATGGAAATACCTACACCGTGATCTGTATAAACATGGAAATATTTACACAGACTTCTGTATAAATATGGAAATATCTACACGGTCATCTGTATAAACATGGAAATATCTACACTGCCATCTGTAGAAAGATGGATATATCTACACGGCTATCTCTATAAATATGGAAATATCTACACCGCCATCTCTATGAACATGAAAATAACTACACTGCCATTTCCATAAAGATGGAAGTATCTACTCCGCCATGTGTATAAACACGGAAATATCTACACCACCATCTGTGTAAACATGGAAATACCTACACCGCTATCTGTACAAACATGGAAATAACTTCACCACCATCTGCATGTCCTTGGAAATATCTATGCCGCCCTCTGAATAAACATGTAAATATCTACACGGCCATCTGTGTATAGATGGAAATATCAACACCGCCATCTGTACAAACATGGAAATATCTACAACGCTATCTCTATAGACATGGAAATAACTGCACCGCCATCTGTAAAAATATGGAAATATCTATACAGTCCTCTGTATAAACATGGAAATATCTGCAATGCCATCTGCAGAAAGATGGAAATATCTACACCGCAATCTGTGTAAAGATGGAAATAGCTACACCGATATCTGTAAAAACATGGAAATATCTACACGGCTATCTGTATAAACATGGAAATATCTACACCGCGATCGGTATAAACATGGAAATATCTACACCGTGATCTGTATAAACATGGAAACACCTACAAAGTCATCTGTATAAACATGGAAATATCTACACAACCATCTGTATAAACATGGAAATATCTACACAGCCATCTGTATATACATGGAAATATCTACACCACTATCTGTATAAACATAGAAATAACTACACCGCTATTTGTATAAACAAGGAAATATCTACACCGTGATCTGTATAAACATGGAAATATCTACGCCACCATCTCTATAAACAGGGAAATATCTACACCCCTATCTGTATAAACATGGAAATATCCACACCGCTATCTCTATAAACATGGAAAAATCAACACCGCTATCTCTATGAACATGGAAATATCTACACCGCCATCTCTATAAACATGGAAATGTCTACACCACGATCAGTATAAACATGGAAATATCTACTCCGCTATCTGTATAAACATGCAAATATCTACACAGCCATGTGTACATACACGGAAATATCTACACCGCTATCTATATAAACATGGAAATAACTACACCGCCGTCTGTATAAACATGGAAATATCTACACGGTCAACTGTGTATAGATGGAAATATCAACACCGCCACCTGCACAAACATGGAAATATCTGCACCGCTATCTGTAAAAACATGGAAATATCTACACCGCGGTCTGTATAAACATGGAAATATCAACACTGCTATCGGTGTAAACATGGAAATATCTACACCGCTATCTCTATAAACATGGAAATATCTACACCGTGATCTGTTTAAACATGGAAATATTTACACCGCTATCTGTATAAACATGGAAACTTCTACACCGTTATCTGTGTAAATATGGAATTATCTACACCGCTATCTCTATAAACTTGGAAATATCTACACCGCCATCTGTATAAACATGGAAACACCTACACAGTCATCTGTGTAAACATGGAAATATCTACACCACCATCTGTATAAACATGGAAATATCTACAATGCCATCTGTATACACATGGAAATACCTATACGGCAAACAGTGTATAGATGGAAACATCAACACCGCCATCTGTACAAACATGGAAATATCTACACTGCTATCTCTACAAACATGGAAATATCTTCACTGCGGTCTGTATAAACATGGAAATATCTACACCGGTATCTGTATAAACATGGAAATATCTACACCATGATCTGTATAAACATGGAAATATATACAGCGCTATCTGTATAAACATGGAAATATCTGCACCGCTATCTCTATAAACATGGAAATAACTACAACGACATCTGTATAAACATGGAAATACCTACACAGTCATGTGTAGGAACATTTAAATATCTACACTGCCATCTGTATAAATATAGAAATATCTACACAGCCCTCTGTATAAATATGGAAATATCTGCATAGGCATCTGTGTAAACATGGAAATATCTGCACCGCTATCTGTATAAACATGGAAATATCTACACCGCTGGCTCTATAAACATGGAAATATGTACACCGCTATGTGTATAAACATGGAAATATCTCCACTACTCTCTGTATAAACATGGAAATATCTCCACCGTTACCTGTATAAACATGGAAATATCAACAGCGCCATCTATGTAAACATTCAAATATCTACACTGCCATCCGTAAAAACATGGAAATATCTACACAGTCATCTGAATAAACATGGAAATATCTACACCACCATCTGTATAAACATGGAAATAGCTACAATACCATCTGTATACACATGGAAATATCTACACAGACACCTGTATAAATATGGAAATACCTACACGGCCATCTGTATAAACATGGAAATATCTACACTGCCATCTGTAGAAAGATGGAAATATCTACACCGCCATCTCTATGAACATGAAAATATCTACACTGCCATCTCCATAAAGATGGAAGTATCTACTCCGGAATGTGTATAAACACGGAAATATCTACACAACCGTCTGTGTAAACATGGAAATACCTACACCGCTATCTGTATAAACATGGAAATAACTACACCGCCATCTGCATGTCCTTGGAAATATCTACGCCGCCATCTGAATAAACATGGAAATATCTACACGGCCATCTGTGTATAGATGGAAATATCAACACCGCCATCTGTACAAACATAGAAATATCTACACCTCTATCTCTGTAGACATGGAAATATCTGCACCGCCATCTGTAAAAACATGGAAATACCTATACAGTCATCTGTACAAACATGAAAATATCTACAATGCCATCTGTAGAAAGATGGAAATATCTACACCGTAATCTGTGTAAACATGGAAATATCTACACCGTTTATCTGGAAAAACATGGAAATATCTACACCGCTATCTGTATAAACATGGAAATATCTACACCGCGATCTGTTTAAACATGGAAATATCTACACCGCGATCTGTATAAACATGGAAATATCTACACCGCTATCTGTATAAATATGGAAATATCTACACAGTTATCTCTATAAACATGGAAATATCTACACCGACATCTGTATAAACATGGAAATACCTACAAAGTCATCTGTATAAACATGGGAATATCTACACAGCCATCTGTATAAACATGGAAATATCTACACAGCCATCTGTATATACATGGAAATATCTACACCACTATCTGTATAAACATGGAAATAACTACACCGCTATTTGTATAAACAACGAAATATCTACACCGTGATCTGTATAAACATGGAAATATCTACACCGCCATCTCTATAAACAGGGAAGTATCTACACCCCTATCTGTATAAACTTGGAAATATCCACACCACTATCTCAATAAACATGGAAAAATCAACACCGCTATCTCTATGAACATGGAAATATCTACACCGCCATCTCTATAAACATGGAAAAGTCTACACCACAATCAGTATAAACATGGAAATATCTACACCGCTATCTGTATAAACATGGAAATATCTCCACTGCTATCTCTATAAACATTGAAATATCTACACCGCCATCTCTATAAACATGGAAATATTTACAAAGTTATCTGTATAAACATGGAAATATCTACACCGCCATCTGTATAAACATGGAAATATCTACACAGCCATGTGTACATACATGGAAATATCTACACCGCTATCTATATAAACATGGAAATAACTACACCGCTATCTGTATAAACATGGAAATATCTACACCGCCATCTACATATCCATGGAAATATCTGCGCCGCCATCTGTATAAAGATGGAATTATCTACACGGTCATCTGTGTATAGATGGAAATATCAACACCGCCATCTGTACAAACATGGAAATATCTGCACCGCTATTTGCATAAACATGGAAATATCTACACCGCGGTCTGTATAAAGATGGAAATATCAACACCGCTATCGGTATAAACCTGGAAATATCTACACCGCTATCTCTATGTACATGGAAATATCTACACCGTGATCTGTATAAACATGGAAATATTTACACCGCTATCTGTATAAACATGGAAATTTCTACACCATTATCTGTATAAATATGGAAATATGTACACCGCTATCTCTATAAACTTGGAAATATCTACACCGCCATCTGTATAAACATGGAAATACCTACACGGCAATCAGTGTATACATGGAAACATCAACACCGCCATCTGTACAAACATGGAAATATCTACACTGCTATCTCTATAAACATGGAAATATCTACACTGCGGTCTGTATAAACATGGAAATATCTACACCGGTATCTGAATAAACATGGAAATATCAACACGGCCATCTGTGTATAGATGGAAATATCTACACCGATATCTGTATAAACATGGAAATATCTACACAGTTATCTCTATAAACATGGAAATATCTACACCGTCATCTGTATAAACATTGAAATACCTACAAAGTCGTCTGTATAAACATGGAAATATCTACACAGCCCTCTGTATATACATGGAAATATCTACACCACTATCTGTATAAACATGGAAATAACTACACCGCCATCTGCATGTCCTTGGAAATATCTACGCCGCCATCTGAATAAACATGGAAATATCTACACGGCCATCTGTGTATAGATGGAAATATCAACAACGCCATCTGTACAAACATAGAAATATCTACACCGCTATCTCTGTAGACATGGAAATATCTGCACCGCCATCTGTAAAAACATGGAAATACCTATACAGTCATCTGTACAAACATGAAAATATCTACAATGCCATCTGTAGAAAGATGGAAATATCTACACCGTAATCTGTGTAAACATGGAAATATCTACACCGTTTATCTGGAAAAACATGGAAATATCTACACCGCTATCTGTATAAACATGGAAATATCTACACCGCGATCTGTATAAACATGGAAATATCTACACCGTTATCTGTATAAACATGGAAATATCTACACCACTATCTGTATAAACGTGGAAATATGTAAACCGCAATCGGTGCAAATATGGAAATATCTACACCTCTTTCTCTGTAAATATGGAAATAACTACACCGCCATCTGTATAAACATGGAAATATCTACACTGCTATCTGTATAAACATGGAAATATATACACCACAATCTGTATAAACATGGATATATCTACACCGCTATCTGTATAAACATGGAAACATCTACACCGCTATCTGTATAAACATGGAAATATCTACACTGCTATCTGTATAACTATGGAAATATCTACACCGCTATCTCTATAAACATGGAAATATCTACACCACTGTCTGTATAAACATGGAAATATCTTCATGGCTAACTCTCTAAACATGGAAATATCTACACCGCCATATGTATAAACATGGAAATACCTACACAGTCATCTGTATAAACATGGAAATATCTACCCCACTATCTGTATAAACATGGAAATATCTACACTGCAATCTGTATAAACATTGAAATAACTACACAGCCATCTCTATAAACATGGAGATATCTACATCGCTGTCTGTATAAACATGGAAATATCCACACCGCTATCTGCGTAACATGGAAATATTTACACCGCCATCTGTAAAAAACATGGAAATATCTACACAGTCATCTGTATAAACATGGAAATATCTACACCGCTATCTGTATAAACATGGAAATATCTGCACCGCTATCTGTATAAACATGGAAATATCTAGACCGCTATCTGTATAAATATGGAAATATCTACACCGCCATCTGTATAAACATGGAAATATGTACACAGTCATCTGTATAAACATGGAAATAACTACACCGCTATGTGTATAAAAATGGAAATATCTACACCGTTATCTATATAAACATGGAAATATCTAGACCGCTATCTGTATAAACATTCAAATATTTACATTGCTATCTGTAAAAACATGGAAATATCTCCTCCGCTATCTCTATAAACATGGAAATATCTACACCGCTATCTGCATAAATATGGAAATATCTACACCGCTATCTCTATAAACATGGAAATGTCAACACCGCTATCTGTATAAACATGGAAATATCTACATGGCTATCCCTAAAAACATGGAAATATCTTCACCACCTTCTGTATAAACATGGAAATATCTACACTGCCATCTGTATAAACATGGAAATAACTAAACTGCTATCTCTATAAACATTGAAATATCAACACTGCCTCTGGATATACAAGGAAATAGCTACACAATCATCTGTGTAAACATGGAAATATCCACACAGCCATTTCTATAAACATGGAAATACCTACATCGCTATTTCTATAAACATGAAAATAGCCACACAGCAATCTGTATAAACATGGAAATATCTACACTGCCATCTGTATAAACATGGAAATATCTACACTGCCATCTGTATACAAATGGAAATATCTACACAGTCATCTATATAAACATTGTAATATCTCCACCGCTATCTGTCCAATCATGGAAATATCTCCACCGCTATCTGTATAAACATGGAAATATCTACACCGCTATCTGTATAAACATGGAAATGTCTACACTGCTATCTGTATAAACATGGATATATCTACTCCGCTATCTGTATAAACATGGAAATATTTACATCGCTATCTGTATAAACATGGAAATATTTCCACCGCAATCTGTGTAAACATAGAAATATCTACACCGCTATCTTTATAAACATGGAAATGTCTACACCGCAATCTGTGTAAACATGGATATATCTACACCGCTATCTGTATAAACATGGAAATATCTACACCGCTATCTGTGTAAACATGGAAATATCTACACCGCTATCTGAATAAACATGGAAATATCTACACCACAATCTGTATAAACGTGGAAATATGTACACCGCAATCTGTGCAAATATGGAAATATCTACACCTCTATCTCTGTAAATATGGAAATATCTAAACCGCTATCTGTATAAACATGGAAATATCTACACCGCTATATGTATAAACATGGAAATATATACACCACGATCTGTATAAACATGGATATATCTACACCGCTATCTGTATAAACATGGAAATATCTACACCGCTATCTCTATAAACATGGAATTGTCAACACCGCTATCTGTATAAACATGGAAATATCTACATGGCTATCCCTAAAAACATGGAATTATCTTCACCACCTTCTGTATAAACATGGAAATATCTACACTGCCATCTGTATAAACATGGAAATAACTAAACTGCTATCTCTATAAACATTGAAATATCAACACTGCCTTCTGGATATACATGGAAATACCTACACAGTCATCTGTGTAAATATGGAAATATCTACACAGCCATGTCTATAAACATGGAAATACCTACATCGCTATTTCTATATACATGAAAATAGCCACACAGCAATCTGTAAACATGGAAATATCTACACTGCCATCTGTATAAACATGGAAATATCTACACTGCCATCTGTATACAAATGGAAATATCTACACAGTCATCTGTATAAACATTGAAATATCTCCACCGCTATCTGTCTAATCATGGAAATATCTCCACCGCTATCTGTATAAACATGGAAATATCTACACCGCTATCTGTATAAACATGGAAATGTCTACACTGCTATCTGTATAAACATGGATATATCTACTCCGCTATCTGTATAAACATGGAAATATTTACATCGCTATCTGTATAAACATGGAAATATTTCCACCGCAATCTGTGTAAACATAGAAATATCTACACCGCTATCTTTATAAACATGGAAATGTCTACACCGCAATCTGTGTAAACATGGATATATCTACACCGCTATCTGTATAAACATGGAAATATCTACACCACGATCTGTATAAACATGGATATATCTACACCGCTATCTGTATAAACATGGAAATATCTACACCGCTATCTCTATAAACATGGAAATGTCAACACCGCTATCTGTATAAACATGGAAATATCTACATGGCTATCCCTAAAAACATGGAAATATCTTCACCGCCTTCTGTATAAACATGGAAATATCTACACTGCCATCTGTATAAACATGGAAATAACTAAACTGCTATCTCTATAAACATTGAAATATCAACACTGCCTTCTGGATATACATGGAAATACCTACACAGTCATCTGTGTAAACATGGAAATATCTACACAGCCATTTCTATAAACATGGAAATACCTACATCGCTATTTCTATAAACATGAAAATAGCCACACAGCAATCTGTATAAACATGGAAATATCTACACTGCCATCTGTATAAACATGGAAATATCTATACCGCTATCTGTATAAACATGGAAATGTCTACACTGCTATCTGTATAAACATGGATATATCTACTCCGCTATCTGTATAAACATGGAAATATTTACATCGCTATCAGTATAAACATGGAAATATTTCCACCGCAATCTGTGTAAACATAGAAATATCTACACCGCTATCTTTATAAACATGGAAATGTCTACACCGCAATCTGTGTAAACATGGATATATCTACACCGCTATCTGTATAAACATGGAAATATCTACACCCCTATCTGTATAAACATGGAAATATCTACACCGCTATCTGTATAAACATGGAAATATCTACACCACAATCTGTATAAACGTGGAAATATGTACACCGCAATCTGTGCAAATATGGAAATATCTACACCTCTATCTCTGTAAATATGGAGATATCTAAACCGCTATCTGTATAAACATGGAAATATCTACACCGCTATATGTATAAACATGGAAATAAATACACCATGATCTGTATAAACATGGATATATCTACACCGCTATCTGTATAAACATGGAAATATCTACACCGCTATCTCTATAAACATGGAAATGTCAACACCGCTATCTGTATAAACATGGAAATGTCTACACTGCTATCTGTATAAACATGGATATATCTACTCCGCTATCTGTATAAACATGGAAATATTTACATCGCTATCTGTATAAACATGGAAATATTTCCACCGCAATCTGTGTAAACATAGAAATATCTACACCGCTATCTTTATAAACATGGAAATGTCTACACCGCAATCTGTGTAAACATGGATATATCTACACCGCTATCTGTATAAACATGGAAATATCTACACCGCTATCTGTGTAAACATGGAAATATCTACACCGCTATCTGAATAAACATGGAAATATCTACACCACAATCTGTATAAACGTGGAAATATGTACACCGCAATCTGTGCAAATATGGAAATATCTACACCTCTATCTCTGTAAATATGGAAATATCTAAACCGCTATCTGTATAAACATGGAAATATCTACACCGCTATATGTATAAACATGGAAATATATACACCACGATCTGTATAAACATGGATATATCTACACCGCTATCTGTATAAACATGGAAATATCTACACCGCTATCTCTATAAACATGGAATTGTCAACACCGCTATCTGTATAAACATGGAAATATCTACATGGCTATCCCTAAAAACATGGAATTATCTTCACCACCTTCTGTATAAACATGGAAATATCTACACTGCCATCTGCATAAACATGGAAATAACTAAACTGCTATCTCTATAAACATTGAAATATCAACACTGCCTTCTGGATATACATGGAAATACCTACACAGTCATCTGTGTAAATATGGAAATATCTACACAGCCATGTCTATAAACATGGAAATACCTACATCGCTATTTCTATATACATGAAAATAGCCACACAGCAATCTGTAAACATGGAAATATCTACACTGCCATCTGTATAAACATGGAAATATCTACACTGCCATCTGTATACACATGGAAATATCTACACAGTCATCTGTATAAACATTGAAATATCTCCACCGCTATCTGTCTAATCATGGAAATATCTCCACCGCTATCTGTATAAACATGGAAATATCTACACCGCTATCTGTATAAACATGGAAATGTCTACACTGCTATCTGTATAAACATGGATATATCTACTCCGCTATCTGTATAAACATGGAAATATTTACATCGCTATCTGTATAAACATGGAAATATTTCCACCGCAATCTGTGTAAACATAGAAATATCTACACCGCTATCTTTATAAACATGGAAATGTCTACACCGCAATCTGTGTAAACATGGATATATCTACACCGCTATCTGTATAAACATGGAAATATCTACACCACGATCTGTATAAACATGGATATATCTACACCGCTATCTGTATAAACATGGAAATATCTACACCGCTATCTCTATAAACATGGAAATGTCAACACCGCTATCTGTATAAACATGGAAATATCTACATGGCTATCCCTAAAAACATGGAAATATCTTCACCGCCTTCTGTATAAACATGGAAATATCTACACTGCCATCTGTATAAACATGGAAATAACTAAACTGCTATCTCTATAAACATTGAAATATCAACACTGCCTTCTGGATATACATGGAAATACCTACACAGTCATCTGTGTAAACATGGAAATATCTACACAGCCATTTCTATAAACATGGAAATACCTACATCGCTATTTCTATAAACATGAAAATAGCCACACAGCAATCTGTATAAACATGGAAATATCTACACTGCCATCTGTATAAACATGGAAATATCTATACCGCTATCTGTATAAACATGGAAATGTCTACACTGCTATCTGTATAAACATGGATATATCTACTCCGCTATCTGTATAAACATGGAAATATTTACATCGCTATCAGTATAAACATGGAAATATTTCCACCGCAATCTGTGTAAACATAGAAATATCTACACCGCTTTCTTTATAAACATGGAAATGTCTACACCGCAATCTGTGTAAACATGGATATATCTACACCGCTATCTGTATAAACATGGAAATATCTACACCCCTATCTGTATAAACATGGAAATATCTACACCGCTATCTGTATAAACATGGAAATATCTACACCACAATCTGTATAAACGTGGAAATATGTACACCGCAATCTGTGCAAATATGGAAATATCTACACCTCTATCTCTGTAAATATGGAGATATCTAAACCGCTATCTGTATAAACATGGAAATATCTACACCGCTATATGTATAAACATGGAAATAAATACACCATGATCTGTATAAACATGGATATATCTACACCGCTATCTGTATAAACATGGAAATATCTACACCGCTATCTCTATAAACATGGAAATGTCAACACCGCTATCTGTATAAACATGGAAATATCTACATGGCTATCCCTAAAAACATGGAAATAGCTTCACCGCCTTCTGTATAAACATGGAAATATCTACACTGCCATCTCTATAAACATGGAAATAACTAAACTGCTATCTCTATAAACCTTGAAATATCAACACTGCCTTCTGGATATACATGGAAATACCTACACAGTCATCTGTGTAAACATGGAAATATCTACACAGCCATCTCTATAAACATGGAAATACCTACACCGATATTTCTATAAATATGAAAATAGCCACACAGCAATCTGTATAAACATGGAAATATCTACACTGCCATCTGTATAAACATGGAAATATCTACACTGCCATCTGTATACAAATGGAAATATCTACACAGTCATCTGTATAAACATTGAAATATCTCCACCGCTATCTGTCTAATCATGGAAATATCTCCACCGCTATCTGTATAAACATGGAAATATCTACACCGCTATCTGTATACACATGGAAATACCTACACGGCAATCAGTGTATAGATGGAAATATCAACACCGCCATCTGTACAAACATGGAAATATCTGCACTGCGGTCTGTATAAACTTGGAAATATCTACACCGGTATCTGAATAAACATGGAAATATCTACACCACCATCTGTATAAACATGGAAATATCTACACCGCGATCTGTATAAACATGGAAATATCTACACAGTTATCTCTATAAACATGGAAATATCTACACCGCCATCTGTATAAACATGGAAATACCTACAAAGTCATCTGTATAAACATGGAAATATCTACACAGCCATCTGTATATACATGGAAATATCTACACCACTATCTGTATAAACATGGAAATAACTACACCGCTATTTGTATAAACAAGGAAATATCTACACCGTGATCTGTATAAACATGGAAATATCTACACCGCTATCTCTATAAACATGGAAAAATCAACACCGCTATCTCTATGAACATGGAAATATCTACACCTCCATCTTTATAAACATGGAAATGTCTACACCACGATCAGTATAAACATGGAAATATCTACAGCGCTATCTGTATAAAAATGGAAATATCTCCACTGCTATCTCTATAAACATCGAAATATCTACACCGCCATCTGTATAAACATGGAAATAATTACAAAGTTGTCTGTATAAACATGGAAATATCTACACCACCATCTGTATAAACATGGAAATATCTACACAGCCATGTGTACATACATGGAAATATCTACACCGCTATCTATATAAACATGGAAATATCTACACCGCCATCTGTATAAACATGGAAATAATTACAAAGTTGTCTGTATAAACATGGAAATATCTACACCGCCATCTGTATAAACATGGAAATATCTACACAGCCATGTGTACATACATGGAAATATCTTCACCGCTATCTATATAAACATGGAAATATCTCCCATGCTATCTCTATGAACATCGAAATATCTACATCGCCATCTGTATAAACATGGAAATACTTACAAAGTTATCTGTATAAACATGGAAATACTTACAAAGTTATCTGTAGAAACATGGAAATATCTACACCGCCATCTGTATAAACATGGAAATATCTACACAGCCATGTGTACATACATGGAAATATCTACACTGCTATCTATATAAACATGGAAATAACTACACCGCTATCTGTATAAACATGGAAATATCAAAACCGCCATCTACATATCCATGGAAATTTCTGCGCCGCCATCTGTATAAACATGGAAATATCTACACGGTCATCCGTGTATAGATGGAAATATCAACACCGCCATCTGTACAAACATGGAAATATCAGCACCGCTATCTGTATAAACATGGAAATATCTACACCGCTATCTCTATAATCATGGAAATACCTACACCGTGATCTGTATAAACATGGAAATATTTACACAGACTTCTGTATAAATATGGAAATATCTACACGGTCATCTGTATAAACATGGAAATATCTACACTGCCATCTGTAGAAAGATGGATATATCTACACGGCTATCTCTATAAATATGGAAATATCTACACCGCCATCTCTATGAACATGAAAATAACTACACTGCCATTTCCATAAAGATGGAAGTATCTACTCCGCCATGTGTATAAACACGGAAATATCTACACCACCATCTGTGTAAACATGGAAATACCTACACCGCTATCTGTACAAACATGGAAATAACTTCACCACCATCTGCATGTCCTTGGAAATATCTATGCCGCCCTCTGAATAATCATGTAAATATCTACACGGCCATCTGTGTATAGATGGAAATATCAACACCGCCATCTGTACAAACATGGAAATATCTACAACGCTATCTCTATAGACATGGAAATAACTGCACCGCCATCTGTAAAAATATGGAAATATCTATACAGTCCTCTGTATAAACATGGAAATATCTGCAATGCCATCTGCAGAAAGATGGAAATATCTACACCGCAATCTGTGTAAAGATGGAAATAGCTACACCGATATCTGTAAAAACATGGAAATATCTACACGGCTATCTGTATAAACATGGAAATATCTACACCGCGATCGGTATAAACATGGAAATATCTACACCGTGATCTGTATAAACATGGAAACACCTACAAAGTCATCTGTATAAACATGGAAATATCTACACAACCATCTGTATAAACATGGAAATATCTACACAGCCATCTGTATATACATGGAAATATCTACACCACTATCTGTATAAACATAGAAATAACTACACCGCTATTTGTATAAACAAGGAAATATCTACACCGTGATCTGTATAAACATGGAAATATCTACGCCACCATCTCTATAAACAGGGAAATATCTACACCCCTATCTGTATAAACATGGAAATATCCACACCGCTATCTCTATAAACATGGAAAAATCAACACCGCTATCTCTATGAACATGGAAATATCTACACCGCCATCTCTATAAACATGGAAATGTCTACACCACGATCAGTATAAACATGGAAATATCTACTCCGCTATCTGTATAAACATGCAAATATCTACACAGCCATGTGTACATACACGGAAATATCTACACCGCTATCTATATAAACATGGAAATAACTACACCGCCGTCTGTATAAACATGGAAATATCTACACGGTCAACTGTGTATAGATGGAAATATCAACACCGCCACCTGCACAAACATGGAAATATCTGCACCGCTATCTGTAAAAACATGGAAATATCTACACCGCGGTCTGTATAAACATGGAAATATCAACACTGCTATCGGTGTAAACATGGAAATATCTACACCGCTATCTCTATAAACATGGAAATATCTACACCGTGATCTGTTTAAACATGGAAATATTTACACCGCTATCTGTATAAACATGGAAACTTCTACACCGTTATCTGTGTAAATATGGAATTATCTACACCGCTATCTCTATAAACTTGGAAATATCTACACCGCCATCTGTATAAACATGGAAACACCTACACAGTCATCTGTGTAAACATGGAAATATCTACACCACCATCTGTATAAACATGGAAATATCTACAATGCCATCTGTATACACATGGAAATACCTATACGGCAAACAGTGTATAGATGGAAACATCAACACCGCCATCTGTACAAACATGGAAATATCTACACTGCTATCTCTACAAACATGGAAATATCTTCACTGCGGTCTGTATAAACATGGAAATATCTACACCGGTATCTGTATAAACATGGAAATATCTACACCATGATCTGTATAAACATGGAAATATATACAGCGCTATCTGTATAAACATGGAAATATCTGCACCGCTATCTCTATAAACATGGAAATAACTACAACGACATCTGTATAAACATGGAAATACCTACACAGTCATGTGTAGGAACATTTAAATATCTACACTGCCATCTGTATAAATATAGAAATATCTACACAGCCCTCTGTATAAATATGGAAATATCTGCATAGGCATCTGTGTAAACATGGAAATATCTGCACCGCTATCTGTATAAACATGGAAATATCTACACCGCTGGCTCTATAAACATGGAAATATGTACACCGCTATGTGTATAAACATGGAAATATCTCCACTACTCTCTGTATAAACATGGAAATATCTCCACCGTTATCTGTATAAACATGGAAATATCAACAGCGCCATCTATGTAAACATTCAAATATCTACACTGCCATCCGTAAAAACATGGAAATATCTACACAGTCATCTGAATAAACATGGAAATATCTACACCACCATCTGTATAAACATGGAAATAGCTACAATACCATCTGTATACACATGGAAATATCTACACAGACACCTGTATAAATATGGAAATACCTACACGGCCATCTGTATAAACATGGAAATATCTACACTGCCATCTGTAGAAAGATGGAAATATCTACACCGCCATCTCTATGAACATGAAAATATCTACACTGCCATCTCCATAAAGATGGAAGTATCTACTCCGGAATGTGTATAAACACGGAAATATCTACACAACCGTCTGTGTAAACATGGAAATACCTACACCGCTATCTGTATAAACATGGAAATAACTACACCGCCATCTGCATGTCCTTGGAAATATCTACGCCGCCATCTGAATAAACATGGAAATATCTACACGGCCATCTGTGTATAGATGGAAATATCAACACCGCCATCTGTACAAACATAGAAATATCTACACCTCTATCTCTGTAGACATGGAAATATCTGCACCGCCATCTGTAAAAACATGGAAATACCTATACAGTCATCTGTACAAACATGAAAATATCTACAATGCCATCTGTAGAAAGATGGAAATATCTACACCGTAATCTGTGTAAACATGGAAATATCTACACCGTTTATCTGGAAAAACATGGAAATATCTACACCGCTATCTGTATAAACATGGAAATATCTACACCGCGATCTGTTTAAACATGGAAATATCTACACCGCGATCTGTATAAACATGGAAATATCTACACCGCTATCTGTATAAATATGGAAATATCTACACAGTTATCTCTATAAACATGGAAATATCTACACCGACATCTGTATAAACATGGAAATACCTACAAAGTCATCTGTATAAACATGGAAATATCTACACAGCCATCTGTATAAACATGGAAATATCTACACAGCCATCTGTATATACATGGAAATATCTACACCACTATCTGTATAAACATGGAAATAACTACACCGCTATTTGTATAAACAACGAAATATCTACACCGTGATCTGTATAAACATGGAAATATCTACACCGCCATCTCTATAAACAGGGAAGTATCTACACCCCTATCTGTATAAACTTGGAAATATCCACACCACTATCTCAATAAACATGGAAAAATCAACACCGCTATCTCTATGAACATGGAAATATCTACACCGCCATCTCTATAAACATGGAAAAGTCTACACCACAATCAGTATAAACATGGAAATATCTACACCGCTATCTGTATAAACATGGAAATATCTCCACTGCTATCTCTATAAACATTGAAATATCTACACCGCCATCTCTATAAACATGGAAATATTTACAAAGTTATCTGTATAAACATGGAAATATCTACACCGCCATCTGTATAAACATGGAAATATCTACACAGCCATGTGTACATACATGGAAATATCTACACCGCTATCTATATAAACATGGAAATAACTACACCGCTATCTGTATAAACATGGAAATATCTACACCGCCATCTACATATCCATGGAAATATCTGCGCCGCCATCTGTATAAAGATGGAATTATCTACACGGTCATCTGTGTATAGATGGAAATATCAACACCGCCATCTGTACAAACATGGAAATATCTGCACCGCTATTTGCATAAACATGGAAATATCTACACCGCGGTCTGTATAAAGATGGAAATATCAACACCGCTATCGGTATAAACCTGGAAATATCTACACCGCTATCTCTATGTACATGGAAATATCTACACCGTGATCTGTATAAACATGGAAATATTTACACCGCTATCTGTATAAACATGGAAATTTCTACACCATTATCTGTATAAATATGGAAATATGTACACCGCTATCTCTATAAACTTGGAAATATCTACACCGCCATCTGTATAAACATGGAAATACCGATACAGTCATCTGTGTAAACATGGAAATATCTACACCACCATCTGTATAAACATGGAAATATCTACAATCCCATCTGTATACACATGGAAATACCTACACGGCAATCAGTGTATACATGGAAACATCAACACCGCCATCTGTACAAACATGGAAATATCTACACTGCTATCTCTATAAACATGGAAATATCTACACTGCGGTCTGTATAAACATGGAAATATCTACACCGGTATCTGAATAAACATGGAAATATCAACACGGCCATCTGTGTATAGATGGAAATATCTACACCGATATCTGTATAAACATGGAAATATCTACACAGTTATCTCTATAAACATGGAAATATCTACACCGTCATCTGTATAAACATTGAAATACCTACAAAGTCGTCTGTATAAACATGGAAATATCTACACAGCCGTCTGTATAAACATGGAAATATCTACACAGCCCTCTGTATATACATGGAAATATCTACACCACTATCTGTATAAACATGGAAATAACTACACCGCCATCTGCATGTCCTTGGAAATATCTACGCCGCCATCTGAATAAACATGGAAATATCTACACGGCCATCTGTGTATAGATGGAAATATCAACAACGCCATCTGTACAAACATAGAAATATCTACACCGCTATCTCTGTAGACATGGAAATATCTGCACCGCCATCTGTAAAAACATGGAAATACCTATACAGTCATCTGTACAAACATGAAAATATCTACAATGCCATCTGTAGAAAGATGGAAATATCTACACCGTAATCTGTGTAAACATGGAAATATCTACACCGTTTATCTGGAAAAACATGGAAATATCTACACCGCTATCTGTATAAACATGGAAATATCTACACCGCGATCTGTATAAACATGGAAATATCTACACCGTTATCTGTATAAACATGGAAATATCTACACCACTATCTGTATAAACGTGGAAATATGTAAACCGCAATCGGTGCAAATATGGAAATATCTACACCTCTATCTCTGTAAATATGGAAATAACTACACCGCCATCTGTATAAACATGGAAATATCTACACTGCTATCTGTATAAACATGGAAATATATACACCACAATCTGTATAAACATGGATATATCTACACCGCTATCTGTATAAACATGGAAACATCTACACCGCTATCTGTATAAACATGGAAATATCTACACTGCTATCTGTATAACTATGGAAATATCTACACCGCTATCTCTATAAACATGGAAATATCTACACCACTGTCTGTATAAACATGGAAATATCTTCATGGCTAACTCTCTAAACATGGAAATATCTACACCGCCATATGTATAAACATGGAAATACCTACACAGTCATCTGTATAAACATGGAAATATCTACCCCACTATCTGTATAAACATGGAAATATCTACACTGCAATCTGTATAAACATGGAAATAACTACACAGCCATCTCTATAAACATGGAGATATCTACATCGCTGTCTGTATAAACATGGAAATATCCACACCGCTATCTGCGTAACATGGAAATATTTACACCGCCATCTGTAAAAAACATGGAAATATCTACACAGTCATCTGTATAAACATGGAAATATCTACACCGCTATCTGTATAAACATGGAAATATCTGCACCGCTATCTGTATAAACATGGAAATATCTAGACCGCTATCTGTATAAATATGGAAATATCTACACCGCCATCTGTATAAACATGGAAATATGTACACAGTCATCTGTATAAACATGGAAATAACTACACCGCTATGTGTATAAAAATGGAAATATCTACACCGTTATCTATATAAACATGGAAATATCTAGACCGCTATCTGTATAAACATTCAAATATTTACATTGCTATCTGTAAAAACATGGAAATATCTCCTCCGCTATCTCTATAAACATGGAAATATCTACACCGCTATCTGCATAAATATGGAAATATCTACACCGCTATCTCTATAAACATGGAAATGTCAACACCGCTATCTGTATAAACATGGAAATATCTACATGGCTATCCCTAAAAACATGGAAATATCTTCACCACCTTCTGTATAAACATGGAAATATCTACACTGCCATCTGTATAAACATGGAAATAACTAAACTGCTATCTCTATAAACATTGAAATATCAACACTGCCTCTGGATATACAAGGAAATAGCTACACAATCATCTGTGTAAACATGGAAATATCCACACAGCCATTTCTATAAACATGGAAATACCTACATCGCTATTTCTATAAACATGAAAATAGCCACACAGCAATCTGTATAAACATGGAAATATCTACACTGCCATCTGTATAAACATGGAAATATCTACACTGCCATCTGTATACAAATGGAAATATCTACACAGTCATCTATATAAACATTGTAATATCTCCACCGCTATCTGTCCAATCATGGAAATATCTCCACCGCTATCTGTATAAACATGGAAATATCTACACCGCTATCTGTATAAACATGGAAATGTCTACACTGCTATCTGTATAAACATGGATATATCTACTCCGCTATCTGTATAAACATGGAAATATTTACATCGCTATCTGTATAAACATGGAAATATTTCCACCGCAATCTGTGTAAACATAGAAATATCTACACCGCTATCTTTATAAACATGGAAATGTCTACACCGCAATCTGTGTAAACATGGATATATCTACACCGCTATCTGTATAAACATGGAAATATCTACACCGCTATCTGTGTAAACATGGAAATATCTACACCGCTATCTGAATAAACATGGAAATATCTACACCACAATCTGTATAAACGTGGAAATATGTACACCGCAATCTGTGCAAATATGGAAATATCTACACCTCTATCTCTGTAAATATGGAAATATCTAAACCGCTATCTGTATAAACATGGAAATATCTACACCGCTATATGTATAAACATGGAAATATATACACCACGATCTGTATAAACATGGATATATCTACACCGCTATCTGTATAAACATGGAAATATCTACACCGCTATCTCTATAAACATGGAATTGTCAACACCGCTATCTGTATAAACATGGAAATATCTACATGGCTATCCCTAAAAACATGGAATTATCTTCACCACCTTCTGTATAAACATGGAAATATCTACACTGCCATCTGTATAAACATGGAAATAACTAAACTGCTATCTCTATAAACATTGAAATATCAACACTGCCTTCTGGATATACATGGAAATACCTACACAGTCATCTGTGTAAATATGGAAATATCTACACAGCCATGTCTATAAACATGGAAATACCTACATCGCTATTTCTATATACATGAAAATAGCCACACAGCAATCTGTAAACATGGAAATATCTACACTGCCATCTGTATAAACATGGAAATATCTACACTGCCATCTGTATACAAATGGAAATATCTACACAGTCATCTGTATAAACATTGAAATATCTCCACCGCTATCTGTCTAATCATGGAAATATCTCCACCGCTATCTGTATAAACATGGAAATATCTACACCGCTATCTGTATAAACATGGAAATGTCTACACTGCTATCTGTATAAACATGGATATATCTACTCCGCTATCTGTATAAACATGGAAATATTTACATCGCTATCTGTATAAACATGGAAATATTTCCACCGCAATCTGTGTAAACATAGAAATATCTACACCGCTATCTTTATAAACATGGAAATGTCTACACCGCAATCTGTGTAAACATGGATATATCTACACCGCTATCTGTATAAACATGGAAATATCTACACCACGATCTGTATAAACATGGATATATCTACACCGCTATCTGTATAAACATGGAAATATCTACACCGCTATCTCTATAAACATGGAAATGTCAACACCGCTATCTGTATAAACATGGAAATATCTACATGGCTATCCCTAAAAACATGGAAATATCTTCACCGCCTTCTGTATAAACATGGAAATATCTACACTGCCATCTGTATAAACATGGAAATAACTAAACTGCTATCTCTATAAACATTGAAATATCAACACTGCCTTCTGGATATACATGGAAATACCTACACAGTCATCTGTGTAAACATGGAAATATCTACACAGCCATTTCTATAAACATGGAAATACCTACATCGCTATTTCTATAAACATGAAAATAGCCACACAGCAATCTGTATAAACATGGAAATATCTACACTGCCATCTGTATAAACATGGAAATATCTATACCGCTATCTGTATAAACATGGAAATGTCTACACTGCTATCTGTATAAACATGGATATATCTACTCCGCTATCTGTATAAACATGGAAATATTTACATCGCTATCAGTATAAACATGGAAATATTTCCACCGCAATCTGTGTAAACATAGAAATATCTACACCGCTATCTTTATAAACATGGAAATGTCTACACCGCAATCTGTGTAAACATGGATATATCTACACCGCTATCTGTATAAACATGGAAATATCTACACCCCTATCTGTATAAACATGGAAATATCTACACCGCTATCTGTATAAACATGGAAATATCTACACCACAATCTGTATAAACGTGGAAATATGTACACCGCAATCTGTGCAAATATGGAAATATCTACACCTCTATCTCTGTAAATATGGAGATATCTAAACCGCTATCTGTATAAACATGGAAATATCTACACCGCTATATGTATAAACATGGAAATAAATACACCATGATCTGTATAAACATGGATATATCTACACCGCTATCTGTATAAACATGGAAATATCTACACCGCTATCTCTATAAACATGGAAATGTCAACACCGCTATCTGTATAAACATGGAAATATCTACATGGCTATCCCTAAAAACATGGAAATAGCTTCACCGCCTTCTGTATAAACATGGAAATATCTACACTGCCATCTCTATAAACATGGAAATAACTAAACTGCTATCTCTATAAACCTTGAAATATCAACACTGCCTTCTGGATATACATGGAAATACCTACACAGTCATCTGTGTAAACATGGAAATATCTACACAGACATCTCTATAAACATGGAAATACCTACACCGATATTTCTATAAATATGAAAATAGCCACACAGCAATCTGTATAAACATGGAAATATCTACACTGCCATCTGTATAAACATGGAAATATCTACACTGCCATCTGTATACAAATGGAAATATCTACACAGTCATCTGTATAAACATTGAAATATCTCCACCGCTATCTGTCTAATCATGGAAATATCTCCACCGCTATCTGTATAAACATGGAAATATCTACACCGCTATCTGTATACACATGGAAATACCTACACGGCAATCAGTGTATAGATGGAAATATCAACACCGCCATCTGTACAAACATGGAAATATCTGCACTGCGGTCTGTATAAACTTGGAAATATCTACACCGGTATCTGAATAAACATGGAAATATCTACACCACCATCTGTATAAACATGGAAATATCTACACCGCGATCTGTATAAACATGGAAATATCTACACAGTTATCTCTATAAACATGGAAATATCTACACTGCCATCTGTATAAACATGGAAATACCTACAAAGTCATCTGTATAAACATGGAAATATCTACACAGCCATCTGTATATACATGGAAATATCTACACCACTATCTGTATAAACATGGAAATAACTACACCGCTATTTGTATAAACAAGGAAATATCTACACCGTGATCTGTATAAACATGGAAATATCTACACCGCTATCTCTATAAACATGGAAAAATCAACACCGCTATCTCTATGAACATGGAAATATCTACACCTCCATCTTTATAAACATGGAAATGTCTACACCACGATCAGTATAAACATGGAAATATCTACAGCGCTATCTGTATAAAAATGGAAATATCTCCACTGCTATCTCTATAAACATCGAAATATCTACACCGCCATCTGTATAAACATGGAAATAATTACAAAGTTGTCTGTATAAACATGGAAATATCTACACCACCATCTGTATAAACATGGAAATATCTACACAGCCATGTGTACATACATGGAAATATCTACACCGCTATCTATATAAACATGGAAATATCTACACCGCCATCTGTATAAACATGGAAATAATTACAAAGTTGTCTGTATAAACATGGAAATATCTACACCGCCATCTGTATAAACATGGAAATATCTACACAGCCATGTGTACATACATGGAAATATCTTCACCGCTATCTATATAAACATGGAAATATCTCCCATGCTATCTCTATGAACATCGAAATATCTACATCGCCATCTGTATAAACATGGAAATACTTACAAAGTTATCTGTATAAACATGGAAATACTTACAAAGTTATCTGTAGAAACATGGAAATATCTACACCGCCATCTGTATAAACATGGAAATATCTACACAGCCATGTGTACATACATGGAAATATCTACACTGCTATCTATATAAACATGGAAATAACTACACCGCTATCTGTATAAACATGGAAATATCAAAACCGCCATCTACATATCCATGGAAATTTCTGCGCCGCCATCTGTATAAACATGGAAATATCTGCACGGTCATCCGTGTATAGATGGAAATATCAACACCGCCATCTGTACAAACATGGAAATATCAGCACCGCTATCTGTATAAACATGGAAATATCTACACCGCTATCTCTATAATCATGGAAATACCTACACCGTGATCTGTATAAACATGGAAATATTTACACAGACTTCTGTATAAATATGGAAATATCTACACGGTCATCTGTATAAACATGGAAATATCTACACTGCCATCTGTAGAAAGATGGATATATCTACACGGCTATCTCTATAAATATGGAAATATCTACACCGCCATCTCTATGAACATGAAAATAACTACACTGCCATTTCCATAAAGATGGAAGTATCTACTCCGCCATGTGTATAAACACGGAAATATCTACACCACCATCTGTGTAAACATGGAAATACCTACACCGCTATCTGTACAAACATGGAAATAACTTCACCACCATCTGCATGTCCTTGGAAATATCTATGCCGCCCTCTGAATAAACATGTAAATATCTACACGGCCATCTGTGTATAGATGGAAATATCAACACCGCCATCTGTACAAACATGGAAATATCTACAACGCTATCTCTATAGACATGGAAATAACTGCACCGCCATCTGTAAAAATATGGAAATATCTATACAGTCCTCTGTATAAACATGGAAATATCTGCAATGCCATCTGCAGAAAGATGGAAATATCTACACCGCAATCTGTGTAAAGATGGAAATAGCTACACCGATATCTGTAAAAACATGGAAATATCTACACGGCTATCTGTATAAACATGGAAATATCTACACCGCGATCGGTATAAACATGGAAATATCTACACCGTGATCTGTATAAACATGGAAACACCTACAAAGTCATCTGTATAAACATGGAAATATCTACACAACCATCTGTATAAACATGGAAATATCTACACAGCCATCTGTATATACATGGAAATATCTACACCACTATCTGTATAAACATAGAAATAACTACACCGCTATTTGTATAAACAAGGAAATATCTACACCGTGATCTGTATAAACATGGAAATATCTACGCCACCATCTCTATAAACAGGGAAATATCTACACCCCTATCTGTATAAACATGGAAATATCCACACCGCTATCTCTATAAACATGGAAAAATCAACACCGCTATCTCTATGAACATGGAAATATCTACACCGCCATCTCTATAAACATGGAAATGTCTACACCACGATCAGTATAAACATGGAAATATCTACTCCGCTATCTGTATAAACATGCAAATATCTACACAGCCATGTGTACATACACGGAAATATCTACACCGCTATCTATATAAACATGGAAATAACTACACCGCCGTCTGTATAAACATGGAAATATCTACACGGTCAACTGTGTATAGATGGAAATATCAACACCGCCACCTGCACAAACATGGAAATATCTGCACCGCTATCTGTAAAAACATGGAAATATCTACACCGCGGTCTGTATAAACATGGAAATATCAACACTGCTATCGGTGTAAACATGGAAATATCTACACCGCTATCTCTATAAACATGGAAATATCTACACCGTGATCTGTTTAAACATGGAAATATTTACACCGCTATCTGTATAAACATGGAAACTTCTACACCGTTATCTGTGTAAATATGGAATTATCTACACCGCTATCTCTATAAACTTGGAAATATCTACACCGCCATCTGTATAAACATGGAAACACCTACACAGTCATCTGTGTAAACATGGAAATATCTACACCACCATCTGTATAAACATGGAAATATCTACAATGCCATCTGTATACACATGGAAATACCTATACGGCAAACAGTGTATAGATGGAAACATCAACACCGCCATCTGTACAAACATGGAAATATATACACTGCTATCTCTACAAACATGGAAATATCTTCACTGCGGTCTGTATAAACATGGAAATATCTACACCGGTATCTGTATAAACATGGAAATATCTACACCATGATCTGTATAAACATGGAAATATATACAGCGCTATCTGTATAAACATGGAAATATCTGCACCGCTATCTCTATAAACATGGAAATAACTACAACGACATCTGTATAAACATGGAAATACCTACACAGTCATGTGTAGGAACATTTAAATATCTACACTGCCATCTGTATAAATATAGAAATATCTACACAGCCCTCTGTATAAATATGGAAATATCTGCATAGGCATCTGTGTAAACATGGAAATATCTGCACCGCTATCTGTATAAACATGGAAATATCTACACCGCTGGCTCTATAAACATGGAAATATGTACACCGCTATGTGTATAAACATGGAAATATCTCCACTACTCTCTGTATAAACATGGAAATATCTCCACCGTTATCTGTATAAACATGGAAATATCAACAGCGCCATCTATGTAAACATTCAAATATCTACACTGCCATCCGTAAAAACATGGAAATATCTACACAGTCATCTGAATAAACATGGAAATATCTACACCACCATCTGTATAAACATGGAAATAGCTACAATACCATCTGTATACACATGGAAATATCTACACAGACACCTGTATAAATATGGAAATACCTACACGGCCATCTGTATAAACATGGAAATATCTACACTGCCATCTGTAGAAAGATGGAAATATCTACACCGCCATCTCTATGAACATGAAAATATCTACACTGCCATCTCCATAAAGATGGAAGTATCTACTCCGGAATGTGTATAAACAGGGAAATATCTACACAACCGTCTGTGTAAACATGGAAATACCTACACCGCTATCTGTATAAACATGGAAATAACTACACCGCCATCTGCATGTCCTTGGAAATATCTACGCCGCCATCTGAATAAACATGGAAATATCTACACGGCCATCTGTGTATAGATGGAAATATCAACACCGCCATCTGTACAAACATAGAAATATCTACACCTCTATCTCTGTAGACATGGAAATATCTGCACCGCCATCTGTAAAAACATGGAAATACCTATACAGTCATCTGTACAAACATGAAAATATCTACAATGCCATCTGTAGAAAGATGGAAATATCTACACCGTAATCTGTGTAAACATGGAAATATCTACACCGTTTATCTGGAAAAACATGGAAATATCTACACCGCTATCTGTATAAACATGGAAATATCTACACCGCGATCTGTTTAAACATGGAAATATCTACACCGCGATCTGTATAAACATGGAAATATCTACACCGCTATCTGTATAAATATGGAAATATCTACACAGTTATCTCTATAAACATGGAAATATCTACACCGACATCTGTATAAACATGGAAATACCTACAAAGTCATCTGTATAAACATGGAAATATCTACACAGCCATCTGTATAAACATGGAAATATCTACACAGCCATCTGTATATACATGGAAATATCTACACCACTATCTGTATAAACATGGAAATAACTACACCGCTATTTGTATAAACAACGAAATATCTACACCGTGATCTGTATAAACATGGAAATATCTACACCGCCATCTCTATAAACAGGGAAGTATCTACACCCCTATCAGTATAAACTTGGAAATATCCACACCACTATCTCAATAAACATGGAAAAATCAACACCGCTATCTCTATGAACATGGAAATATCTACACCGCCATCTCTATAAACATGGAAAAGTCTACACCACAATCAGTATAAACATGGAAATATCTACACCGCTATCTGTATAAACATGGAAATATCTCCACTGCTATCTCTATAAACATTGAAATATCTACACCGCCATCTCTATAAACATGGAAATATTTACAAAGTTATCTGTATAAACATGGAAATATCTACACCGCCATCTGTATAAACATGGAAATATCTACACAGCCATGTGTACATACATGGAAATATCTACACCGCTATCTATATAAACATGGAAATAACTACACCGCTATCTGTATAAACATGGAAATATCTACACCGCCATCTACATATCCATGGAAATATCTGCGCCGCCATCTGTATAAAGATGGAATTATCTACACGGTCATCTGTGTATAGATGGAAATATCAACACCGCCATCTGTACAAACATGGAAATATCTGCACCGCTATTTGCATAAACATGGAAATATCTACACCGCGGTCTGTATAAAGATGGAAATATCAACACCGCTATCGGTATAAACCTGGAAATATCTACACCGCTATCTCTATGTACATGGAAATATCTACACCGTGATCTGTATAAACATGGAAATATTTACACCGCTATCTGTATAAACATGGAAATTTCTACACCATTATCTGTATAAATATGGAAATATGTACACCGCTATCTCTATAAACTTGGAAATATCTACACCGCCATCTGTATAAACATGGAAATACCGATACAGTCATCTGTGTAAACATGGAAATATCTACACCACCATCTGTATAAACATGGAAATATCTACAATCCCATCTGTATACACATGGAAATACCTACACGGCAATCAGTGTATACATGGAAACATCAACACCGCCATCTGTACAAACATGGAAATATCTACACTGCTATCTCTATAAACATGGAAATATCTACACTGCGGTCTGTATAAACATGGAAATATCTACACCGGTATCTGAATAAACATGGAAATATCAACACGGCCATCTGTGTATAGATGGAAATATCTACACCGATATCTGTATAAACATGGAAATATCTACACAGTTATCTCTATAAACATGGAAATATCTACACCGTCATCTGTATAAACATTGAAATACCTACAAAGTCGTCTGTATAAACATGGAAATATCTACACAGCCGTCTGTATAAACATGGAAATATCTACACAGCCCTCTGTATATACATGGAAATATCTACACCACTATCTGTATAAACATGGAAATAACTACACCGCCATCTGCATGTCCTTGGAAATATCTACGCCGCCATCTGAATAAACATGGAAATATCTACACGGCCATCTGTGTATAGATGGAAATATCAACAACGCCATCTGTACAAACATAGAAATATCTACACCGCTATCTCTGTAGACATGGAAATATCTGCACCGCCATCTGTAAAAACATGGAAATACCTATACAGTCATCTGTACAAACATGAAAATATCTACAATGCCATCTGTAGAAAGATGGAAATATCTACACCGTAATCTGTGTAAACATGGAAATATCTACACCGTTTATCTGGAAAAACATGGAAATATCTACACCGCTATCTGTATAAACATGGAAATATCTACACCGCGATCTGTTTAAACATGGAAATATCTACACCGCGATCTGTATAAACATGGAAATATCTACACCGCTATCTGTATAAATATGGAAATATCTACACAGTTATCTCTATAAACATGGAAATATCTACACCGCGATCTGTATAAACATGGAAATATCTACACCGCTATCTGTATAAATATGGAAATATCTACACCGCTATCTCCATAAACTTGGAAATATCTACACCGCCATCTGCATAAACATGGAAATAGCTATACAGTCATCTGTGTAAACATGGAAATATCTACACCACCATCAGTATAAACATGTAAATATCTACAATGCCATCTGTATACTCATGGAAATACCTACACGGCAATCAGTGTATAGATGGAAACATCAACACCGCCATCTGTACAAACATGGAAATATCTACACTGCTATCTCTATAAACATGGAAATATCTACACTGCGGTCTGTATAAACATGGAAATATGTACACCGCTATCTGTATAAACATGGGAATATCTGCACCGATATCTCTATAAACATGGAAATATCTGCACCGCTATCTCTATAAACATGGAAATATCTGCACCGCTATCTCTATAAACATGGAAATAACTACAAAGACATCTGTATAAACATGGAAATACCTACACAGACATGTGTAGGAACATTTAAATATCTACACTGCCATCTGTATAAATATAGAAATATCTACACAGCCCTCTGTGTAAATATGGAAATATCTGCATAGGCATCTGTGTAAACATGGAAATATCTGCACCGCTATCTGTATAAACATGGAAATACCTACACCGCTGTCTCTATAAACATGGAAATATGTACACCGCTATGTGTATAAACATGGAAATATCTCCACTGCTCTCTGTATAAACATGGAAATATCTCCACCGTTATCTGTATAAACATGGAAATATCAACAGCGCCATCTATATAAACATTGAAATAGCTACACTGCCATCTGTAAAAACATGGAAATATCTACACATTCATCTGAATAAACATGGAAATATCTACACCAACATCTGTATAAACATAAATAGCTACAATACCATCTGTTTACACATGGAAATATCTACACAGACATCTGTGAAAATATGGAAATATCTACACGGCCATCTGTATAAACATGGAAATATCTACACTGCCATCTGTAGAAAGATGGAAATATCTACACCGCTATCTCTATAAATATGGAAATATCTACACCGCCATCTCTATGAACATGAAAATATCTACACTGCCATCTCCATAAAGATGGAAGTATCTACTCCGCCATGTGTACAAACACGGAAATATCTACACCACCATCTGTGTAAACATGGAAATACCTACACCGCTATCTGTATAAACATGGAAATAACTACACCGCCATCTGCATGTCCTTGGAAATAACTACGCTGCCATCTGAATAAACATGGAAATATCTACACGGCCATCTGTGTATAGTTGGAAATATCAACACCGCCATCTGTACAAACATGGAAATATCTACACCGCTATCTCCATAGACATGGAAATATCTGCACCGCCATCTGAAAAAACATGGAAATACCTATACAGTCATCTGTATAAACATGGAAATATCTACAATGCCATCTGTAGAAAGATGGAAATATCTACACCGCAATCAGTGTAAACAAGGAAATATCTACACCGATATCTGGAAAAACATGGAAATATCTACACCGCCATCTGTATAAACATGGAAATATCTACACCGCGATCTGTATAAACATGGAAATATCTACCCCGTGATCTGTATAAACATGGAAATATCAACACCGCTATCTGTATAAACATGGAAATACCTACACAGTTATCTCTATAAACATGGAAATATCTACACCGCCATCTGTATAAACATGGAAATACCTACAAAGTCATCTGTATAAACATGGAAATATCTACACAGCCATCTGTATAAACATGGAAATATCTACACAGCCATCTGTATATACATGGAAATATCTACACCACTATCTGTATAAACATGGAAATAACTTCACCGCTATTTGTATAAACAAGGAAATATCTACACCGTGATCTGTATAAACATGGAAATATCTACACCACCATCTCTATAAACAGGGAAATATCTACATCCCTATCTGTATAAACATGGAAATATCCACACCGCTATCTCTATAAACATGGAAAAATCAACACCGCTATCTCTATGAACATGGAAATATCTACACCGCCATCTCTATAAACATGGAAATGTCTACACCACGATCAGTATAAACATGGAAATATCTACACCGCTATCTGTATAAACATGGAAATATCTCCACTGCTATCTCTATAAACATCGAAATATCTACACCGCCATCTGTATAAACATGGAAATACTTACAAAGTTATCTGTATAAACATGGAAATATCTACACCGCCATCTGTATAAACATGGAAATATCTACACAGCCATGTGTACATACATGGAAATACCTACACCGCTATCTATATAAACATGGAAATAACAACACCGCTATCTGTATAAACATGGAAATATCTACACCGCCATCTACATATCCATGGAAATATCTGCGCCGCCGTCTGTATAAACATGGAAATATCTACACGGTCATCTGTGTATAGATGGAAATATCAACACAGCTATCTGTACAAACATGGAAATATCTGCACCGCCATCTCTATAAACAGGAAAATATCTACACCACGATCAGTATAAACATGGAAATATCAACACTGCTATCGGTGTAAACATGGAAATATCTACACCGCTATCTCTATAAACATGGAAAAATCTACAACGTGATCTGTATAAACATGGAAATATTTACACTGCTATCTGTACAAACATGGAAACTTCTACACCGTTATCTGTATAAATATGGAAATATCTACACCGCTATCTCTATAAACTTCAAAATATCTACACCGCCATCTGTATAAACATGGAAATACCTTTACAGTCATCTGTGTAAACATGGAAATATCTACACCACCACCTGTATAAACATGGAAATATCTACAATGCCATCTGTATTAACATGAAAATACCTACACGGCAGTCAGTGTATAGATGGAAACATCAACACCGCCATCTGTACAAACATGGAAATATATACACTGCTATCTCTATAAACATGGAAATATCTACACTGCGGTCTGTATAAACATGGAAATATCTACACCGGTATCTGTATAAACATGGAAATATCTACACCATGATCTGTATAAACATGGAAATATATACACCGCTATCTGTATAAACATGGAAATATCTGCACCGCTATCTCTATAAACATGGAAGTAACTACAAAGACATCTGCATAAACATGGAAATACCTACACAGACATGTGTAGGACCATTTAAATATCTACACTGCCATCTGTATAAATATAGAAATATCTACACAGCCCTCTGTGTAAATATGGAAATATCTGCATAGGCATCTGTGTAAACATGGAAATATCTGCACCGCTATCTGTATAAACATGGAAATACCTACACCGCTGTCTCTATAAACATGGAAATATGTACACCGCTATGTGTATAAACATGGAAATATCTCCACTGCTCTCTGTATAAACATGGAAATATCTCCACCGTTATCTGTATAAACATGGAAATATCAACAGCGCCATCTATATAAACATTGAAATAGCTACACTGCCATCTGTAAAAACATGGAAATATCTACACATTCATCTGAATAAACATGGAAATATCTACACCACCATCTGTATAAACATAAATAGCTACAATACCATCTGTTTACACATGGAAATATCTACACAGACATCTGTATAAATATGGAAATATCTACACGGCCATCTGTATAAACATGGAAATATCTACACTGCCATCTGTAGAAAGATGGAAATATCTACACCGCTATCTCTATAAATATGGAAATATCTACACCGCCATCTCTATGAACATGAAAATATCTACACTGCCATCTCCATAAAGATGGAAGTATCTACTCCGCCATGTGTATAAACACGGAAATATCTACACCACCATCTGTGTAAACATGGAAATACCTACACCGCTATCTGTATAAACATGGAAATAACTACACCGCCATCTGCATGTCCTTGGAAATATCTACGCCGCCATCTGAATAAACATGGAAATATCTACACGGCCATCTGTGTATAGATGGAAATATCAACATCGCCATCTGTACAAACATGGAAATATCTACACCGCTATCTCTATAGACATGGAAATATCTGCACCGCCATCTGAAAAAACATGGAAATACCTATACAGTCATCTGTATAAAAATGGAAATACTTACAAAGTTATCTGTATAAACATGGAAATATCTACACCGCAATCTGTGTAAACATGGAAATATCTACACCGATATCTGTAAAAACATGGAAATATCTACACCGCTATCTGTATAAACATGGAAATATCTACACCGCGATCTGTATAAAAATGGAAATATCTACACAGTTATCTCTATAAACATGGAAATATCTACACCGCCATCTGTATAAACATGGAAATACCTACAAAGTCATCTGTATAAACATGGAAACATCTACACAGCCATCTGTATAAACATGGAAATATCTACACAGCCATCTGTATATACATGGAGATATCTACACCACTATCTGTATAAACATGGAAATATCTCCACTGCTGTCTGTATAAACATGGAAATATCTACACCGCGGTCTGTATAAACATGGAAATATCAACACCGCTATCGGTATAAACATGGAAATATCTACACCGCTATCTCTATAAACATGGAAATATCTACACCGTGATCTGTATAAACATGGAAATATTTACACTGCTATCTGTATAAACATGGAAACTTCTACACCGTTATCTGTATAAATATGGAAATATCTACACCGCTATCTCTATAAACTTGGAAATATCTACACCGCCATCTGTATAAACATGGAAATACCTATACAGTCATCTGTGTAAACATGGAAATATCTACACCACCATCTGTATAAACATGGAAATATCTACAATGCCATCTGTATACACATGGAAATATCTACACAGACATCTGTATAAATATGGAAATATCTACACGGCCCTCTGTGTAAATATGGAAATATCTGCATAGGCAACTGTGTAAACATGGAAATATCTGCACTGCTATCTGTATAAACATGGACATATCTACACCGCTATCTCTATAAACATGGAAATATGTACACCGCTACCTGCATAAACGTGGAAATATCTACACCACCATATCTAGAAACATGGAAATATCTCCACCGCTATCTGTATAAACATGGAAATATCTCCACCACTCTCTGTATAAACATGGAAATAACTACAACGCTGTCTGTATAAACATGGAAATATCTACACCGCTATCTGTATAAACATGGAAATATCTACACCGTTATCTGTGTAAACATGGAAATATCTAGTCCGCTATCTTTATAAACTTGTAAATATCTACACCGCAATCTGTATAAACATGGAAATATCTACAACACTATCTGTGTAAACATGGAAATATATACACAGCTGTCTGTTTAAACATGGAAATATGCACACCACAATCTGTGTGAAGATGGAAATATCTACACCACAATCTTTACAAATATGGAAATATCTACACCTCTATCTCTGTAAACATGGAAATATCTACACCAGTCTCTGTATAAACATGGAAATACCGACTCCACTATCTGTATAAACATGGAAATATCTACACCAAAATCTGTATAAACATGGATATATCTACACAACTATCTGTATAAACATGGAAATATCTACACCACTATCTGTATAAACACGGAAATGTCTACTCTGCTATCTGTATAAATATGGAAATATCTACACCACTATCTCTATACACATGGAAATGTCTACACCGCTATCTGTATAAACATGGAAATACCTACATGGCCATCTCCATATACATGGAAATATCTACACCGACATCTTTATAAACATGGAAATACCTACACCACTATCTGAATAAACATGGAAATATCTACACCACTGTCATTATAAACATGGAAATACCTACACCACCATCTCTATACACATGGAAATACTTTCAACGCTATCTCTATAAACATAGAAATATCAACACCGCCATCTCTGTAAACATGGAAATATCTACACCGCCTTCTGAATGAACATGGAAATATCTACACCGCCATCTGTATAAACATGGAAATATCTAAACTGCCATCTGAGGAAAATGGAAATATTTACACCACGATCGGTATAAACATGGAAATATGAAGACCGCTACCTGTATAAACATGGAAATATCTACATGGCTCTATGTATAAACATAGAAACATCTACAACACGATCTCTATAAACAAGGAAATATCTCCACCGCTATCTGTATAAACATGGAAAAATCTACACAGTCATCTCTATGAAAATGGAAATATCTACACCACCATCTCTATAAACATGAAAATATCTACACCGCCATCTCCATAAACATGGAACAATCTACTACGCTATCTGTATAAACGTGGAAATAACAACACAGCTATCTGTATAAACATGGAAATACCTAAACCACTATCTCGATAAACATGGAAATATCTATAATGCTATCTGTGTAAACATGGATATGTCCACAGAGCTATCTGTGTAAACATGGAAACATCAACAACGCTATCTGAATAAACATGGAAATATCCACACTGCAATCTGTTCAAAGATGGAAATATCTACACAGCTAACTGTGTAAACATGGAAATATCTACAACGCTATCTGAATAAACATGGAAATATCCACACAGCAATCTGTTCAAAGATGGAAATATCTACACTGTTATCTGGGTAAACATGGTAATATCTACACAGATATCTGTATAAACATGGAAATATCTACACCGCCATCTCTATAAACATGGAAATATCTACACCGCGATCTGTATAAACATAGAAATATCTACAAAGCTATCTGTATAAATATGGAAATATCTGCACCGCACTCTCTATAAACATGGAAATACCTACACCGCTATCTGTATTAACATGGAAATATCTACACCACTATCTCTATAAACATGGAAATACCTACACCACCATCTGTATAAACATGGAAATATCTACACAGTCATGTCTATAAACATGAAAATATCGACACCACCATCTGCTTATACATGGAAATATCTACACTGCCATCTGTATGCACATGGAAATATCTACACAGCCATCTGCATTGACATGGAAATATCCCCACCGCCATCTCTATAAACACGGAAATACCTACAACGCTATCTCTATAAACATGGAAATATCTACACCGCCATCTCTATATACGTGGAAATATCTACACCGCCATCTCTATAAACCTGAAAATATCTCCACGGTGATCTCCATAAACATGGAAATATCTACACCACCATCTGTATAAACACGGAAGTATCTACACCGCTATCTGTAAAAACATGGAATTATCTACACTGCCATCTCTATAAAGATGGAAATAACAAGACTGCGAGCTGTATAAACATGGAAATATCTACAATGCTACTTTTCTAAACATGGAAATACCAACACCACTATCTGTATAAACATGGAAATATCTACACCGCTATCTGTATAAACATGGATATAACTACATCGTTAACTGTATAAACATGGAAATATCTACAACGCTATCTTTATAAATATGGAAATATCTCCACCGCTATCTGTATAAACATGGATATATCTACTCCGCCATCTGTATAAGCGTGGAAATATCTACACCGCCATCTGTATAAACATGGAAATATCTACACCGCTATCTCTTTAAACATGGAAATATCTACACCGCCATCTCTATAAACGTGAAAATGTCTACACGGCCATCTCCATAAACATGAAACTATCTACACCGACATCTGTATAAACATGGAAACAACTTCTACGCTATCTGAATAAACATGGAAATATCTACACCACTATCTCTATAAACATGGAAATACCTACACCACTATCTCTATACACATGGAAATACCTACACCGCTATCTCTATAAACATAGAATTATCTACACCGCCATCTCTGTAAACATGGAAATATCTACACCGCCTTCTGAATGAACATGGAAATATCTACAACGCTGTCTGTATAAACATGGAAATTTCTACACCGCCATCTGTATAAACATGGAAATATCTAAACTGCCATCTGAGGAAAATGGAAATATCTACACAACGATCTGTATAAACATGGATATAGGTACACTGCTACCTGTATAAGCATGGAAATATCTACACGGCTCTCTTTATAAACATAGAAATATCTACACCACGATCTGTATAAACAAGGAAATATCTCCACCTTTATCTGTATAAACATGGAAATATCTAATCCGCCATCTGTATATACATGGAAATATCTACACAGTCATCAGTATACACATGGAAATATCTACACCACCATCTCTGTAAACATGAAAATATTTACATCACAGTCTCCATAAACATGGCACAATCTACAACGCTCTCTGTATAAACATGGAAATAACAACACAGCTATTTGTATAAACATGGAAATATCTACACTGCAATGTCTATAAACATGGAAATATCTACAACAATATCTGTGTAAACATGGAAATATCTTCACAGCTGTCTGTGTAAACGTGGAAATATGTACACCGCAATCTGTGTGAATATGGAAATATCTACACCACAATCTGTATAAACATGGATATATCTACACCGCTATCTGTATAAACATGGAAATATCTACACTGTGATCTGTATAAACATGGAAATATCTAAACCGATATCTGTATAAACATGCAAATATCTACAGTGCTATCTATATAAACATGGAAATATCTCCACCGCTATCTGTATAAAAATGGATATATCTACACTGCTATCTGTATAAACATGTTAATATCTACACTGCTATCTGTAAAAACATGGAAATATCTACTCCGCTATCTGTATATATATGAAAATATCTACACCGCTATCTCTATAAACATGGAAATGTCAACAGCGCTATCTGTATAAACATGGAAATATCTACACAGCCATGTCTATAAACATGGAAATATCTACATCGCTATCTGTATAAACATGGAAATAGCTAAACCGCTATCTGTATAAACATGGAAATATCTACACCGCCATCTGTAAAAATATGGAAATATCTACACAGTCATCTGTAGAAACATGGAAATATCTACACCGCCATCTGTATACACATGGAAATATCTCCACCGCTATCTGTATAAACATGGAAATATCTACACCGATATCTGTATAAACATGGAAATATCTACACCGCTATTTGTATAGACATGGAAATATCTACACCGCAATCTGTAGAAACATGGAAATATCTACACTGCTATCTGTATACACATGGAAATATCTACACCACTATCTGTATAAACATGGAAATATCTCCACTGCCATCTGCATAAACATGGAAATAGCCACATCGCTATCTATATAAATATGGAAATATGTACACCGGCATCTGAATAAACATGGAAATATCTGCACGGCTATCTGTATAAATATGGAAATATCTACACCGCTACCTCTCTAAACATGGAAATATCTACACAGCTATCTGTATAAACATGGATATATCTACACCGCTATCTCTATAAACATGGAAATATATACACCACCATCTGGGTAAACATGGAAATATGTACACTGTCATCTGTATAAACATGGAAATATCTACACCTCTATATGTATAAACATGGTAATACCTACACCGCTATCCGTATAAACATGGAAATATCTACACCGCTATGTGTATAAATATGGAAATATCCACACCGCTATCCCTATAAACATGGAAATGTCTACACCGCTATCTGTTTAAGAATGGAAATATCTACATGGGTATTTCTATAAATTTGGAAATATCTACTTTGCCATCTGTATAAACATGGAAATATCTACACAGCCATCTCTATAAACATGAAAATATCTACATTGCTATCTGTATAAACATGGAAATAACTGCACTGCTATCTGTATAAACATAGAAATATCTACACCACCATCTTTATAAACATGGAAATATCTACACCGCTGTCTAAATATACTTGGAAATATCTACACCACCATCTGTATAAACATGGAAATACCTCCACCGACATCTGTATAAACATGGAAATATCTCCACCGCTCTCTGTATAAACATGGAAATATCTACACCACTATCTGTATAAACATGCAAATATCTACACCGCAATCTGTATAAACATGGAAATATCTACACCGCTATCTGTATAAACATGCAAATATCTACAGCGCTATCTGTATAAACATGGAAATATCTCCACCGCTATCTCTAAAAACTTGGAAACAGATTCACTGCTATCTTATAAACATGGAAATATCTACTCCACTATCTGTATAAACTTGGATATATCTACACTTCCGTCTGTATAAACATGGTAATAGCCACACCGCTATCTATAAAAACATGAAAATATCTACACCACCATCTGAATAAACATTCAAATACCTAAACCGCTATCTGTATAAATATGGAAATATCTACATCGATATCTCTGTAAACATGGAAATATCTACACCGCTACCTGTATAAACATGGACATATCTAAACCGCTATCTCTATATACATGGAAATATCTGCACCGCTACCTGCATAAACTTGGAAATATCTACACAACCATCTCTAGAAACATGGAAATATCTCCACCGCTATCTTTATAAACATGGAAATAACTCCTCCACTCTCTGTATAAACATGGAAATATCTATACCGCTATCTGTATAAACATGGAAATATCTACACCGCTATGTGTATAAACATGGAAATATCTACACCGCAATCTCTGTAAACATGGAAATATCTACAACACTATCTGTGTAAACATGGAAATATCTACACCGCTGTCTGTGTAAACATTGAAATATGTACACCGCAATCTCTGTGAAGATGGAAATATTTAAACCGCAATTTGTGCAAATATGGAAATATCTACACCTCTATCTCTGTAAACATGGAAATATCTACACCACTCTCTGTATAAGCATGGAAATATCGACACCGCTTTCTGTATAAACATGGAAATATATCCTTCACTCTCTGTATAATCATGGAAATATCTACACCGCTATCTGTATAAACATGGAAATATCTACACCACTATCTGTATAAACATGGAAATATCTCCTCCGTTATCTGTATAAACATGGAAATATCTCCTCTGTTATCGGTATAAATTTGGAGATATCTACACCGCTATCTGTATAAACATGGAAATGTCTACACCTCTCTCTGTACAAACATGGAAATATCTACACCGCCATCTAAATAAACCTACAAATATCTACACCGCCATCTCTATAAATAGGGAAGTATCTACACCGCTATCTCTGTAAACACGGAAATATCTACACCGCTACCTGTATAAACATGGATATATCTACACCACCATCTCTATAAATATGGAAATATCTACACCGCTATCTGCTTATACTTGAAAATATGTACACCACCATCTCTATAAACATTGAAATATCTCCACCGCTATCTGTATAAACATGGAAATATCTCCACCGCTCTCTGTATAAACATGGAAATATCTACACCGCTATCCGTATAAACATGGAAATATCTACACCACTATCTGTATAAACCTGGAAATATCTACACCGCAATCTCTATAAACATGGAAATACCTACAACACTATCTTTGTAAACATGGAAATTTCTACACAGCTGTCTGTGTAAACATGGAAATATGTACACCGCAATCTGTGTGAAGATGGAAATATCTATACCGCAATCTGTGCAAATATGGAAATATCTACACCTCTATCTCTGTGAACATGGAAATATCTACACCACTATCTTTATAAACATGGAAATGTCTACACCGCTATCTGTATAAACATGGAAATATCCACACCAAAATCTGTATAAACATGGATATATCTACACCAATATCTGTATAAACATGGAATTATCTCCACCGCGATCTCTACATACATGGAAATATCTACACTGCTATCTTTATAAACATGGAAATATCTACACCGCAATAACTATGAACATGGAAATATCTTCAACACTATCTGTGTAAACTTGGAAATATCTACACAGCTGTCTGTGTAAACATGGAAATATGTACACCGCAATCTGTGTGAGGATGGATATATCTACACCGCAATCTGTGCAAATTTGGAAATATCTACACGTCTATCTCTGTAAACATGGAAATATCTACACCGCTAACTGTATAAACATGGAAATATCCACACCACAATCTGTATAAACATGGAAATATCTACACCGCAATCTGTATAAACATGGACATATCTACACCACTATATGTATAAACATGGAAATATCTGTGCCGCTATCTGTATAAATATGGAAATATCTTCAACGCTATCTCTATAAACATAGAAATGACTTCACTGCTATCTGTATAAACATGGAAATATCTACATGGCTTTCTCTAAAAACATGGAAATATCTACACCGCCTTCTGTATAAAGATGGAAATACCTACACTGCCATCTGTATAAACATGGAAATAACTACACTGCTATCTCTATATACATGGAAATATCTACACTGCCATCTCTATATACATGGAAATACCTACACAGTCATCTGTATATACATGGAAATATCTACACCGCCATCTGTATAAACATGGAAATATCTATGCTGCCGTCTGTATAAACATAGAAATATCTACACTGCCATCTGTGGAAAGATGGAAATGTCTACACCGCGATCTGTATAAACTTCGAAATATCTACACCGCTACTTGTATAAACATGGAAATATCTACACCGCTATCTATATGAACATGGAAACATCTACACCACGATCTGTATAAAAATGGAAATATCTACACTGCTATCTGTATAAACATGGAAATATCTACACCGCTAACTGTATAAACATGCAAATACCTACACCGAGATCTGTATAAATATGGAAATATCTACACCGCTATCTCTATAAACTTGGAAATGTCTATACCGCTATCTGTTTAAACATGGAAATATCTACAAGGCTAACTCTATAAATATGGAAATACCTAAACCGCCTTCTGCATAAACATGGAAATAACAACACAGTCATCTGTATAAAGATGGAAATATCTACAGAGCCATCTGTGAAAACATGGAAATATCTACACCGCCATCTGTATAAACATGCTAATATGTCTTCCGCTATCTGTATAAACATGGAATTATCTCCACTGCTATCTGTATAAACATGGAAATATCTACTCCACGATCTGTATAAACATGGAAATATCTCCACCGCTTTCTGTATAAACATAGAAATATCTACACCGCTATCTTCATAAACATGGAAATATCTACACCGCTATCTGTATAAACATGCAAATATCTACAACGCTATCTGTGTAAACATGGAAATATCTACACCGCTATCTGTGTAAACATTGAAATATCTACACTGCTATCTGTGTAAAGATGGAAATATCTACACTGCAATCTGTGCAAAGGTGGAAATATCTACACCGCTATCTTTGTAAAGTAGGAAATATCTACACCACAATCTGTGCAAAGATGGAAATATCTACACCGCTATCTGTGTAAACATGGTAATATCTACAACACTCTCTGTATAAACATGGAAATATCTACACTGCTATCTGTATAAACATGGAAATATCTACACCGATATCTCAATAAGCATGGAAATATCTACACCGCTATCTGTATAAACAAGGAAATAACTCCACCGCTATCTGTATAAACATTGAAATATCTACACAGTTATATCTATAAACATGGAATTATTTACCCCGCTATTTAAACATGGAAATGCCTACAACGCTATCTGTGTAAACATGGAAATATCTCCACCGTTATCTGTGTAAACATGGAAATATCTGCACCACAATCTGTGCAAAGATGGAAATATATACAGCGCTATCTCTATAAACATGGAAATATCTGCACCGGTATCTGTATAAACATGGAAATATTTACACCGCTATCTATATAATCATGGAAATATCTACACCGCCATCTGTAGAAACATGGAAATATCTACACAGTCATCTGTATATACATGGAAATATCTACAACACCATCTCTATAGACATGGAAATATCTACAACACCATCTCTATAATCATGGAAATATCTACACCTCCGTCTATAGAAACATGGAAATAACTACACTGCCATCTGTATAAAGATGGAAATATCTACACCGCGAGCTGTATAAACATGGAAATATCTACACAGCTATGTGTATAAACATGGAAATACCAACACCACTATCTGTATAAACATGGAAATATCTACAGCGCTGACTGTAAACATGGAAATATCTACCCAACTATCTCTGTAAACATGGAAATACCTACACCGCCATCTCTATAAACATGGAATTATCTACACCACTATCTCTATAAACATAGAAATATCTACAACGCAATCTCAGTAATCATGGAAATATCTACACCGCCATCTGCATAAACTTGAAAATATCTACACCACGATCTGTGTAAAAATGGAAATATCTACACCGCCATCTGTATAAACGTAGAAATATCTACAGTGCCATCTGTAGAAAGATGGAAATATCTACACCTTGATCTGTATAAACATGGAGATATCTACACCTCTTCCTGTATGAACATGGAGATATCTACACCTCTATCTGAATAAATATGGAAATATCCACACCGCTATCTCTATAAACATGGAAATGTCAACATGGCTATCTTTATAAACATGGAAATATCTACATGGCTATCTGTATGAACTTGGAAATATCTACACTGCCTTCTGCATATACATGGAAATACCTACACAGTCATCTGTATTAACATGGAAATATCTACACCACTATCTGTATAAACATGGAAATATCTACACTGCCATCTGTATAAACATGGAAATATCATCACAGCCATCTCTATAAACATGGAAATATCTACACCGCTATCCCTATAAACATGGAAATAGTGACACCGATATCTGTATAAACATGGAAATATCTACACCGCCATCTGTAAAAATATGGAAATATCTACACAGTCATCTGTATAAACATGGAAATATCTACACCCCCATCTGTATAAACATGGAAATATCTACACTGCCATCTGAATACACATGGAAAAGACTACACAGTCATCTGTATAAATATGGAAATATCTCCACCGCTATCTCTGTAAACATGGAAAACCTATACCGCAATCTGCATAAACATGGAAATATCTACACCTCCGTCTCTGTAAACATGGAAATGTCAACACCGCTATATGTATAAACATGGAAATATCTACACCGCTATCTGTATAAACATGGAAATATCTAGACCGCTATCTGTATAAACATGGAAATATCTACACCGCCATCTGTATAAACATGGAAATGTGTACACAGTCATCTGTATAAACATGGAAATAACTACACCGCTATGTGTATAAAAATGGAAATATCTACACCGTTATCTATATAAACATGGAAATATCTAGACCGCTATCTGTATAAACATTCAAATATTTACATTGCTATCTGTAAAAACATGGAAATATCTCCTCCGCTATCTCTATAAACATGGAAATGTCTACACCGCTATCTGTATAAACATGGAAATATCTACACCGCCATCTGTATAAACAAGCAAATATCTACAGCGCTATCTATATAAACATGGAAATATCTCCACCGCTATCTGCATAAACATGGAAATATCTACACCGCTATCTTTATAAACATGGAAATATCTACACTGCAATCTCTATAAACATGGAAACATCTACAACAGTATCTGTGTAAACATGGGAATATCTTCAGAGCTGTCGGTTTAAATATGGAAATATGTACACAGCAATCTGTGTGAATATGTAAATATCTACACCTCTGTCTCTGTAAACATGGAAATATCTACACCACAATCTGTATAAACCTGGAAATATCTACACCGCTATCTGTATAAACATGGAAATATCTACACCACAATCTGTATAAACATGGATATATCTACACCGCTATCTGTATAAACATGTTAATATCTACACTGCTATCTGTATAAACATGGAAATATCTACTCCGCTATCTGCACAAATATGGAAATAACTACACCGCTATCTCTATAAACATGGAAATGTCAACACCGCTATCTGTATAAACATGGAAATATCTACATGGCTATCCCTAAAAACATGGAAATATCTTCACCGCTTTCTGTATAAACATGGAAATATCTACACTTCCATCTGTATAAACATGGAAATAACTAAACTGCTCTCTCTATAAACATTGAAATATCAACACTGCCTACTGGATATACATGGAAAAACCTACACAGTCATCTGTGTAAACATAGAAATATCTACACCGCTATCTTTATAATCATGGAAATATCTACACCGCTATCTGTGTAAACATGGATATATCTACACCGCTATCTGTATAAACATGGAAATATCTACACCGCTATCTGTATAAACATGGAAATATCTACACCGCTATCTGTATAAACATGGAAATATCTACACCACTATCTGTATAAACGTGGAAATATGTACAACGCAATCTGTGCAAATATGGAAATATCTACACCTCTATCTCTGTAAATATGGAAATATCTACACCGCTATCTGTATAAACATGGAAATATCGACACCGCTATCTGTATAAACATGGAAATATATACACCACGATCTGTATAAACATGGATATATCTACACCGCTATCTGTATAAACATGGAAATATCTACACCGCTACCTCTATAAACATGGAAATCTCAACACCGCTATCTGTATAAACATGGAAATATCTACATGGCTATCCCTAAAAACATGGAAATATCTTCACCGCCTTCTGTATAAACATGGAAATATCTACGCTGCCATCTGTATAAACATGGAAATAAATAACTTCTATCTCTATAAACATTGAAATATCAACACTGCCTTCTGGATATACATGGAAATACCTACACAGTCATCTGTGTAAACATGGAAATATCTACACAGACATCTCTATAAACATGGAAATACCTACACCGCTATTTCTATAAACATGAAAATAGCCACACAGCAATCTGTATAAACATGGAAATATCTACACTGCCATCTGTATAAACATGGAAATATCTACACTGCCATCTGTATACACATGGAAATATCTACAGAGTCATCTGTATAAACATTGAAATATCTCCACCACTATCTGTCTAATCATGGAAATATCTCCACCGCTATCTGTATAAACATGGAAATATCTACACCGCTATCTGTATAAACATGGAAATATCTACACCGCTATCTGTATAAACATGGAAATATCTACACCACTATCTGTATAAACGGGGGAATATGTAAACCGCAATCGGTGCAAATATGGAAATATCTACACCTCTATCTCTGTAAATATGGAAATATCTACACCGCTATCTGTATAAACATGGAAATATCTACACCGCTATCTGTATAAACATGGAAATATATACACCACGATCTGTATAAACATGGATATATCTACACCGCTATCTGTATAAACATGGAAACATCTACACCGCTATCTGTATAAACATAGAAATATCTACACCGCTATCTGTATAACTATGGAAATATCTACACCGCTATCTCTATAAACATGGAAATGTCTACACCACTGTCTGTATAAACATGGAAATATCTTCATGCCTATATCTCTAAACATGGAAATATCTACACCGCCATATGTATAAAATGGAAATACCTACACAGTCATCTGTATAAACATGGAAATATCTACCCCACTATCTGTATAAACATGGAAATATCTACACTGCAATCTGTATAAACATGGAAATATCTGCGCAGCCATCTCTATAAACATGGAAATATCTACATCGCTGTCTTTATAAACATGGAAATATCCACACCGCTATCTGCGTAACATGGAAATATTTACACCGCCATCTGTAAAAAACATGGAAATATCTACACAGTCATCTGTATAAACATGGAAATATCTACACCCCCATCTGTAAAAACATGGAAATATCTACACCGCTGTCTCTACAAACATGGAAATACCTGCACCGCTATCTGTATAAACACGGAAATATCGACACCGCTATCTTTATAAACTTGGAAATATCTACACTGCCATCTCTATAAACATGAAAATATGTCCACCGCTATCTGTATAAACTTGAAAATATGTCCACCGCTATCTGTATAAACATGGAAATGTCTACACTGCTATCTGTACAAACATGGATATATCTACTCCGCTATCTGTATAAACATGGAAATATTTACATCGCTATCTGTATAAACATGGAAATATTTCCACCACAATCTCTGTAAACATAGAAATATCTACACCGCTATCTTTATAAACATGGAAATATCTACACCGCAATCTGTGTAAACCTGTATATATCTACTCCGCTATCTGTATAAACATGGAAATATCTACACCGATATCTGTATAAACATGGAAATATCTACACCGCTATCTGTATAAACATGGAAATATCTACACCACTATCTGTATAAACGTGGAAATATGTACACCGCAATCTGTGCAAATATGGAAATATCTACACCTCTATCTCTGTAAATATGGAAATATCTACACCGCTATCTGTATAAACATGGAAATATCTACACCGCTATCTGTATAAACATGGAAATATATACACCACGATCTGTATAAACATGGATATATCTACACCGCTATCTGTATAAACATGGAAACATCTACACTGCTATCTGTATAAACATGGAAATATCTACACCGCTATCTGTATAACTATGGAAATATCTACACCGCTATCTCTATAAAGATGGAAATGTCTACACCACTGTCTGTATAAACATGGAAATATCTTCATGGCTATCTCTCTAAACATGGAAATATCTAAACCGCCATATGTATAAGCATGGAAATACCTACACAGTCATCTGTATAAACATGGAAATATCTACCCCACTATCTGTATAAACATGGAAATATCTACACTGCAATCTGTATAAACATAGAAATAACTACACAGCCATCTCTATAAACATGGAAATATCTACATCGCTGTCTGTATAAACATGGAAATATCCACACTGCTATCTGCGTAACATGAAAATATTTACACCGCCATCTGTAAAAAACATGGAAATATCTACACCGCTGTCTCTACAAACATGGAAATACCTGCACCGCTATCTGTATAAACACGGAAATATCGACACCGCTATCTTTATAAACTTGGAAATATCTACACTGCCATCTCTATAAACATGAAAATATGTCCACCGCTATCTGTATAAACATGAAAATATGTCCACCGCTATCTGTATACACATGGAAATATCTACACCGCTATTTGTAGAAACATGTAAATATCTACACCGCTATCTGTATAAACATGGAAATATCTAGACCGCTATCTGTATAAACATGGAAATATCTACACCGCCATCTGTATAAACATGGAAATATGTACACAGTCATCTGTATAAACATGGAAATAACTACACCGCTATGTGTATAAAAATGGAAATATCTACACCGTTATCTATATAAACATGGAATTATCTAGACCGCTATCTGTATAAACATTCAAATATTTACATTGCTATCTGTAAAAACATGGAAATATCTCCTCCGCTATCTCTATAAACATGGAAATGTCTACACCGCTATCTGTATAAACATGGAAATATCTACACCGCCATCTGTATAAACAAGCAAATATCTACAGCGCTATCTATATAAACATGGAAATATCTCCACCGCTATCTGCATAAACATGGAAATATCTACACCGCTATCTTTATAAACATGGAAATATCTACACTGCAATCTCTATAAACATGGAAACATCTACAACAGTATCTGTGTAAACATGGGAATATCTTCAGAGCTGTCGGTTTAAATATGGAAATATGTACACAGCAATCTGTGTGAATATGGAAATATCTACACCTCTGTCTCTGTAAACATGGAAATATCTACACCACAATCTTTATAAACCTGGAAATATCTACACCGCTATCTGTATAAACATGGAAATATCTACACCACAATCTGTATAAACATGGATATATCTACACCGCTATCTGTATAAACATGTTAATATCTACACTGCTATCTGTATAAACATGGAAATATCTACTCCGCTATCTGCACAAATATGGAAATAACTACACCGCTATCTCTATAAACATGGAAATGTCAACACCGCTATCTGTATAAACATGGAAATATCTACATGGCTATCCCTAAAAACATGGAAATATCTTCACCGCTTTCTGTATAAACATGGAAATATCTACACTTCCATCTGTATAAACATGGAAATAACTAAACTGCTCTCTCTATAAACATTGAAATATCAACACTGCCTACTGGATATACATGGAAAAACCTACACAGTCATCTGTGTAAACATAGAAATATCTACACCGCTATCTTTATAATCATGGAAATATCTACACCGCTATCTGTGTAAACATGGATATATCTACACCGCTATCTGTATAAACATGGAAATATCTACACCGCTATCTGTATAAACATGGAAATATCTACACCGCTATCTGTATAAACATGGAAATATCTACACCACTATCTGTATAAACGTGGAAATATGTACAACGCAATCTGTGCAAATATGGAAATATCTACACCTCTATCTCTATAAATATGGAAATATCTACACCGCTATCTGTATAAACATGGAAATATCGACACCGCTATCTGTATAAACATGGAAATATATACACCACGATCTGTATAAACATGGATATATCTACACCGCTATCTGTATAAACATGGAAATATCTACACCGCTACCTCTATAAACATGGAAATCTCAACACCGCTATCTGTATAAACATGGAAATATCTACATGGCTATCCCTAAAAACATGGAAATATCTTCACCGCCTTCTGTATAAACATGGAAATATCTACGCTGCCATCTGTATAAACATGGAAATAAATAACTTCTATCTCTATAAACATTGAAATATCAACACTGCCTTCTGGATATACATGGAAATACCTACACAGTCATCTGTGTAAACATGGAAATATCTACACAGACATCTCTATAAACATGGAAATACCTACACCGCTATTTCTATAAACATGAAAATAGCCACACAGCAATCTGTATAAACATGGAAATATCTACACTGCCATCTGTATAAACATGGAAATATCTACACTGCCATCTGTATACACATGGAAATATCTACAGAGTCATCTGTATAAACATTGAAATATCTCCACCACTATCTGTCTAATCATGGAAATATCTCCACCGCTATCTGTATAAACATGGAAATATCTACACCGCTATCTGTATAAACATGGAAATATCTACACCGCTATCTGTATAAACATGGAAATATCTACACCACTATCTGTATAAACGGGGGAATATGTAAACCGCAATCGGTGCAAATATGGAAATATCTACACCTCTATCTCTGTAAATATGGAAATATCTACACCGCTATCTGTATAAACATGGAAATATCTACACCGCTATCTGTATAAACATGGAAATATATACACCACGATCTGTATAAACATGGATATATCTACACCGCTATCTGTATAAACATGGAAACATCTACACCGCTATCTGTATAAACATAGAAATATCTACACCGCTATCTGTATAACTATGGAAATATCTACACCGCTATCTCTATAAACATGGAAATGTCTACACCACTGTCTGTATAAACATGGAAATATCTTCATGCCTATATCTCTAAACATGGAAATATCTACACCGCCATATGTATAAAATGGAAATACCTACACAGTCATCTGTATAAACATGGAAATATCTACCCCACTATCTGTATAAACATGGAAATATCTACACTGCAATCTGTATAAACATGGAAATATCTGCGCAGCCATCTCTATAAACATGGAAATATCTACATCGCTGTCTTTATAAACATGGAAATATCCACACCGCTATCTGCGTAACATGGAAATATTTACACCGCCATCTGTAAAAAACATGGAAATATCTACACAGTCATCTGTATAAACATGGAAATATCTACACCCCCATCTGTAAAAACATGGAAATATCTACACCGCTGTCTCTACAAACATGGAAATACCTGCACCGCTATCTGTATAAACACGGAAATATCGACACCGCTATCTTTATAAACTTGGAAATATCTACACTGCCATCTCTATAAACATGAAAATATGTCCACCGCTATCTGTATAAACTTGAAAATATGTCCACCGCTATCTGTATAAACATGGAAATGTCTACACTGCTATCTGTACAAACATGGATATATCTACTCCGCTATCTGTATAAACATGGAAATATTTACATCGCTATCTGTATAAACATGGAAATATTTCCACCACAATCTCTGTAAACATAGAAATATCTACACCGCTATCTTTATAAACATGGAAATATCTACACCGCAATCTGTGTAAACCTGTATATATCTACTCCGCTATCTGTATAAACATGGAAATATCTACACCGATATCTGTATAAACATGGAAATATCTACACCGCTATCTGTATAAACATGGAAATATCTACACCACTATCTGTATAAACGTGGAAATATGTACACCGCAATCTGTGCAAATATGGAAATATCTACACCTCTATCTCTGTAAATATGGAAATATCTACACCGCTATCTGTATAAACATGGAAATATCTACACCGCTATCTGTATAAACATGGAAATATATACACCACGATCTGTATAAACATGGATATATCTACACCGCTATCTGTATAAACATGGAAATATCTACACCGCTATCTCAATAAACATGGAAATGTCAACACCGCTATCTGAATAAACATGGAAATATCTACATGGCTATCCCTAAAAACATGGAAATATCTTCACCGCCTTCTGTATAAACATGGAAATATCTACACTGCCATCTGTATAAACATGGAAATAACTAAGCTGCTATCTCTATAAACATTGAAATATCAACACTGACTACTGGATATACATGGAAATACCTACACAGTCATCTGTGTAAACATGGAAATATCTACACAGCCATCTCTATAAACATGGAAATATCTTCACCGCCTTCTGTATAAACATGGAAATATCTACACTGCCATCTGTATAAACATGGAAATATCTACACTGCCATCTGTATACAAATGGAAATATCTACACACTCATCTGTATAAACATTGAAATATCTCCACCGCTATCTGTCTAATCATGGAAATATCTCCATCGCTATCTGTATAAACATGGAAATATCTCCACCGCTATCTGTCTAATCATGGAAATATTTCCACCGCAATCTGTGTAAACATAGAAATATCTACACCGCTATCTATATAAACATGGAAATATCTACAACACAATCTGTGTAAACATGGATATATCTACACCGCTATCTGTATAAACATGGAAATATCTGCACCGCTATCTGTATAAACATGGAAATATCTACACCGCTATCTGTATAAACATGGAAATATCTAGACCGCTATCTGTATAAACATGGAAATATCTACACCGCCATCTGTATAAACATGGAAATACGTACACAGTCATCTGTGTAAACATGGAAATATCTACACAGCCATCTCTAAAAACATGGAAATACCTACACCGCTATTTCTATAAACATGAAAATAGCCACACAGCAATCTGTATAAACATGGAAATATCTACACTCCCATCTGTATAAACATGGAAATATCTACACTGCCATCTGTATACAAATGGAAATATCTACACAGTCATCTGTATAAACATTAAATATCTCCACCGCAATCTGTCTAATCATGGAAATATCTCTGCCGCTATCTGTATAAACATGGAAATATCTACACCGCTATCTGTATAAACATGGAAATGTCTACACCGCTATCTGTATAAACATCGATATATCTACTCCGCTATCTGTATAAACATGGGAATATTTTCATCGCTATCTGTATAAACATGGAAATATTTCCACCGCAATCTGTGTAAACATAGAAATATCTACACCGCTATCTTTATAAACATGGAAATATCTACAACACAATCTGTATATTCATGGATATATCTACACCACTATCTGTATAAACATGGAAATATCTACACCGCTATCTGTATAAACATGGAAATATCTACACCGCTATCTGTATAAACATGGAAATATCTACACCACTATCTGTATAAACGTGGAAATATGTAAACCGCAATCGGTGCAAATATGGAAATATCTACACCTCTATCTCTGTAAGTATGGAAATATCTACACCGCTATCTGTGTAAACATGGAAATATCTACACCGCTATCTGTATAAACATGGAAATATATACACCACAATCTGTATAAACATGGATATATCTACACCGCTATCTGTATAAACATGGAAACATCTACACCGCTATCTGTATAAACATGGAAATATCTACACCACTATCTGTATAACTATGGAAATATCTACACCGCTATCTCTATAAACATGGAAATGTCTACACCACTGTCTGTATAAACATGGAAATATCTTCATGGCTATCTCTCTATACATGGAAATATCTACACCGCCATATGTATAAACATGGAAATACCTACACAGTCATCTGTATAAACATGGAAATATCTACCCCACTATCTGTATAAACATGGAAATATCTACACTGCAATCTGTATAAACATGGAAATAACTACACAGCCATCTCTATAAACATGGAAATATCTACATCGCTGTCTGTATAAACATGGAAATATCCACACCGCTATCTGCGTAACATGGAAATATTTACACCGCCATCTGTAAAAAACATGGAAATATCTACACAGTCATCTGTATAAACATGGAAATATCTACACCCCCATCTGTAAAAACATGGAAATATCTACAACGCTGTTTCTACAATCATGGAAATACCTGCACCGCTATCTGTATAAACACGGAAATATCGACACCGCTGTCTTTATAAACTTGGAAATATCTACACTGCCATCTCTATAAACATGAAAATATGTCCACCGCTATCTGTATAAACTTGAAAATATGTCCACCGCTATCTGTATATACATGGAAATATCTACACCGCTATCTGTATAAACATGGAAATATCTACACCGCTATCTGTATGAACATGGAAATATCTAGACCGCTATCTGTATAAACATGGAAATATCTACACCGCCATCTGTAGAAACATGGAAATCTGTGCACAGTCATCTGTATAAACATGGAAATAACTACACCGCTATGTGTATAAAAATGGAAATATCTACACCGTTATCTATATAAACATGGAAATATCTAGACCGCTATCTGTATAAACATTCAAATATTTACATTGCTATCTGTAAAAACATGGAAATATCTCCTCCGCTATCTCTATAAACATGGAAATATCTACACCGCTATCTGTATAAACATGGAAATATCTACACCGCTATCTGTATAAACAAGCAAATATCTACAGCGCTATCTATATAAACATGGAAATATCTACACCGCTATCTGCATAAACATGGAAATATCTACACCGCTATCTTTATAAACATGGAAATATCTACACTGCAATCTCTATAAACACGGATACATCTACAACAGTATCTGTGTAAACATGGGAATATCTTCAGAGCTGTCGGTTTAAATATGGAAATATGTACACAGCAATCTGTGTGAATATGGAAATATCTACACCTCTGTCTCTGTAAACATGGAAATATCTACACCACTATCTGTATAAACCTGGAAATATCTACACCGCTATCTGTATAAACATGGAAATATCTACACCACAATCTGTATAAACATGGATATATCTACACCGCTATCTGTATAAACATGTTAATATCTACACTGCTATCTGTATAAACATGGAAATATCTACACCGCTATCTGCATAAATATGGAAATATCTACACCGCTATCTCTATAAACGTGGAAATGTCAACACCGCTATCTGTATAAACATGGAAATAACTACATGGCTATCCCTAAAAACATAGAAATATCCTCACCGCCTTCTGTATAAACATGGAAATATCTACACTCCCATCTGTATAAACATGGAAATAACTAAACTGCTATCTCTATAAACATTGAAATATCAACACTGACTTCTGGATATACATGGAAATACCTACACAGTCATCTGTGTAAACATGGAAATATCTACACAGCCATCTCTATAAACATGGAAATACCTACATCGCTATTTCTATAAACATGAAAATAGCCACACAGCAATCTGTATAAACATGGAAATATCTACACTGCCATCTGTATAAACATGGAAATATCTACACTGCCATCTGTATACAAATGGAAATATCTACACAGTCATCTGTATAAACATTGAAATATCTCCACCGCTATCTGTCTAATCATGGAAATATCTCCACCGCTATCTGTATAAACATGGAAATATCTACACCGCTATCAGCATAAACATGGAAATATCTACACCGCCATCTGTATAAACATGGAAATATGTACACAGTCATCTGTATAAACATGGAAATAACTACACCGCTATGTGTATAAAAATGGAAATATCTACACCGTTATCTATATAAACATGGAAATATCTAGACCGCTATCTGTATAAACATTCAAATATTTACATTGCTATCTGTAAAAACATGGAAATATCTCCTCCGCTATCTCTATGAACATGGAAATATCTACACCGCTATCTGTATAAACATGGAAATATCTACACCGCTATCTCTATAAACAAGCAAATATGTACAGCGCTATCTATATAAACATGGAAATATCTCCACCGCTATCTGCATAAACATGGAAATATCTACACCGCTATCTTTATAAACATGGAAATATCTACACTGCAATCTCTATAAAAATGGAAACATCTACAACAGTACTTGTGTAAACATGGGAATACCTTCAGAGCTGTCGGTTTAAATATGGAAATATGTACACAGCAATCTGTGTGAATATGGAAATATCTACACCTCTGTCTCTGTAAACATGGAAATATCTACACCACTATCTGTATAAACCTGGAAATATCTACACCGCTATCTGTATAAACATGGAAATATCTACACCACAGTCTGTATAAACATGGATATATTTACACCGCTATCTTTATAAACATGTTAATATCTACACTGCTATCTGTATAAACATGGCAATATCTACTCCGCTATCTGCATAAATATGGAAATATCTACACCGCTATCTCTATAAACATGGAAATGTCAACACCGCTATCTGTATAAACATGGAAATATCTACACTGCCATCTGTATAAACATGGAAATATCTACACTGCCATCTGTATACAAATGGAAATATCTACACAGTCATCTGTATAAACATTGAAATATCTCCACCGCTATATGTCTAATCATGGAAATATCTCCACCGCTATCTGTAGAAACATGGAAATATCTACACCGCTATCTGTATAAACATGGAAATGTCTACACTGCTATCTGTATAAACATGGATATATCTACTCCGCTATCTGTATAAACATGGAAATATTTACATCGCTATCTGTATAAACTTGGAAATATTTCCACCGCAATCTGTGTAAACATAGAAATATCTACACCGCTATCTTTATAAACATGGAAATATCTACACCGCAATCTGTGTAAACATGGATATATCTACACCGCTATCTGTATAAACATGGAAATATCTACACCGCTATCTGTATAAACATGGAAATATCTACACCGCTACCTGTATAAACATGGAAATATCTACACCACTATCTGTATAAACGTGGAAACAAGTACACCGCAATCTGTGCAAATATGGAAATATCTACACCTCTATCTCTGTAAATATGGAAATATCTACACCGCTATCTGTTTAAACATGGAAATATCTACACCGCTATCTGTATAAACATGGAAATATATACACCACTATCTGTATAAACATGGATATATCCACACCGCTATCTGTATAAACATGGAAATATCTACACCGCTATCTCTATAAACATGGAAATGTCAACACCGCTATCTGAATAAACATGGAAATATCTACATGGCTATCCCTAAAAACATGGAAATATCTTCACCGCCTTCTGTATAAACATGGAAATATCTACACTGCCATCTGTATAAACATGGAAATAACTAAACTGCTATCTCTATAAACATTGAAATAACAACACTGCCTTCTGGATGTACATGGAAATACCTACACAGTCATCTGTGTAAACATGGAAATATCTACACAGCCATCTCTATAAACATGGAAATACCTACATCGCTATTTCTATAAACATGAAAATAGCCACACAGCAATCTGTATAAACATGGAAATATCTACACTGCCATCTGTATACAAATGGAAATATCTACACAGTCGTCGGTATAAACATTGAAATATATCCACCGCTATCTGTCTAATCATGGAAATATCTCCACCGCTATCTGTATCAACATGGAAATATCTACACCGCTATCCGTATAAACATGGAAATGTCTACACCGCTATCTGTATAAACATGGATATATCTACTCCGCTATCTGTATAAACATGGGAATATTTACATCGCTATCTGTATAAAGATGGAAATATTTCCACCGCAATCTGTGTAAACATAGAAATATCTACACCGCTATCTTTATAAACATGGAAATATCTACACCGCAATCTGTATATACATGGATATACCTACACCGCTATCTGTATAAACATGGAAATATCTACAACGCTATCTGTATAAACATGGAAATATCTACACCGCTATCTGTATAAACATGGAAATATCTACACCGCTATCTGTATAAACATGGAAATATCTACACCACTATCTGTATAAACGTGGAAATAGGTAAACCACAATCGGTGCAAATATGTAAATATCTACACCTCTATCTCTGTAAATATGGAAATATCTACACTGCTATCTGTATAAACATGGAAATATCTACACCACTATCTGTATAAACGTGGAAATATGTACACCGCAATCTGTGCAAATATGGAAATATCTACACCTCTATCTCTGTAAATATGGAAATATCTACACCGCTATCTGTACAAACAAGCAAATATCTACAGCGCTATCTATATAAACATGGAAATATCTACACCGCTATCTGCATAAACATGGAAATATCTACACCGCTATCTTTATAAACATGGAAATATCTACACTGCAATCTCTATAAACACGGATACATCTACAACAGTATCTGTGTAAACATGGGAATATCTTCAGAGCTGTCGGTTTAAATATGGAAATATGTACACAGCAATCTGTGTGAATATGGAAATATCTACACCTCTGTCTCTGTAAACATGGAAATATCTACACCACTATCTGTATAAACCTGGAAATATCTACACCGCTATCTGTATAAACATGGAAATATCTACACCACAATCTGTATAAACATGGATATATCTACACCGCTATCTGTATAAACATGTTAATATCTACACTGCTATCAGTATAAACATGGAAATATCTACACCGCTATCTCTATAAACGTGGAAATGTCAACACCGCTATCTGTATAAACATGGAAATAACTACATGGCTATCCCTAAAAACATAGAAATATCCTCACCGCCTTCTGTATAAACATGGAAATATCTACACTCCCATCTGTATAAACATGGAAATAACTAAACTGCTATCTCTATAAACATTGAAATATCAACACTGACTTCTGGATATACATGGAAATACCTACACAGTCATCTGTGTAAACATGGAAATATCTACACAGCCATCTCTATAAACATGGAAATACCTACATCGCTATTTCTATAAACATGAAAATAGCCACACAGCAATCTGTATAAACATGGAAATATCTACACTGCCATCTGTATAAACATGGAAATATCTACACTGCCATCTGTATACAAATGGAAATATCTACACAGTCATCTGTATAAACATTGAAATATCTCCACCGCTATCTGTCTAATCATGGAAATATCTCCACCGCTATCTGTATAAACATGGAAATATCTACACCGCTATCAGTATAAACATGGAAATGTCTACACTGCTACCTGTATAAACATGGATATATCTACTCCACTATCTGTATAAACATGGAAATATTTACATCGCTATCTGTATAAACATGGAAATATTTCCACCACAATCTCTGTAAACATAGAAATATCTACACCGCTATCTTTATAAACATGGAAATATCTACACCGCAATCTGTGTAAACCTGTATATATCTACTCCGCTATCTGTATAAACATGGAAATATCTACACCGATATCTGTATAAACATGGAAATATCTACACCGCTATCTGTATAAACATGGAAATATCTACACCACTATCTGTATAAACGTGGAAATATGTACACCGCAATCTGTGCAAATATGGAAATATCTACACCTCTATCTCTGTAAATATGGAAATATCTACACCGCTATCTGTATAAACATGGAAATATCTACACCGCTATCTGTATAAACATGGAAATATATACACCACGATCTGTATAAACATGGATATATCTACACCGCTATCTGTATAAACATGGAAATATCTACACCGCTATCTCTATAAACATGGAAATGTCAACACCGCTATCTGAATAAACATGGAAATATCTACATGGCTATCCCTAAAAACATGGAAATATCTTCACCGCCTTCTGTATAAACATGGAAATATCTACACTGCCATCTGTATAAACATGGAAATAACTAAACTGCTATCTCTATAAACATTGAAATATCAACACTGACTACTGGATATACATGGAAATACCTACACAGTCATCTGTGTAAACATGGAAATATCTACACAGCCATCTCTATAAACATGGAAATATCTTCACCGCCTTCTGTATAAACATGGAAATATCTACACTGCCATCTGTATAAACATGGAAATATCTACACTGCCATCTGTATACAAATGGAAATATCTACACAGTCATCTGTATAAACATTGAAATATCTCCACCGCTATCTGTCTAATCATGGAAATATCTCCATCGCTATCTGTATAAACATGGAAATATCTCCACCGCTATCTGTCTAATCATGGAAATATTTCCACCGCAATCTGTGTAAACATAGAAATATCTACACCGCTATCTATATAAACATGGAAATATCTACAACGCAATCTGTGTAAACATGGATATATCTACACCGCTATCTGTATAAACATGGAAATATCTACACCGCTATCTGTATAAACATGGAAATATCTACACCGCTATCTGTATAAACATGGAAATATCTAGACTGCTATCTGTATAAACATGGAAATATCTACACCGCCATATGTATAAAATGGAAATACCTACACAGTCATCTGTATAAACATGGAAATATCTACCCCACTATCTGTATAAACATGGAAATATCTACACTGCAATCTGTATAAACATGGAAATATCTGCGCAGCCATCTCTATAAACATGGAAATATCTACATCGCTGTCTTTATAAACATGGAAATATCCACACCGCTATCTGCGTAACATGGAAATATTTACACCGCCATCTGTAAAAAACATGGAAATATCTACACAGTCATCTGTATAAACATGGAAATATCTACACCCCCATCTGTAAAAACATGGAAATATCTACACCGCTGTCTCTACAAACATGGAAATACCTGCACCGCTATCTGTATAAACACGGAAATATCGACACCGCTATCTTTATAAACTTGGAAATATCTACACTGCCATCTCTATAAACATGAAAATATGTCCACCGCTATCTGTATAAACTTGAAAATATGTCCACCGCTATCTGTATAAACATGGAAATGTCTACACTGCTATCTGTACAAACATGGATATATCTACTCCGCTATCTGTATAAACATGGAAATATTTACATCGCTATCTGTATAAACATGGAAATATTTCCACCACAATCTCTGTAAACATAGAAATATCTACACCGCTATCTTTATAAACATGGAAATATCTACACCGCAATCTGTGTAAACCTGTATATATCTACTCCGCTATCTGTATAAACATGGAAATATCTACACCGATATCTGTATAAACATGGAAATATCTACACCGCTATCTGTATAAACATGGAAATATCTACACCACTATCTGTATAAACGTGGAAATATGTACACCGCAATCTGTGCAAATATGGAAATATCTACACCTCTATCTCTGTAAATATGGAAATATCTACACCGCTATCTGTATAAACATGGAAATATCTACACCGCTATCTGTATAAACATGGAAATATATACACCACGATCTGTATAAACATGGATATATCTACACCGCTATCTGTATAAACATGGAAATATCTACACCGCTATCTCAATAAACATGGAAATGTCAACACCGCTATCTGAATAAACATGGAAATATCTACATGGCTATCCCTAAAAACATGGAAATATCTTCACCGCCTTCTGTATAAACATGGAAATATCTACACTGCCATCTGTATAAACATGGAAATAACTAAGCTGCTATCTCTATAAACATTGAAATATCAACACTGACTACTGGATATACATGGAAATACCTACACAGTCATCTGTGTAAACATGGAAATATCTACACAGCCATCTCTATAAACATGGAAATATCTTCACCGCCTTCTGTATAAACATGGAAATATCTACACTGCCATCTGTATAAACATGGAAATATCTACACTGCCATCTGTATACAAATGGAAATATCTACACACTCATCTGTATAAACATTGAAATATCTCCACCGCTATCTGTCTAATCATGGAAATATCTCCATCGCTATCTGTATAAACATGGAAATATCTCCACCGCTATCTGTCTAATCATGGAAATATTTCCACCGCAATCTGTGTAAACATAGAAATATCTACACCGCTATCTATATAAACATGGAAATATCTACAACACAATCTGTGTAAACATGGATATATCTACACCGCTATCTGTATAAACATGGAAATATCTGCACCGCTATCTGTATAAACATGGAAATATCTACACCGCTATCTGTATAAACATGGAAATATCTAGACCGCTATCTGTATAAACATGGAAATATCTACACCGCCATCTGTATAAACATGGAAATACGTACACAGTCATCTGTGTAAACATGGAAATATCTACACAGCCATCTCTAAAAACATGGAAATACCTACACCGCTATTTCTATAAACATGAAAATAGCCACACAGCAATCTGTATAAACATGGAAATATCTACACTCCCATCTGTATAAACATGGAAATATCTACACTGCCATCTGTATACAAATGGAAATATCTACACAGTCATCTGTATAAACATTAAATATCTCCACCGCAATCTGTCTAATCATGGAAATATCTCTGCCGCTATCTGTATAAACATGGAAATATCTACACCGCTATCTGTATAAACATGGAAATGTCTACACCGCTATCTGTATAAACATCGATATATCTACTCCGCTATCTGTATAAACATGGGAATATTTTCATCGCTATCTGTATAAACATGGAAATATTTCCACCGCAATCTGTGTAAACATAGAAATATCTACACCGCTATCTTTATAAACATGGAAATATCTACAACACAATCTGTATATTCATGGATATATCTACACCACTATCTGTATAAACATGGAAATATCTACACCGCTATCTGTATAAACATGGAAATATCTACACCGCTATCTGTATAAACATGGAAATATCTACACCACTATCTGTATAAACGTGGAAATATGTAAACCGCAATCGGTGCAAATATGGAAATATCTACACCTCTATCTCTGTAAGTATGGAAATATCTACACCGCTATCTGTGTAAACATGGAAATATCTACACCGCTATCTGTATAAACATGGAAATATATACACCACAATCTGTATAAACATGGATATATCTACACCGCTATCTGTATAAACATGGAAACATCTACACCGCTATCTGTATAAACATGGAAATATCTACACCACTATCTGTATAACTATGGAAATATCTACACCGCTATCTCTATAAACATGGAAATGTCTACACCACTGTCTGTATAAACATGGAAATATCTTCATGGCTATCTCTCTATACATGGAAATATCTACACCGCCATATGTATAAACATGGAAATACCTACACAGTCATCTGTATAAACATGGAAATATCTACCCCACTATCTGTATAAACATGGAAATATCTACACTGCAATCTGTATAAACATGGAAATAACTACACAGCCATCTCTATAAACATGGAAATATCTACATCGCTGTCTGTATAAACATGGAAATATCCACACCGCTATCTGCGTAACATGGAAATATTTACACCGCCATCTGTAAAAAACATGGAAATATCTACACAGTCATCTGTATAAACATGGAAATATCTACACCCCCATCTGTAAAAACATGGAAATATCTACAACGCTGTTTCTACAATCATGGAAATACCTGCACCGCTATCTGTATAAACACGGAAATATCGACACCGCTGTCTTTATAAACTTGGAAATATCTACACTGCCATCTCTATAAACATGAAAATATGTCCACCGCTATCTGTATAAACTTGAAAATATGTCCACCGCTATCTGTATATACATGGAAATATCTACACCGCTATCTGTATAAACATGGAAATATCTACACCGCTATCTGTATGAACATGGAAATATCTAGACCGCTATCTGTATAAACATGGAAATATCTACACCGCCATCTGTAGAAACATGGAAATCTGTGCACAGTCATCTGTATAAACATGGAAATAACTACACCGCTATGTGTATAAAAATGGAAATATCTACACCGTTATCTATATAAACATGGAAATATCTAGACCGCTATCTGTATAAACATTCAAATATTTACATTGCTATCTGTAAAAACATGGAAATATCTCCTCCGCTATCTCTATAAACATGGAAATATCTACACCGCTATCTGTATAAACATGGAAATATCTACACCGCTATCTGTATAAACAAGCAAATATCTACAGCGCTATCTATATAAACATGGAAATATCTACACCGCTATCTGCATAAACATGGAAATATCTACACCGCTATCTTTATAAACATGGAAATATCTACACTGCAATCTCTATAAACACGGATACATCTACAACAGTATCTGTGTAAACATGGGAATATCTTCAGAGCTGTCGGTTTAAATATGGAAATATGTACACAGCAATCTGTGTGAATATGGAAATATCTACACCTCTGTCTCTGTAAACATGGAAATATCTACACCACTATCTGTATAAACCTGGAAATATCTACACCGCTATCTGTATAAACATGGAAATATCTACACCACAATCTGTATAAACATGGATATATCTACACCGCTATCTGTATAAACATGTTAATATCTACACTGCTATCTGTATAAACATGGAAATATCTACACCGCTATCTGCATAAATATGGAAATATCTACACCGCTATCTCTATAAACGTGGAAATGTCAACACCGCTATCTGTATAAACATGGAAATAACTACATGGCTATCCCTAAAAACATAGAAATATCCTCACCGCCTTCTGTATAAACATGGAAATATCTACACTCCCATCTGTATAAACATGGAAATAACTAAACTGCTATCTCTATAAACATTGAAATATCAACACTGACTTCTGGATATACATGGAAATACCTACACAGTCATCTGTGTAAACATGGAAATATCTACACAGCCATCTCTATAAACATGGAAATACCTACATCGCTATTTCTATAAACATGAAAATAGCCACACAGCAATCTGTATAAACATGGAAATATCTACACTGCCATCTGTATAAACATGGAAATATCTACACTGCCATCTGTATACAAATGGAAATATCTACACAGTCATCTGTATAAACATTGAAATATCTCCACCGCTATCTGTCTAATCATGGAAATATCTCCACCGCTATCTGTATAAACATGGAAATATCTACACCGCTATCAGCATAAACATGGAAATATCTACACCGCCATCTGTATAAACATGGAAATATGTACACAGTCATCTGTATAAACATGGAAATAACTACACCGCTATGTGTATAAAAATGGAAATATCTACACCGTTATCTATATAAACATGGAAATATCTAGACCGCTATCTGTATAAACATTCAAATATTTACATTGCTATCTGTAAAAACATGGAAATATCTCCTCCGCTATCTCTATGAACATGGAAATATCTACACCGCTATCTGTATAAACATGGAAATATCTACACCGCTATCTCTATAAACAAGCAAATATGTACAGCGCTATCTATATAAACATGGAAATATCTCCACCGCTATCTGCATAAACATGGAAATATCTACACCGCTATCTTTATAAACATGGAAATATCTACACTGCAATCTCTATAAAAATGGAAACATCTACAACAGTACTTGTGTAAACATGGGAATACCTTCAGAGCTGTCGGTTTAAATATGGAAATATGTACACAGCAATCTGTGTGAATATGGAAATATCTACACCTCTGTCTCTGTAAACATGGAAATATCTACACCACTATCTGTATAAACCTGGAAATATCTACACCGCTATCTGTATAAACATGGAAATATCTACACCACAGTCTGTATAAACATGGATATATTTACACCGCTATCTTTATAAACATGTTAATATCTACACTGCTATCTGTATAAACATGGCAATATCTACTCCGCTATCTGCATAAATATGGAAATATCTACACCGCTATCTCTATAAACATGGAAATGTCAACACCGCTATCTGTATAAACATGGAAATATCTACACTGCCATCTGTATAAACATGGAAATATCTACACTGCCATCTGTATACAAATGGAAATATCTACACAGTCATCTGTATAAACATTGAAATATCTCCACCGCTATATGTCTAATCATGGAAATATCTCCACCGCTATCTGTAGAAACATGGAAATATCTACACCGCTATCTGTATAAACATGGAAATGTCTACACTGCTATCTGTATAAACATGGATATATCTACTCCGCTATCTGTATAAACATGGAAATATTTACATCGCTATCTGTATAAACTTGGAAATATTTCCACCGCAATCTGTGTAAACATAGAAATATCTACACCGCTATCTTTATAAACATGGAAATATCTACACCGCAATCTGTGTAAACATGGATATATCTACACCGCTATCTGTATAAACATGGAAATATCTACACCGCTATCTGTATAAACATGGAAATATCTACACCGCTACCTGTATAAACATGGAAATATCTACACCACTATCTGTATAAACGTGGAAACAAGTACACCGCAATCTGTGCAAATATGGAAATATCTACACCTCTATCTCTGTAAATATGGAAATATCTACACCGCTATCTGTTTAAACATGGAAATATCTACACCGCTATCTGTATAAACATGGAAATATATACACCACTATCTGTATAAACATGGATATATCCACACCGCTATCTGTATAAACATGGAAATATCTACACCGCTATCTCTATAAACATGGAAATGTCAACACCGCTATCTGAATAAACATGGAAATATCTACATGGCTATCCCTAAAAACATGGAAATATCTTCACCGCCTTCTGTATAAACATGGAAATATCTACACTGCCATCTGTATAAACATGGAAATAACTAAACTGCTATCTCTATAAACATTGAAATAACAACACTGCCTTCTGGATGTACATGGAAATACCTACACAGTCATCTGTGTAAACATGGAAATATCTACACAGCCATCTCTATAAACATGGAAATACCTACATCGCTATTTCTATAAACATGAAAATAGCCACACAGCAATCTGTATAAACATGGAAATATCTACACTGCCATCTGTATACAAATGGAAATATCTACACAGTCGTCGGTATAAACATTGAAATATATCCACCGCTATCTGTCTAATCATGGAAATATCTCCACCGCTATCTGTATCAACATGGAAATATCTACACCGCTATCCGTATAAACATGGAAATGTCTACACCGCTATCTGTATAAACATGGATATATCTACTCCGCTATCTGTATAAACATGGGAATATTTACATCGCTATCTGTATAAAGATGGAAATATTTCCACCGCAATCTGTGTAAACATAGAAATATCTACACCGCTATCTTTATAAACATGGAAATATCTACACCGCAATCTGTATATACATGGATATACCTACACCGCTATCTGTATAAACATGGAAATATCTACAACGCTATCTGTATAAACATGGAAATATCTACACCGCTATCTGTATAAACATGGAAATATCTACACCGCTATCTGTATAAACATGGAAATATCTACACCACTATCTGTATAAACGTGGAAATAGGTAAACCACAATCGGTGCAAATATGTAAATATCTACACCTCTATCTCTGTAAATATGGAAATATCTACACTGCTATCTGTATAAACATGGAAATATCTACACCACTATCTGTATAAACGTGGAAATATGTACACCGCAATCTGTGCAAATATGGAAATATCTACACCTCTATCTCTGTAAATATGGAAATATCTACACCGCTATCTGTACAAACAAGCAAATATCTACAGCGCTATCTATATAAACATGGAAATATCTACACCGCTATCTGCATAAACATGGAAATATCTACACCGCTATCTTTATAAACATGGAAATATCTACACTGCAATCTCTATAAACACGGATACATCTACAACAGTATCTGTGTAAACATGGGAATATCTTCAGAGCTGTCGGTTTAAATATGGAAATATGTACACAGCAATCTGTGTGAATATGGAAATATCTACACCTCTGTCTCTGTAAACATGGAAATATCTACACCACTATCTGTATAAACCTGGAAATATCTACACCGCTATCTGTATAAACATGGAAATATCTACACCACAATCTGTATAAACATGGATATATCTACACCGCTATCTGTATAAACATGTTAATATCTACACTGCTATCAGTATAAACATGGAAATATCTACACCGCTATCTCTATAAACGTGGAAATGTCAACACCGCTATCTGTATAAACATGGAAATAACTACATGGCTATCCCTAAAAACATAGAAATATCCTCACCGCCTTCTGTATAAACATGGAAATATCTACACTCCCATCTGTATAAACATGGAAATAACTAAACTGCTATCTCTATAAACATTGAAATATCAACACTGACTTCTGGATATACATGGAAATACCTACACAGTCATCTGTGTAAACATGGAAATATCTACACAGCCATCTCTATAAACATGGAAATACCTACATCGCTATTTCTATAAACATGAAAATAGCCACACAGCAATCTGTATAAACATGGAAATATCTACACTGCCATCTGTATAAACATGGAAATATCTACACTGCCATCTGTATACAAATGGAAATATCTACACAGTCATCTGTATAAACATTGAAATATCTCCACCGCTATCTGTCTAATCATGGAAATATCTCCACCGCTATCTGTATAAACATGGAAATATCTACACCGCTATCAGTATAAACATGGAAATGTCTACACTGCTACCTGTATAAACATGGATATATCTACTCCACTATCTGTATAAACATGGAAATATTTACATCGCTATCTGTATAAACATGGAAATATTTCCACCACAATCTCTGTAAACATAGAAATATCTACACCGCTATCTTTATAAACATGGAAATATCTACACCGCAATCTGTGTAAACCTGTATATATCTACTCCGCTATCTGTATAAACATGGAAATATATACACCGATATCTGTATAAACATGGAAATATCTACACCGCTATCTGTATAAACATGGAAATATCTACACCACTATCTGTATAAACGTGGAAATATGTACACCGCAATCTGTGCAAATATGGAAATATCTACACCTCTATCTCTGTAAATATGGAAATATCTACACCGCTATCTGTATAAACATGGAAATATCTACACCGCTATCTGTATAAACATGGAAATATATACACCACGATCTGTATAAACATGGATATATCTACACCGCTATCTGTATAAACATGGAAATATCTACACCGCTATCTCTATAAACATGGAAATGTCAACACCGCTATCTGAATAAACATGGAAATATCTACATGGCTATCCCTAAAAACATGGAAATATCTTCACCGCCTTCTGTATAAACATGGAAATATCTACACTGCCATCTGTATAAACATGGAAATAACTAAACTGCTATCTCTATAAACATTGAAATATCAACACTGACTACTGGATATACATGGAAATACCTACACAGTCATCTGTGTAAACATGGAAATATCTACACAGCCATCTCTATAAACATGGAAATATCTTCACCGCCTTCTGTATAAACATGGAAATATCTACACTGCCATCTGTATAAACATGGAAATATCTACACTGCCATCTGTATACAAATGGAAATATCTACACAGTCATCTGTATAAACATTGAAATATCTCCACCGCTATCTGTCTAATCATGGAAATATCTCCATCGCTATCTGTATAAACATGGAAATATCTCCACCGCTATCTGTCTAATCATGGAAATATTTCCACCGCAATCTGTGTAAACATAGAAATATCTACACCGCTATCTATATAAACATGGAAATATCTACAACGCAATCTGTGTAAACATGGATATATCTACACCGCTATCTGTATAAACATGGAAATATCTACACCGCTATCTGTATAAACATGGAAATATCTACACCGCTATCTGTATAAACATGGAAATATCTAGACCGCTATCTGTATAAACATGGAAATATCTACACCGCCATCTGTATAAACATGGAAATATGTACACAGTCATCTGTGTAAACATGGAAATATCTACACAGCCATCTCTAAAAACATGGAAATACCTACACCGCTATTTCTATAAACATGAAAATAGCCACACAGCAATCTGTATAAACATGGAAATATCTACACTCCCATCTGTATAAACATGGAAATATCTACACTGCCATCTGTATACAAATGGAAATATCTACAGAGTCATCTGTATAAACATTAAATATCTCCACCGCAATCTGTCTAATCATAGAAATATCTCTGCCGCTATCTGTATAAACATGGAAATATCTACACCGCTATCTGTATAAACATGGAAATGTCTACACCGCTATCTGTATAAACATCGATATATCTACTCCTCTATCTGTATAAACATGGGAATATTTACATCGCTATCTGTATAAACGTGGAAATATTTCCACCGCAATCTGTGTAAACATAGAAATATCTACACCGCTATCTTTATAAACATGGAAATATCTACACCACAATCTGTATATACATGGATATATCTACACCGCTATCTGTATAAACATGGAAATATCTACACCGCTATCTGTATAAACATGGAAATATCTACACCGCTATCTGTATAAACATGGAAATATCTACACCACTATCTGTATAAACGTGGAAATATGTAAACCGCAATCGGTGCAAATATGGAAATATCTACACCTCTATCTCTGTAAGTATGGAAATATCTACACCGCTATCTGTGTAAACATGGAAATATCTACACCGCTATCTGTATAAACATGGAAATATATACACCACGATCTGTATAAACATGGATATATCTACACCGCTATCTGTATAAACATGGAAACATCTACACCGCTATCTGTATAAACATGGAAATATCTACACCACTATCTGTATAACTATGGAAATATCAACACCGCTATCTGCGTAACATGGAAATGTTTACACCGCCATCTGTAAAAAACATGGAAATATCTACACAGTCATCTGTATAAACATGGAAATATCTACACCCCCATCTGTAAAAACATGGAAATATCTACACCGCTGTCTGTATAAACATGGAAATATCCACACCGCTATCTGCGTAACATGGAAATATTTACACCGCCATCTGTAAAAATACATGGAAATATCTACACAGTCATCTGTATAAACATGGAAATATCTCCACCGCTATCTGCATAAACAAGGAAATATCTACACCGCTATCTTTATAAACATGGAAATATCTACACTGCAATCTCTATAAACATGGAAACATCTACAACAGTATCTGTGTAAACATGGGAATATCTTCAGAGCTGTCGGTTTAAATATGGAAATATGTACACAGCAATCTTTGTGAATATGGAAATATCTACACCTCTGTCTCTGTAAACATTCAAATATCTACACCACTATCTGTATAAACCTGGAAATATCTACACCGCTATCTGTATAAACATGGAAATATCTACACCACAATCTGTATAAACATGGATATATCTACACCGCTATCTGTATAAACATGTTAATATCTACACTGCTATCTGTATAAACATGGAATTATCTACTCTGCTATCTGCATAAATATGGAAATATCTACACCGCTATCTCTATAAACATGGAAATGTCAACACCGCTATCTGTATAAACATGGAAATATCTACATAGCTATCCCTAAAAACATGGAAATATCTTCACAGCCTTCTGTATAAACATGGAAATATCTACACTGCCATCTGTATAAACATGGAAATAACTAAACTGCTATCTGTATAAACATTGAAATATCAACACTGCCTTCTGGATATACATGGAAATACCTACACAGTCATCTGTGTAAACATGGAAATATCTACACAGCCATCTCTATAAACATGGAAATACCTACATCGCTATTTCTATAAACATGAAAATAGCCACACAGCAATCTGTATAAACATGGAAATATCTACACTGCCATCTGTATAAACATGGAAATATCTACACTGCCATCTGTATACAAATGGAAATATCTACACAGTCATCTGTATAAACATTGAAATATCTCCACCGCTATCTGTCTAATCATGGAAGTATCTCCACCGCTATCTGTATAAACATGGAAATATGTACACCGCTATCTGTATAAACATGGAAATGTCTACACCGCTATCTGTATAAACATGGATATATCTACTCCGCTGTCTGTATAAACATGGGAATATTTACATCGCTATCTGTATAAACATGGAAATATTTCCACCGCAATCTGTGTAAACATAGAAATATCTACACCGCTATCTTTATAAACATGGAAATATCTACACCGCAATCTGTATATACATGGATATACCTACACCGCTATCTGTATAAACATGGAAATATCTACACCGCTATCTGTATAAACATGGAAATATCTACACCCCTATCTGTATAAACATGGAAATATCTACACCACTATCTGTATAAACGTGGAAACATGTACACCGCAATCTGCAAATATGGAAATATCTCCACCTCTTTCTCTGTAAATATGGAAATATCTGCACCCCTATCTGTATAAACATGGAAATATCTACACCGCTATCTGTATAAACATGGAAATATATACACCACGATCTGTATAAACATGGATATATCTACACCGCTATCTGTATAAACATGGAAACAGCTACACCGCTATCTGTATAAACTTGGAAATATCTACACCGCTATCTGTATAACTATGGAAATATCTACACCGCTATCTCTATAAACATGGAAATGTCTACACGACTGTCTGTATAAACATGGAAATATCTTCATGGCTATCTCTCTAAACATGGAAATATCTACACCGCCATATGTATAAACATGGAAATACCTACACAGTCATCTGTATAAACATGGAAATATCTACCCCACTATCTGTATAAACATGGAAATATCTAAACTGCAATCTGTATAAACATGGAAATAACTACACAGCCATCTCTATAAACATGGAAATATCTACATCGCTGTCTGTATAAACATGGAAATATCCACACCGCTATCTGCGTAACATGGAAATATATACACCGCCATCTGTAAAAAACATGGAAGTATCTACACAGTCATCTGTATAAACATGGAAATATCTACACCCCCATCTGTAAAAGCATGGAAATATCTACACCGCTGTCTCTACAAACATGGAAATACCTGCTCCGCTATCTGTATAAACACGGAAATATCGACACCGCTATCTTTATAAACTTGGAAATATCTACACTGCCATCTCTATAAACATGAAAATATGTCCACCGCTATCTGTATAAAATTGAAAATATGTCCACCGCTGTCTGTATATACCTGGAAATATCTACACCGCTATCTGTATAAACATGGAAATATCTACACCGCTATCTGTATAAACATGGAAATATCTAGACAGCTATCTGTATAAACATGGAAATACCTGCACCGCCATCTGTATAAACATGGAAATATGTACACAGTCATCTGTATAAACATGGAAATAACTACACCGCTATGTGAATAAAAATGGAAATATCTACACCGTTATCTATATAAACATGGAAATATCTATACCGCTATCTGTATAAACATTCAAATATTTACATTGCTATCTGTAAAAACATGGAAATATCTCCTCCGCTATCTCTATAAACCTGGAAATATCTACACCGCTATCTGTAGAAACATGGAAATATCTACACCGCTATCTGTATAAACAAGCAAATATCTACAGCGCTATCTATATAAACATGGAAATATCTCCACCGCTATCTGCATAAACATGGAAATATCTACACCGCTATCTTTATAAACATGGAAATATCTACACTGCAATCTCTATAAACGTGGAAATATCTACAACAGTATCTGGGTAAACATGGGAATATCTTCAGAGCTGTCGGTTTAAATATGGAAATATGTACACAGCAATCTCTGTGAATATGGAAATATCTACACCTCTGTCTATGTAAGCATGGAAATATCTACACCACTATCTGTATAAACCTGGAAATATCTACACCGCTATCTGTATAAACATGGAAATATCTACACCACAATCTGTATAAACATGGATATATCTACACCGCTATCTGTATAAACATGGAAATATCTACACCGCTATCTCTATAAACATGGAAATGTCAACACCGCTATCTGTATAAACGTGGAAATATCTACATGGCTATCCCTAAAAACATGGAAATATCTTCACCGCCTTCTGTATAAACATGGAAATATCTACATAGCCATCTGTATAAACATGGAAATAACTAAACTGCTATCTGTGTAAACATTGAAATATCAACACTGCCTTCTGGATATACATGGAAATACCTACACAGTCATCTGTGTAAACATGGAAATATCTACACAGCCATCTCTATAAACATGGAAATACCTACATCGCTATTTCTATAAACATGAAAATAGCCACACAGCAATCTGTATAAACATGGAAATATCTACACTGCCATCTGTATAAACATGGAAATATCTACACTGCCATCTGTATACAAATGGAAATATCTACACAGTCATCTGTATAAACATTGAAATATCTCCACCGCTATCTGTCTAATCATGGTAATATCTCCACCGCTATCTGTATAAACATGGAAATATCTACACCGCTATCTGTATAAACATGGAAATGTCTACACTGCTATCTGTATAAACATGGATATATCTACTCCGCTATCTGTATAAACATGGAAATATTTACATGGCTATCTGTATAAACATGGAAATATTTCCACCGCAATCTGTGTAAACATAGAAATATCTACACCGCTATCTTTATAAACATGGAAATAACTACACCGCAATCTGTGTAAACATGGATATATCTACACCGCTATCTGTATAAACATGGAAATATCTACACTGCTATCTGTATAAACATGGAAATATCTACACCGCTATGTGTATAAACATGGAAATATCTACACCACTATCTGTATAAACGTGGAAACATGTACACCGCAATCTGTGCAAATATGGAAATATCTCCACCTCTATCTCTGTAAATATGGAAATATCAACACAGCTATCTGTATAAACATGGAAATATATACACCGCTATCTGTATAAACATGGAAATATATACATCACGATCTGTATAAAGATGGATATATCTACACCGCTATCTGTATAAACATGGAAATATCTACACCGCTATCTCTATAAACATGGAAATGTCAACACCGCTATCTGTATAAACATGGAAATATCTACATGGCTATCCCTAAAAACATGGAAATATCTTCACCGCCTTCTGTATAAACATGGAAATATCTACACTGCCATCTGTATAAACATGGAAATAACTAAACTGCTATCTCTATAAACATTGAAATATCAACACTGCCTTCTGGATATACATGGAAATACCTACACAGTCATCTGTGTAAACATGGAAATATGTACACAGCCATCTCTATAAACATGGAAATACCTACACCGCTATTTCTATAAACATGAAAATAGCCACACAGCAATCTGTATAAACATGGAAATATCTACACTGCCATCTGTATAAACATGGAAATATCTACACTGCCATCTGTATACAAATGGAAATATCTACACAGTCATCTGTGTAAACATTGTAATATCTCCACCGCTATCTGTCTAATCATGGAAATATCTCCACCGCTATCTGTATAAACATTTAAATATCTACACCGCTATCTGTATAAACCTGGAAATGTCTACACTGCTATCTGTATAAACATGGATATATCTACTCCGCTATCTGTATAAACATGGAAATATTTACATCGCTATCTGTATAAACATGGAAATATTTACACCGCAATCTGTGTAAACATTGAAATATCTACACCGCTATCTTTATAAACATGGAAATGTCTACACCGCAATCTGTGTAAACATGGATATATCTACACCGCTATCTGTATAAACATGAAAATAACTACACCGCTATCTGTATAAACATGGAAATATCTACACCGCTATCTGTATAAACATGGAAATATCTACACCACAATCTGTATAAACGTGGAAATATGTACACCGCAATCTGTGCAAATATGGAAATATCTACACCTCTATCTCTGTAAATATGGAAATATCTAAACCGCTATCTGTATAAACATGGAAATATCTACACCGCTATATGTATAAACATGGAAATATATACACCACGATCTGTATAAACATGGATATATCTACACCGCTATCTGTATAAACATGGAAATATCTACACCGCTATCTCTATAAACATGGAAATGTCAACACCGCTATCTGTATAAACATGGAAATATCTACATGGCTATCCCTAAAAACATGGAAATATCTTCACCACCTTCTGTATAAACATGGAAATATCTACACTGCCATCTGTATAAACATGGAAATAACTAAACTGCTATCTCTATAAACCTTGAAATATCAACACTGCCTTCTGGATATACATGGAAATACCTACACAGTCATCTGTGTAAACATGGAAATATCTACACAGCCATTTCTATAAACATGGAAATACCTACATCGCTATTTCTATAAACATGAAAATAGCCACACAGCAATCTGTATAAACATGGAAATATCTACACTGCCATCTGTATAAACCTGGAAATATCTACACTGCCATCTGTATACAAATGGAAATATCTACACAGTCATCTGTATAAACATTGTAATATCTCCACCGCAATCTGTCTAATCATGGAAATATCTCCACCGCTATCTGTATAAACATGGAAATATCTACACCGCTATCTGTATAAACATGGAAATGTCTACACTGCTATCTGTATAAACATGGATATATCTACTCCGCTATCTGTATAAACATGGAAATATTTACATCGTTATCTGTATAAACATGGAAATATTTCCAACGCAATCTGTGTAAACATAGAAATATCTACACCGCTATCTTTATAAACATGGAAATGTCTACACCGCAATCTGTGTAAACATGGATATATCTACACCGCTATCTGTATAAACATGGAAATATCTACACCGCTATCTCTATAAACATGGAAATGTCAACACCGCTATCTGTATAAACATGTAAATATCTACATGGCTATCCCTAAAAACATGAAAATATCTTCACCGCCTTCTGTATAAACATGGAAATATCTACACTGCCATCCGTATAAACATGGAAATAACTAAACTGCTATCTCTATAAACATTGAAATATCAACACTGCCTTCTGGATATACATGGAAATACCTACACAGTCATCTGTGTAAACATGGAAATATCTACACAGCCATTTCTATAAACATGGAAATACCTACATCGCTATTTCTATAAACATGAAAATAGCCACACAGCAATCTGTGTAAACATGGAAATATCTACGCTGCCATCTGTATAAACATGGAAATATCTACACTGCCATCTGTATACAAATGGAAATATCTACACAGTCATCTGTATAAACATTGTAATATCTCCACCGCTATCTGTCTAATCATGGAAATATCTCCACCGCTATCTGTATAAACATGGAAATGTCTACACCGCTATCTGTATAAACATGGAAATTTCTACACTGCTATCTGTATAAACATGGATATATCTACTCCGCTATCTGTATAAACATGGAAATATTTACATCGCTATCTGTATAAACATGGAAATATTTCCACCGCAATCTGTGTAAACATAGAAATATCTACACCGCTATCTTTATAAACATGGAAATAACTACACCGCAAACTGTGTAAACATGGATATATCTACACCGCTATCTGTATAAACATGGAAATATCTACACCGCTATCTGTATAAACATGGAAATATCTACACCGCTATCTGTATAAAGATGGAAATATCTACACCACAATCTGTATAAACGTGGAAATATGTACACCACAATCTGTGCAAATATGGAAATATCTACACCTCTATATCTGTAAATATGGAAATATCTACAAAGCTATCTGTATAAACATGGAAATATCTACACCGCTATCTGTATAAACATGGAAATATATACACCACGATCTGTATAAACATGGATATATCTACACCGCTATCTGTATAAACATGGAAATATCTACACCGCTATCTCTATAAACATGGAAAAGTCAACACCGCTATCTGTATAAACATGGAAATATCTACATGGCTATCCCTAAAAACATGGAAATATCTTCACCGCCTTCTGTATAAACATGGAAATATCTACACTGCCATCTGTATAAACATGGAAATAACTAAATTGCTATCTCTATAAACATTGAAATATCAACACTGCCTTCTGGATATACATGGAAATACCTACACAGTCATCTGTGTAAACATGGAAATATCTACACAGCCATCTCTATAAACATGGAAATACCTACACCGCTATTTCTATAAACATGAAAATAGCCACAGAGCAATCTGAATAAACATGGAAATATCTACACTGCCCTCTGTATAAACATGGAAATATCTACACTGCCATCTGTATACAAATGGAAATATCTACACAGTCATCTGTATAAACATTGAAATATCTCCACCGCTATCTGTCTAATCATGGAAATATCTCCACCGCTATCTGTATAAACATGGAAATGTCTACACCGCTATCTGTATAAACATGGAAATGTCTACACAGCTATCTGTATAAACATGGATATATCTACTCCGCTATCTGTATAAACATGGGAATATTTACATCGCCATCTGTATAAACATGGAAATATTTCCACCGCAATCTGTGTAAACATAGAAATATCTTCACCGCTATCTTTATAAACATGGAAATATCTACACCGCAATCTGTATATACATGGATATATCTACACCGCTATCTGTATAAACATGGAAATATCTACACCGCTATCTGTATAAACATGGAAATATATACACCACGATCTGTATAAACATGGATATATCTACACCGCTATCTGTATAAACATGGAAATATCTACACCGCTATCTCTATAAACATGGAAATGTCAACACCGCTATCTGTATAAACATGTAAATATCTACATGGCTATCCCTAAAAACATGGAAATATCTTCACCGCCTTCTGTATAAACATGGAAATATCTACACTGCCATCTGTATAAACATGGAAATAACTAAACTGCTATCTCTATAAACCTTGAAATATCAACACTGCCTTCTGGATATACATGGAAATACCTACACAGTCATCTGTGTAAACATGGAAATATCTACACAGCCATCTCTATAAACATGGAAATACCTACACCGATATTTCTATAAACATGAAAATAGCCACACAGCAATCTGTATAAACATGGAAATATCTACACTGCCATCTGTATAAACATGGAAATATCTACACTGCCATCTGTATACAAATGGAAATATCTACACAGTCATCTGAATAAACATTGAAATATCTCCACCGCTATCTGTCTAATCATGGAAATATCTCCACCGCTATCTGTATAAACATGGAGATATCTACACCGCTATCTGTATAAACATGGAAATGTCTACACCGCTATCTGTATAAACATGGATATATCTACTCCGCTATTTGTATAAACATGGGAATATTTACATCGCTATCTGTATAAACATGGAAATATTTCCACCGCAATCTGTGTAAACATAGAAATATCTACACCGCTATCTTTATAAACATGGAAATATCTAAACCACAATCTGTATATACATGGATATATCTACACCGCTATCTGTATAAACATGGAAATATCTACACCGCTATCTGTATAAACATGGAAATATCTACACCGCTATCTGTATAAACATGGAAATATCTACACCACTATCTGTATAAACGTGGAAATATGTAAACCACAATCGGTGCAAATATGGAAATATCTACACCTCTATCTGTATAAACATGGAAAAATCTACACCGTTATCTGTATAAACATGGAAATATATACACCACGATCAGTATAAACATGGATATATCTACACCGCTATCTGTATAAACATGGAAACATCTACACCGCTATCTGTATAAACATGGAAATATCTACACCGCTATCTGTATAACTATGGAAATATCTACACCGCTATCTCTATAAACATGGAAATGTCTACAACACTGTCTGTATAAACATGGAAATATCTTCATGGTTATCTCTCTAAACATGGAAATACCTACACAGTCATCTGTATAAACATGGAAATATCTACCCCACTATCTGTATAAACATGGAAATATCTACACTGCAATCTGTATAAACATGGAAATAACTACACAGCCATCTCTATAAACATGGAAATATCTACATCGCTGTCTGTATAAACATGGAAATATCCACACCGCTATCTGCGTAACATGGAAATATTTACACCGCCATCTGTAAAAAACATGGAAATATCTACACTGTCATCTGTATAAACATGGAAATATCTACACCCCCATCTGTAAAAACATGGAAATATCTACACCGCTGTCTCTACAAACATGGAAATACCTGCACCGCTATCTGTATAAACACGGAAATATCGACACCGCTATCTTTATAAACTTGGAAATATCTACACTGCCATCTCTATAAACATGAAAATATGTCCACCGCTATCTGTATAAACTTGAAAATATGTCCACCGCTATCTGAATAAACATGGAAATACCTACACCGCTATCTGTATAAACATGGAAATATCTACACCGCTATCTGTATAAACATGGAAATATCTAGACCGCTCTCTGTATAAACATGGAAATATCTACACCGCCATCTGTATAAACATGGAAATATGTACACAGTCATCTGTATAAACATGGAAATAACTACACCGCTATGTGTATAAAAATGGAATTATCTACACCGTTATCTATATAAACATGGAAATATCTAGACCGCTATCTGTATAAACATTCAAATATTTACATTGCTATCTGTAAAAACATGGAAATATCTCCTCCGCTATCTCTATAAACATGGAAATATCTACACCGCTATCTGTATAAACATGGAAATATCTACACCGCTATCTGTATAAACAAGCAAATATCTACAACACTATTTTTATAAACATGGAAATATCTCCACCGCTATCTGCATAAACATGGAAATATCCTCACCGCTATCTTTATAAACATGGAAATATCTACACCGCAATCTCTATAAACATGGAAACATCTACAACAGTATCTGTGTAAACATGGGAATATCTTCAGAGCTGTCGGTTTAAATATGGAAATATGTACACAGCAATCTGTGTGAATATGGAAATATCTACACCTCTGTCTCTGTAAACATGGAAATATCTACACCACTATCTGTATAAACTTGGAAATATCTACACCGCTATCTGTATAAACATGGAAATATCTACACCACAATCTGTATAAACATGGATATATCTACCCCGCTATCTGTATAAACATGTTAATATCTACACTGCTATCTCTATAAACATGGAAATATCTACTCCGCTATCTGCATAAATATGGAAATATCTACACCGCTATCTCTATAAACATGGAAATGTCAACACCGCTATCTGTATAAACATGGAAATATCTACATGGCTATCCCTAAAAACATGGAAATATCTTCACCGCCTTCTGTATAAACATGGAAATATCTACACTGCCATCCGTATAAACATGGAAATAACTAAACTGCTATCTCTATAAACATTGTAATATCAACACTGCCTTCTGGATATACATGGAAATACCTACACAGTCATCTGTGTAAACATGGAAATATCTACACAGCCATTTCTATAAACATGGAAATACCTACATCGCTATTTCTATAAACATGAAAATAGCCACACAGCAATCTGTGTAAACATGGAAATATCTACACTGCCATCTGTATAAACATGGAAATATCTACACTGCCATCTGTATACAAATGGAAATATCTACACAGTCATCTGTATAAACATTGTAATATCTCCACCGCTATCTGTCTAATCATGGAAATATCTCCACCGCTATCTGTATAAACATGGAAATATCTACACCGCTATCTGTATAAACATGGAAATGTCTACACTGCTATCTGTATAAACATGGATATATCTACTCCACTATCTGTATAAACATGGAAATATTTACATCGCTATCTGTATAAACATGGAAATATTTCCACCGCAATCTGTGTAAACATAGAAATATCTGCACCGCTATCTTTATAAACATGGAAATAACTACACCGCAAACTGTGTAAACATGGATATATCTACACCGCTATCTGTATAAACATGGAAATATCTACACCGCTCTCTGTATAAACATGGAAATATCTACACCGCTATCTGTATAAACATGGAAATATCTACACCACAATCTGTATAAACGTGGAAATATGTACACCACAATCTGTGCAAATATGGAAATATCTACACCTCTATCTCTGTAAATATGGAAATATCTACAAAGCTATCTGTATAAACATGGAAATATCTACACCGCTATCTGTATAAACATGGAAATATATACCCCACGATCTGTATAAACATGGATATATCTACACCGCTATCTCTATAAACATGGAAATATCTACACCGCTATCTCTATAAACATGGAAAAGTCAACACCGCTATCTGTATAAACATGGAAATATCTACATGGCTATCCCTAAAAACATGGAAATATCTTCACCGCCTTCTGTATAAACATGGAAATATCTACACTGCCATCTGTATAAACATGGAAATAACTAAATTGCTATCTCTATAAACATTGAAATATCAACACTGCCTTCTGGATATACATGGAAATACCTACACAGTCATCTGTGTAAACATGGAAATATCTACACAGCCATCTCTATAAACATGGAAATACCTACACCGCTATTTCTATAAACATGAAAATAGCCACAGAGCAATCTGAATAAACATGGAAATATCTACACTGCCCTCTGTATAAACATGGAAATATCTACACTGCCATCTGTATACAAATGGAAATATCTACACAGTCATCTGTATAAACATTGAAATATCTCCACCGCTATCTGTCTAATCATGGAAATATCTCCACCGCTATCTGTATAAACATGGAAATGTCTACACCGCTATCTGTATAAACCTGGATATGTCTACACAGCTATCTGCATAACTATGGAAATATCTACACCGCTATATCTATAAACATGGAAATATCTACACCACTGTCTGTATAAACATGGAAATATCTTCATGGCTATCTCTCTGAACATGGAAATATCTACACCGCCATATGTATAAACATGGAAATACCTACACAGTCATCTGTATAAACATGGAAATATCTACCCCACTATCTGTATAAACATGGAAATATCTACACTGCAATCTGTATAAACATGGAAATAACTACAAAGCCATCTCTATAAACATGGAAATATCTACATCGCTGTCTGTATAAACATGGAAATATCCACACCGCTATCTGCGTAACATGGAAAAATTTACACCGCCATCTGTAAAAAACATGGAAATATCTACACAGTCATCTGTATAAACATGGAAATATCTACACCGCTATCTGTATAAACATGGAAATATCTACACCGGTATCTGTATAAACATGGAAATATGTAGACCGCTATCTGTATAAACATGGAAATATCTACACCGCCATCTGTATAAACATGGAAATATGTACACAGTCATCTGTATAAACATGGAAATAACTACACCGCTATGTGTATAAAAATGGAAATATCTACACCGTTATCTCTATAAACATGGAAATATCTACACCGCTATCTGTATAAACATGGAAATATCTACACCGCTATCTGTATAAACAAGCAAATATCTACAGCGCTATCTATATAAACATGGAAATATCTCCACCGCTATCTGCATAAACATGGAAATATCTACACCGCTATCTTTATAAACATGGAAATATCTACACTGCAATCTCTATAAACATGGAAACATCTACAACAGTATCTGTGTAAACATGGGAATATCTTCAGACCTGTCGGTTTAAATATGGAAATATGTACACAGCAATCTTTGTGAATATGGAAATATCTACACCTCTGTCTCTGTAAACATGGAAATATCTACACCACTATCTGTATAAACCTGGAAATATCTACACCGCTATCTGTATAAACATGGATATATCTACACCGCTATCTGTATAAACATGTTAATGTCTACACTGCTATCTCTATAAACATGGAAATATCTACTCCGCTATCTGCATAAATATGGAAATATCTACACCGCTATCTCTATAAACATGGAAATGTCAACACCGCTATCTGTATAAACCTGGAAATGTCTACATGGCTATCCCTAAAAACATGGAAATATCTTCACCGCCTTCTGTATAAACATGGAAATATCTACACTGCCATCTGCATAAACATGGAAATAACTAAACTGCTATCTCTATAAACACTGAAATATCAACACTGCCTTCTGGATATACATGGAAATACCTACACAGTCATCTGTGTAAACATGGAAATATCTACACAGTCATTTCTATAAACATGGAAATACCTACATCGCTATTTCTATAAACATGAAAATAGCCAGACAGCAATCTGTATAAACATGGAAATATCTACACTGCCATCTGTATAAACATGGAAATATCTACACTGCCATCTGTATACAAATGGAAATATCTACACAGTCATCTGTATAAACATTGTAATATCTCCACCGCTATCTGTCTAATCATGGAAATATCTCCACCGCTATCTGTATAAACATGGAAATATCTACACCGCTATCTGTATAAACATGGAAATGTCTACACTGCTATCTGTATAAACATGGATATATCTACTCCGCTATCTGTATAAACATGGAAATATTTACATCGCTATCTGTATAAACATGGAAATATTTCCACCACAATCTGTGTAAACATAGAAATATCTACACCGCTATCTTTATAAACATGGAAATGTCTACACCGCAATCTCTGTAAACATGGATATATCTACACCGCTATCTGTATAAACATGGAAATATCTACACCGCTATCTGTATAAACATGGAAATATCTACACCGCTATCTGTATAAACATGGAAATATGTAGACCGCTATCTGTATAAACATGGAAATATCTACACCGCCATCTGTATAAACATGGAAATATGTACACAGTCATCTGTATAAACATGGAAATAACTACACCGCTATGTGTATAAAAATGGAAATATCTACACCGTTATCTCTATAAACATGGAAATATCTACACCGCTATCTGTATAAACATGGAAATATCTACACCGCTATCTGTATAAACAAGCAAATATCTACAGCGCTATCTATATAAACATGGAAATATCTCCACCGCTATCTGCATAAACATGGAAATATCTACACCGCTATCTTTATAAACATGGAAATATCTACACTGCAATCTCTATAAACATGGAAACATCTACAACAGTATCTGTGTAAACATGGGAATATCTTCAGACCTGTCGGTTTAAATATGGAAATATGTACACAGCAATCTTTGTGAATATGGAAATATCTACACCTCTGTATCTGTAAACATGGAAATATCTACACCACTATCTGTATAAACCTGGAAATATCTACACCGCTATCTGTATAAACATGGATATATCTACACCGCTATCTGTATAAACATGTTAATGTCTACACTGCTATCTCTATAAACATGGAAATATCTACTCCGCTATCTGCATAAATATGGAAATATCTACACCGCTATCTCTATAAACATGGAAATGTCAACACCGCTATCTGTATAAACCTGGAAATGTCTACATGGCTATCCCTAAAAACATGGAAATATCTTCACCGCCTTCTGTATAAACATGGAAATATCTACACTGCCATCTGCATAAACATGGAAATAACTAAACTGCTATCTCTATAAACACTGAAATATCAACACTGCCTTCTGGATATACATGGAAATACCTACACAGTCATCTGTGTAAACATGGAAATATCTACACAGTCATTTCTATAAACATGGAAATACCTACATCGCTATTTCTATAAACATGAAAATAGCCAGACAGCAATCTGTATAAACATGGAAATATCTACACTGCCATCTGTATAAACATGGAAATATCTACACTGCCATCTGTATACAAATGGAAATATCTACACAGTCATCTGTATAAACATTGTAATATCTCCACCGCTATCTGTCTAATCATGGAAATATCTCCACCGCTATCTGTATAAACATGGAAATATCTACACCGCTATCTGTATAAACATGGAAATGTCTACACTGCTATCTGTATAAACATGGATATATCTACTCCGCTATCTGTATAAACATGGAAATATTTACATCGCTATCTGTATAAACATGGAAATATTTCCACCACAATCTGTGTAAACATAGAAATATCTACACCGCTATCTTTATAAACATGGAAATGTCTACACCGCAATCTCTGTAAACATGGATATATCTACACCGCTATCTGTATAAACATGGAAATATCTACACCGCTATCTGTATAAACATGGAAATATCTACACCGCTATCTGTATAAACATGGAAACATCTACACCACAATCTGCATAAACGTGGAAATATGTACACCGCAATCTGTGCAAATATGGAAATATCTACACCTCTGTCTCTGTAAATATGGAAATAACTAAACCGCTATCTGTATAAACATGGAAATATCTACACCGCTATATGTATAAACATGGAAATATATACACCACGATCTGTATAAACATGGATATATCTACACCGCTATCTGTATAAACATGGAAATATCTACCCCACTATCTCTATAAACATGGAAATGTCAACACCGCTATCTGTATAAACATGGAAATATCTACATGGCTATCCCTAAAAACATGGAAATATCTTCACCGCCTTCTGTATAAACATGGAAATATCTACACTGCCATCTGTATAAACATGGAAATAACTAAACTGCTATCTCTATAAACACTGAAATATCAACACTGCCTTCTGGATATACATGGAAATACCTACACAGTCATCTGTGTAAACATGGAAATATCTACACAGCCATTTCTATAAACATGGAAATACCTACATCGCTATTTCTATAAACATGAAAATAGCCACACAGCAATCTGTATAAACATGGAAATATCTACACTGCCATCTGTATAAACATGGAAATATCTACACTGCCATCTGTATACAAATGGAAATATCTACACAGTCATCTGTATAAACATTGTAATATCTCCCCCGCTATCTGTCTAATCATGGAAATATCTCCACCGCTATCTGTATAAACATGGAAATATCTACACCGCTATCTGTATAAACATGGAAATGTCTACACTGCTATCTCTATAAACATGGATATACCTACTCCGCTATCTGTATAAACATGGAAATATTTACATCGCTATCTGTATAAACATGGAAATATTTCCACCGCAATCTGTGTAAACATAGAAATATCTACACCGCTATCTTTATAAACATGGAAATGTCTACACCGCAATCTGTGTAAACATGGATATATCTACACCGCTATCTGTATAAACATGGAAATATCTACACCGCTATCTGTATAAACATGGAAATATCTACAACGCTATCTGTATAAACATGGAAATATCTACACCACAATCTGTATAAACGTGGAAATATGTACACCGCAATCTGTGCAAATATGGAAATATCTACACCTCTATCTCTGTAAATATGGAAATAACTAAACCGCTATCTGTATAAACATGGAAATATCTACACCGCTATCTGTATAAACATGGATATATTTACTACACTATCTGTATAAACATGGGAATATTTTCACCGCTATCTGTGTAAACATAGAAATATCTACACCGCTATCTTTATAAACATGGAAATATCTACACCGCAATCTGTATATACATGGATATATCTACACCGCTATCTGTATAAACATGGAAATATCTACACCGCTATCTGTATAAACATGGAAATATCTACACCGCTATCTGTATAAACATGGAAATATCTACACCGCTATCTGTATAAACGTGGAAACATGTACACCGCAATCTGCAAATATGGAAATATCTCCACCTCTATCTCTGTAAATATGGAAATATCTACACCCCTATCTGTATAAACATGGAAATATCTACACCGCTATCTGTATAAACATGGAAATATATACACCACGATCTGTATAAACATGGATATATCTACACCGCTATCTGTATAAACATGGAAACAGCTACACCGCTATCTGTATAAACATGGAAATATCTACAACGCTATCTGTATAACTATGGAAATATCTACACCGCTATCTCTATAAACATGGAAATGTCTACACCACTGTCTGTATAAACATGGAAATATCTTCATGGCTATCTCTCTAAACATGGAAATATCTACACCGCCATATGTATAAACATGGAAATACCTACACAGTCATCTGTATAAACATGGAAATATCTACCCCACTATCTGTATAAACATGGAAATATCTACACTGCAATCTGTATAAAAATGGAAATAACTACACAGCCATCTCTATAAACATGGAAATATCTACATCGCTGTCTGTATAAACATGGAAATATCCACACCGCTATCTGCGTAACATGGAAATATTTACACCGCCATCTGTAAAAAACATGGAAATATCTACACTGTCATCTGTATAAACATGGAAATATCTACACCCCCATCTGTAAAAACATGGAAATATCTACACCGCTGTCTCTACAAACATGGAAATACCTGCACCGCTATCTGTATAAACACGGAAATATCGACACCGCTATCTTTATAAACTTGGAAATATCCACACTGCCATCTCTATAAACATGAAAATATGTCCACCGCTATCTGTATAAACTTGAAAATATGTCCACCGCTATCTGTATAAACACGGAAATACCTACACCGCTATCTGTATAAACATGGAAATATCTACACCGCTATCTGTATAAACATGGAAATATCTTGACCGCTCTCTGTATAAACATGGAAATATCTACACTGCCATCTGTATAAACATGGAAATATGTACACAGTCATCTGTATAAACATGGAAATAACTACACCGCTATGTGTATAAAAATGGAAATATCTACACCGTTATCTATATAAACATGGAAATATCTAGACCGCTATCTGTATAAACATTCAGATATTTACATTGCTATCTGTAAAAACATGGAAATATCTCCTCCGCTATCTCTATAAACATGGAAATATCTACACCGCTATCTGTAGAAACATGGAAATATCTACACCGCTATCTGTATAAACAAGCAAATATCTACAGCACTATTTTTATAAACATGGAAATATCTCCACCGCTATCTGCATAAACATGGAAATAACCTCACCGCTATCTTTATAAACATGGAAATATCTACACTGCAATCTCTATAAACATGGAAACATCTACAACAGTATCTGTGTAAACATGGGAATATCTTCAGAGCTGTCGGTTTAAATATGGAAATATGTACACAGCAATCTGTGTGAATATGGAAATATCTACACCTCTGTCTCTGTAAACATGGAAATATCTACACCACTATCTGTATAAACTTGGAAATATCTACACCGCTATCTGTGTAAACATGGAATTATCTACACCACAATCTGTATAAACATGGATATATCTACCCCGCTATCTGTATAAACATGTTAATATCTACACTGCTATCTCTATAAACATGGAAATATCTACTCCGCTATCTGCATAAATATGGAAATATCTACACCGCTATCTCTATAAACATGGAAATGTCAACACCGCTATCTGTATAAACATGGAAATATCTACATGGCTATCCCTAAAAACATGGAAATATCTTCACCGCCTTCTGTATAAACATGGAAATATCTACACTGCCATCCGTATAAACATGGAAATAACTAAACTGCTATCTCTATAAACATTGAAATATCAACACTGCCTTCTGGATATACATGGAAATACCTACACAGTCATCTGTGTAAACATGGAAATATCTACACAGCCATTTCTATAAACATGGAAATACCTACATCGCTATTTCTATAAACATGAAAATAGCCACACAGCAATCTGTGTAAACATGGAAATATCTACACTGCCATCTGTATAAACATGGAAATATCTACACTGCCATCTGTATACAAATGGAAATATCTACACAGTCATCTGTATAAACATTGAAATATCTCCACCGCTATCTGTCTAATCATGGAAATATCTCCACCGCTATCTGTATAAACATGGAAATGTCTACACCGCTATCTGTATAAACATGGAAATGTCTACACAGCTATCTGCATAACTATGGAAATATCTACACCGCTATATCTATAAACATGGAAATATCTACACCACTGTCTGTATAAACATGGAAATATCTTCATGGCTATCTCTCTGAACATGGAAATATCTACACCGCCATATGTATAAACATGGAAATACCTACACAGTCATCTGTATAAACATGGAAATATCTACCCCACTATCTGTATAAACATGGAAATATCTACACTGCAATCTGTATAAACATGGAAATAACTACAAAGCCATCTCTATAAACATGGAAATATCTACATCGCTGTCTGTATAAACATGGAAATATCCACACCGCTATCTGCGTAACATGGAAAAATTTACACCGCCATCTGTAAAAAACATGGAAATATCTACACAGTCATCTGTATAAACATGGAAATATCTACACCGCTATCTGTATAAACATGGAAATATCTACACCGGTATCTGTATAAACATGGAAATATGTAGACCGCTATCTGTATAAACATGGAAATATCTACACCGCCATCTGTATAAACATGGAAATATGTACACAGTCATCTGTATAAACATGGAAATAACTACACCGCTATGTGTATAAAAATGGAAATATCTACACCGTTATCTCTATAAACATGGAAATATCTACACCGCTATCTGTATAAACATGGAAATATCTACACCGCTATCTGTATAAACAAGCAAATATCTACAGCGCTATCTATATAAACATGGAAATATCTCCACCGCTATCTGCATAAACATGGAAATATCTACACCGCTATCTTTATAAACATGGAAATATCTACACTGCAATCTCTATAAACATGGAAACATCTACAACAGTATCTGTGTAAACATGGGAATATCTTCAGACCTGTCGGTTTAAATATGGAAATATGTACACAGCAATCTTTGTGAATATGGAAATATCTACACCTCTGTCTCTGTAAACATGGAAATATCTACACCACTATCTGTATAAACCTGGAAATATCTACACCGCTATCTGTATAAACATGGATATATCTACACCGCTATCTGTATAAACATGTTAATGTCTACACTGCTATCTCTATAAACATGGAAATATCTACTCCGCTATCTGCATAAATATGGAAATATCTACACCGCTATCTCTATAAACATGGAAATGTCAACACCGCTATCTGTATAAACCTGGAAATGTCTACATGGCTATCCCTAAAAACATGGAAATATCTTCACCGCCTTCTGTATAAACATGGAAATATCTACACTGCCATCTGCATAAACATGGAAATAACTAAACTGCTATCTCTATAAACACTGAAATATCAACACTGCCTTCTGGATATACATGGAAATACCTACACAGTCATCTGTGTAAACATGGAAATATCTACACAGTCATTTCTATAAACATGGAAATACCTACATCGCTATTTCTATAAACATGAAAATAGCCAGACAGCAATCTGTATAAACATGGAAATATCTACACTGCCATCTGTATAAACATGGAAATATCTACACTGCCATCTGTATACAAATGGAAATATCTACACAGTCATCTGTATAAACATTGTAATATCTCCACCGCTATCTGTCTAATCATGGAAATATCTCCACCGCTATCTGTATAAACATGGAAATATCTACACCGCTATCTGTATAAACATGGAAATGTCTACACTGCTATCTGTATAAACATGGATATATCTACTCCGCTATCTGTATAAACATGGAAATATTTACATCGCTATCTGTATAAACATGGAAATATTTCCACCACAATCTGTGTAAACATAGAAATATCTACACCGCTATCTTTATAAACATGGAAATGTCTACACCGCAATCTCTGTAAACATGGATATATCTACACCGCTATCTGTATAAACATGGAAATATCTACACCGCTATCTGTATAAACATGGAAATATCTACACCGCTATCTGTATAAACATGGAAATATGTAGACCGCTATCTGTATAAACATGGAAATATCTACACCGCCATCTGTATAAACATGGAAATATGTACACAGTCATCTGTATAAACATGGAAATAACTACACCGCTATGTGTATAAAAATGGAAATATCTACACCGTTATCTCTATAAACATGGAAATATCTACACCGCTATCTGTATAAACATGGAAATATCTACACCGCTATCTGTATAAACAAGCAAATATCTACAGCGCTATCTATATAAACATGGAAATATCTCCACCGCTATCTGCATAAACATGGAAATATCTACACCGCTATCTTTATAAACATGGAAATATCTACACTGCAATCTCTATAAACATGGAAACATCTACAACAGTATCTGTGTAAACATGGGAATATCTTCAGACCTGTCGGTTTAAATATGGAAATATGTACACAGCAATCTTTGTGAATATGGAAATATCTACACCTCTGTATCTGTAAACATGGAAATATCTACACCACTATCTGTATAAACCTGGAAATATCTACACCGCTATCTGTATAAACATGGATATATCTACACCGCTATCTGTATAAACATGTTAATGTCTACACTGCTATCTCTATAAACATGGAAATATCTACTCCGCTATCTGCATAAATATGGAAATATCTACACCGCTATCTCTATAAACATGGAAATGTCAACACCGCTATCTGTATAAACCTGGAAATGTCTACATGGCTATCCCTAAAAACATGGAAATATCTTCACCGCCTTCTGTATAAACATGGAAATATCTACACTGCCATCTGCATAAACATGGAAATAACTAAACTGCTATCTCTATAAACACTGAAATATCAACACTGCCTTCTGGATATACATGGAAATACCTACACAGTCATCTGTGTAAACATGGAAATATCTACACAGTCATTTCTATAAACATGGAAATACCTACATCGCTATTTCTATAAACATGAAAATAGCCAGACAGCAATCTGTATAAACATGGAAATATCTACACTGCCATCTGTATAAACATGGAAATATCTACACTGCCATCTGTATACAAATGGAAATATCTACACAGTCATCTGTATAAACATTGTAATATCTCCACCGCTATCTGTCTAATCATGGAAATATCTCCACCGCTATCTGTATAAACATGGAAATATCTACACCGCTATCTGTATAAACATGGAAATGTCTACACTGCTATCTGTATAAACATGGATATATCTACTCCGCTATCTGTATAAACATGGAAATATTTACATCGCTATCTGTATAAACATGGAAATATGTCCACCACAATCTGTGTAAACATAGAAATATCTACACCGCTATCTTTATAAACATGGAAATGTCTACACCGCAATCTCTGTAAACATGGATATATCTACACCGCTATCTGTATAAACATGGAAATATCTACACCGCTATCTGTATAAACATGGAAATATCTACACCGCTATCTGTATAAACATGGAAATATCTACACCACAATCTGCATAAACGTGGAAATATGTACACCGCAATCTGTGCAAATATGGAAATATCTACACCTCTGTCTCTGTAAATATGGAAATAACTAAACCGCTATCTGTATAAACATGGAAATATCTACACCGCTATATGTATAAACATGGAAATATATACACCACGATCTGTATAAACATGGATATATCTACACCGCTATCTGTATAAACATGGAAATATCTACCCCGCTATCTCTATAAACATGGAAATGTCAACACCGCTATCTGTATAAACATGGAAATATCTACATGGCTATCCCTAAAAACATGGAAATATCTTCACCGCCTTCTGTATAAACATGGAAATATCTACACTGCCATCTGTATAAACATGGAAATAACTAAACTGCTATCTCTATAAACACTGAAATATCAACACTGCCTTCTGGATATACATGGAAATACCTACACAGTCATCTGTGTAAACATGGAAATATCTACACAGCCATTTCTATAAACATGGAAATACCTACATCGCTATTTCTATAAACATGAAAATAGCCACACAGCAATCTGTATAAACATGGAAATATCTACACTGCCATCTGTATAAACATGGAAATATCTACACTGCCATCTGTATACAAATGGAAATATCTACACAGTCATCTGTATAAACATTGTAATATCTCCCCCGCTATCTGTCTAATCATGGAAATATCTCCACCGCTATCTGTATAAACATGGAAATATCTACACCGCTATCTGTATAAACATGGAAATGTATACACTGCTATCTCTATAAACATGGATATACCTACTCCGCTATCTGTATAAACATGGAAATATTTACATCGCTATCTGTATAAACATGGAAATATTTCCACCGCAATCTGTGTAAACATAGAAATATCTACACCGCTATCTTTATAAACATGGAAATGTCTACACCGCAATCTGTGTAAACATGGATATATCTACACCGCTATCTGTATAAACATGGAAATATCTACACCGCTATCTGTATAAACATGGAAATATCTACAACGCTATCTGTATAAACATGGAAATATCTACACCACAATCTGTATAAACGTGGAAATATGTACACCGCAATCTGTGCAAATATGGAAATATCTACACCTCTATCTCTGTAAATATGGAAATAACTAAACCGCTATCTGTATAAACATGGAAATATCTACACCGCTATCTGTATAAACATGGATATATTTACTACACTATCTGTATAAACATGGGAATATTTTCACCGCTATCTGTGTAAACATAGAAATATCTACACCGCTATCTTTATAAACATGGAAATATCTACACCGCAATCTGTATATACATGGATATATCTACACCGCTATCTGTATAAACATGGAAATATCTACACCGCTATCTGTATAAACATGGAAATATCTACACCGCTATCTGTATAAACATGGAAATATCTACACCGCTATCTGTATAAACGTGGAAACATGTACACCGCAATCTGCAAATATGGAAATATCTCCACCTCTATCTCTGTAAATATGGAAATATCTACACCCCTATCTGTATAAACATGGAAATATCTACACCGCTATCTGTATAAACATGGAAATATATACACCACGATCTGTATAAACATGGATATATCTACACCGCTATCTGTATAAACATGGAAACAGCTACACCGCTATCTGTATAAACATGGAAATATCTACAACGCTATCTGTATAACTATGGAAATATCTACACCGCTATCTCTATAAACATGGAAATGTCTACACCACTGTCTGTATAAACATGGAAATATCTTCATGGCTATCTCTCTAAACATGGAAATATCTACACCGCCATATGTATAAACATGGAAATACCTACACAGTCATCTGTATAAACATGGAAATATCTACCCCACTATCTGTATAAACATGGAAATATCTACACTGCAATCTGTATAAAAATGGAAATAACTACACAGCCATCTCTATAAACATGGAAATATCTACATCGCTGTCTGTATAAACATGGAAATATCCACACCGCTATCTGCGTAACATGGAAATATTTACACCGCCATCTGTAAAAAACATGGAAATATCTACACTGTCATCTGTATAAACATGGAAATATCTACACCCCCATCTGTAAAAACATGGAAATATCTACACCGCTGTCTCTACAAACATGGAAATACCTGCACCGCTATCTGTATAAACACGGAAATATCGACACCGCTATCTTTATAAACTTGGAAATATCCACACTGCCATCTCTATAAACATGAAAATATGTCCACCGCTATCTGTATAAACTTGAAAATATGTCCACCGCTATCTGTATAAACACGGAAATACCTACACCGCTATCTGTATAAACATGGAAATATCTACACCGCTATCTGTATAAACATGGAAATATCTTGACCGCTCTCTGTATAAACATGGAAATATCTACACTGCCATCTGTATAAACATGGAAATATGTACACAGTCATCTGTATAAACATGGAAATAACTACACCGCTATGTGTATAAAAATGGAAATATCTACACCGTTATCTATATAAACATGGAAATATCTAGACCGCTATCTGTATAAACATTCAGATATTTACATTGCTATCTGTAAAAACATGGAAATATCTCCTCCGCTATCTCTATAAACATGGAAATATCTACACCGCTATCTGTAGAAACATGGAAATATCTACACCGCTATCTGTATAAACAAGCAAATATCTACAGCACTATTTTTATAAACATGGAAATATCTCCACCGCTATCTGCATAAACATGGAAATAACCTCACCGCTATCTTTATAAACATGGAAATATCTACACTGCAATCTCTATAAACATGGAAACATCTACAACAGTATCTGTGTAAACATGGCAATATCTTCAGAGCTGTCGGTTTAAATATGGAAATATGTACACAGCAATCTGTGTGAATATGGAAATATCTACACCTCTGTCTCTGTAAACATGGAAATATCTACACCACTATCTGTATAAACTTGGAAATATCTACACCGCTATCTGTGTAAACATGGAATTATCTACACCACAATCTGTATAAACATGGATATATCTACCCCGCTATCTGTATAAACATGTTAATATCTACACTGCTATCTCTATAAACATGGAAATATCTACTCCGCTATCTGCATAAATATGGAAATATCTACACCGCTATCTCTATAAACATGGAAATGTCAACACCGCTATCTGTATAAACATGGAAATATCTACATGGCTATCCCTAAAAACATGGAAATATCTTCACCGCCTTCTGTATAAACATGGAAATATCTACACTGCCATCCGTATAAACATGGAAATAACTAAACTGCTATCTCTATAAACATTGAAATATCAACACTGCCTTCTGGATATACATGGAAATACCTACACAGTCATCTGTGTAAACATGGAAATATCTACACAGCCATTTCTATAAACATGGAAATACCTACATCGCTATTTCTATAAACATGAAAATAGCCACACAGCAATCTGTGTAAACATGGAAATATCTACACTGCCATCTGTATAAACATGGAAATATCTACACTGCCATCTGTATACAAATGGAAATATCTACACAGTCATCTGTATAAACATTGTAATATCTCCACCGCTATCTGTCTAATCATGGAAATATCTCCACCGCTATCTGTATAAACATGGAAATATCTACACCGCTATCTGTATAAACATGGAAATGTCTACACTGCTATCTGTATAAACATGGATATATCTACTATGCTATCTGTATAAACATGGAAATATGTACATCGCTATCTGTATAAACATGGAAATATTTCCACCGCAATCTGTGTAAACATAGAAATATCTACACCGCTATCTTTATAAACATGGAAATATCTACACCGCAAACTGTGTAAACATGGATATATCTACACCGCTATCTGTATAAACATGGAAATATCTACACCGCTATCTGTATAAACATGGAAATATCTACACCGCTATCTGTATAAACATGGAAATATCTACATGGCTATCCCTAAAAACATGGAAATATCTTCACCGCCTTCTGTATAAACATGGAAATATCTACACTGCCATCTGTATACAAATGGAAATATCTACACAGTCATCTGTATAAACATTGAAATACCTCCACCGCTATCTGTCTAATCATGGAAATATCTCCACCGCTATCTGTATAAACATGGAAATATCTACACCGCTATCTGTATAAACATGGATATACCTACTCCACTATCTGTATAAACATGGGAATATTTACATCGCTATCTGTATAATCATTGAAATATTTCCACCGCAATCTGTGTAAACATAGAAATATCTACACCGCTATCTTTATAAACATGGAAATATCTACACCGCAATCTGTATATACATGGATATAACTACACCGCTATCTGTATAAACATGGAAATATCTACACCGCTATCAGTATAACTATGGAAATATCTACACCTCCATCTCTATAAACATGGAAATGTCTACACCACTGTCTGTATAAACATGGAAATATCTTCATGGATATCTCTCTAAACATGGAAATATCTACACCGCCATATGTATAAACATGGAAATACCTACACAGTCATCTGTATAAACATGGAAATATCTACCCCACTATCTGTATAAACATGGAAATATCTACACTGCAATCTGTATAAACATGGAAATAACTACACAGCCATCTCTATAAACATGGAAATATCTACATCGCTGTCTGTATAATCATGGAAATATCCACACCGCTATCTGCGTAACATGGGAATATTTACACCGCCATCTGTAAAAAACATGGAAATATCTACACACTCATCTGTATAAACATGGAAATATCTACACCCCCATCTGTACAAACATGGAAATATCTACACCGCTGTCTCTACAAACATGGAAATACCTGCACCGCTATCAGTATAAACACGGAAATATCGACACCGCTATCTTTATAAACTTGGAAATATCTACACTGCCATCTCTATAAACATGAAAATATGTCCACCGCTATCTGTATATACCTGGAAATATCTACACCGCTATCTGTATAAACATGGAAATATCTACACCGCTATCTGTATAAACATTGAAATATCTAGACCGCTATCTGTATAAACATGGAAATATCTACAGAGCTATCTGTATAAACATGAAAATATCTACACCGCTATCTGTATAAACATGGAAATATCTACACCACTATCTGTATAAACGTGGAAATATGTACACCGCAATCTGTGCAAATATGGAAATATCTACACCTCTATCTCCGTAAATATGGAAATATCTACACCGCTATCTGTATAAACATGGAAATATCTACACCGCTATCTGTATAAACGTGGAAATATATACACCACGATCTGTATAAACATGGATATATCTACACCGCTATCTGTATAAACATGGAAATATCTACATGGCTATCCCAAAAAACATGGAAATATCTTCACCGCCTTCTGTATAAACATGGAAATATTACACTGCCATCTGTATAAACATGGAAATAACTAAGCTGCTATCTCTATAAACATTGAAATATCAACACTGCCTTCTGGATATACATGGAAATACCTACACAGTCATCTGTGTAAACATGGAAATATCTACACAGCCATCTCTATAAACATGGAAATACCTACACCGTTATTTCTATAAACATGAAAATAGCCACACAGCAATCTGTATAAACATGGAAATATCTACACTGCCATCTGTATAAACATGGAAATATCTACACTGCCATCTGTATACAAATGGAAATATCTACACAGTCATCTGTAAAAACATTGAAATATCTCCACCGCTATCTGTCTAATCATGGAAATATCTCCACCGCTATCTGTATAAACATGGAAATATCTACACCGCTATCTGTATAAACATGGACATGCCTACACCGCTATCTGTATAAACATGGATATACCTACTCCGCTATCTGTATAAACATGGGAATATTTACATCGCTATCTGTATAATCATGGAAATATTTCCACCGCAATCTGTGTAAACATAGAAATATCTACACCGCTATCTTTATAAACATGGAAATATCTACACCGCAATCTGTATATACATGGATATAACTACACCGCTATCTGTATAAACATGGAAATATCTACACCGCTATCTGTATAAACATGGAAATATCTACACCGCTATCTGTATAAACATGGAAATATCTACACCGCTATCTGTATAAACATGGAAATATCTACACCACTATCTGTATAAACGTGGAAATATGTAAACCGCAAACGGTGCAAATATGGAAATATCTACACCTCTATCTCTGTAAATATGTAAATATCTACACCGCTATCTGTATAAACATGGAAATATCTACCCCACTATCTGTATAAACATGGAAATATCTACACTGCAATCGGTATAAACATGGAAATAACTGCACAGCCATCTCTATAAACATGGAAATATCTACATCGCTGTCTGTATAAACATGGAAATATCCACACCGCTAACGGCGTAACATGGAAATTTTTACACCGCCATCTGTAAAAAACATGGAAATATCTACACAGTCATCTGTATAAACATGGAAATATCTACACCCCCATCTGTAAAAACATGGAAATATCTACACCGCTGTCTCTACAAACATGGAAATACCTGCACCGCTATGTGTATAAACACGGAAATATCGACACCGCTATCTTTATAAACTTGGAAATATCTACATTGCCATCTCTATAAACATGAAAATATGTCCACCGCTACCTGTATAAACTTGAAAATAGGTCCACCGCTATCTGTATATACATGGAAATATCTACACCGCTATCTGTATAAACATGGAAATATCTACACCGCTATCTGTATAAACATGGAAATATCTAGACCGCTATCTGTATAAACATGGAAATATCTACACCGCCATCTGTATAAACATGGAAATATGTGCACAGTCATCTGTATAAACATGGAAATAACTACACCGCTATGTGTATAAAATTGGAAATATCTACACCGTTATCTATATAAACATGGAAATATCTAGACCACTATCTGTATAAACATTCAAATATTTACATTGCTATCTGTAAAAACGTGGAAATATCTCCTCCGCTATCTGTATAAACATGGAAATATCAACACCGCTATCTGTATAAACAAGCAAATATCTACAGCGCTATCTATATAAACATGGAAATATCCCCACCACTATCTGCATAACATCGAAATATCTACACCGCTATCTTTATAAACATGGAAATATCTACACTGCAATCTCTATAAACATGGAAACATCTACAACAGTATCTGTGTAAACATGGGAATATCTTCAGAGCTGTCGGTTTAAATATGGAAATATGTACACAGCAATCTGTGTGAATATGGAAATATCTACACCTCTGTCTCTGTAAACATGGAAATACCTACACCACTATCTGTATAAACCTGGAAATATCTACACTGCTATCTGTATAAACATGGAAATATCTACACAACAATCTGTATAAACATGGATATATCTACACCGCTATCTGTATAAACATGTTAATATCTACACTGCTATCTGTATAAACATGGAAATATCTACTCCGCTATCTGCATAAATATGGAAATATCTACACCGCTATCTCTATAAACACGGAAATGTCAACACCGCTATCTGCATAAACATGGAAATACCTAAAGGGCTATCCCTAAAAACATGGAAATATATTCACCGCCTTCTGTATAAACATGGAAATATCTACACTGCCATCTGTATAAACATGGAAATAACTAAACTGCTATCTCTATAAACATTGAAATATCAACACTGCCTTCTGGATATACATGGAAATACCTACACAGTCATCTGAGTAAACATGGAAATATCTACACAGCCATCTCTATAAACATGGAAATAACTACACCACTATTTCTATAAACATGAAAATTGCCACACAGCAATCTGTATAAACATGGAAATATCTACAATGCCATCTGTATAAACATGGAAATATCTACACTGCCATCTGCATACAAATGGAAATATCTACACAGTCATCTGTATAAACATTGAAATATCTCCACCGCTATCTGTCTAATCATGGAAATATCTCCACCGCTATCTGTATAAACATGGAAATATCTACAACGCTATCTGTATAAACATGGAAATGTCTACACTGCTATCTGTATAAACATGGATATATCTACTCCTCTATCTGTATAAACATGGAAATATTTACATCGCTATCTGTATAAACATGGAAATATTTCCACCACAATCTGTGGAAACATAGAAATATCTACACCGCTATCTTTATAAACATGGAAATATCTACACCGCAATCTGTGTAAACATGGATATATCTACACCGCTATCTGTATAAACATGGAAATATCTACACCGCTATCTGTATAAACATGGAAGTATATACACCATGATTTGTATAAACATGGATATATCTACACCGCTATCTGTATAAACATGGAAATATCTACACCGCTATCTCTATAAACATGGAAATGTGAACACCGCTATCTCTATAAACATGGAAATATCTTCATGGCAATCCCTAAAAACATGGAAATATCTTCACCGCCTTCTGTATAAACATGGAAATATCTACACTGCCATCGGTATAAACATGGAAATAACTAAACTGCTATCTCTATAAACATTGAAATATCAACACTGCCTTCGGGATATACATGGAAATACCTACACAGTCATCTGTGTAAACATGGAAATATCTACACAGCCATCTCTATAAACATGGAAATACCTACACCGCTATTTCTATAAACATGAAAATAGCCACACAGCAATCTGTATAAACATGGAAATATCTACAGTGCCATCTGTATAAACATGGAAATATCTACACTGCCATCTGTATACAAATGGAAATATCTACAGAGTCATCGGTATAAACATTGAAATATCTCCACCGCTATCTGTCTAATCATGGAAATATCTCCACCGCTATCTGTATAAACATGGAAATATCTACACCGCTATCTGTATAAACATGGAAATGTCTACACTGCTATCTGTATAAACATGGATTTATCTACTCCGCTATCTGTATAAACATGGGAATATTTACATCGCTATCTGTATAAACATGGAAATATTTCCACCGCAATCTGTGTTAACATAGAAATATCTACACCGCTATCCTTACAAACATGGAAATATCTACACCGCAATCTGTATATACACGGATATATCTACACCGCTATCTGTATAAACATGGAAATATCTACAACGCTATCTGTATAAACATGGAAATATCTACAGCGCTATCTGTATAAACATGGAAATATCTACACCACAATCTGTATAAACATGGATATATCTACACCGCTATCTGTATAAACATGTTAATATCTACACTGCTATCTGTATAAACATGGAAATATCTACTCCGCTATCTGCATAAATATGGAAATATCTACACCGCTATCTCTATAAACATGGAAATATCAACACCGCTATCTGTATAAACATGGAAATATCTACATGGCTATCCCTAAAAACATGAAAATATCTTCACCGCCTTCTGTATAAACATGGAAATATCTACACTGCCATCTGTATACAAATGGAAATATCTACACAGTCATCTGTATAAACATTGAAATACCTCCACCGCTATCTGTCTAATCATGGAAATATCTCCACCGCTATCTGTATAAACATGGAAATATCTACACCGCTATCTGTATAAACGTGGAAACATGTACACCGCAATCTGTGCAAATATGGAAATATCTACAGCTCTATCTCTGTAAATATGGAAATATCTACACCGCTATCTGTATAAACATGGAAATATCTACACCGCTATCTGAATAAACATGGAAATATATACATCACGATCTGTATAAACATGGATATATCTACACCGCTATCTGTATAAACATGGAAATGTCTACACCGCTATCTGTATAAACATGCATATATCTACTACGCTATCTGTATAAACATGGGAATATTTACATCGCTATCTGTATAAACATGGAAATATTTCCACCGCAATCTGTGTAAACATAGAAATATCTACACCGCTGTCTTTATAAACATGGAAATATCTACACCGCAATCTGTATATACATGGATATATCTACACCGCTATCTGTATAAACATGGAAATATCTACACCGCTATCTGTATAAACATGGAAATATCTACACCACAATCTGTATAAACATGGATATATCTACACCGCTATCTGTATAAACATGTTAATATCTACACTGCTATCTGTATAAACATGGAAATATCTACTCCGCTATCTGCATAAATATGGAAATATCCACACCGCTATCTCTATAAACATGGAAATGTCAACACCGCTATCTGTATAAACATGGAAATATCTACATGGCTATCCCTAAAAACATGGAAATATCTTCACCACCTTCTGTATAAACATGGAAATATCTACACTGCCATCTGTATAAACATGGAAATATCTAAACTGCTATCTCTATAAACATTGAAATATCAACACTGCCTTCTGGATATACATGGAAATACCTACACAGTCATCTGTGTAAACATGGAAATATCTACACAGCCATCTCTATAAACATGGAAATACCTACACCGCTATTTCTATAAACATGAAAATAGCCACACAGCAATCTGTATAAACATGGAAATATCTACACTGCCATCTGTATAAACATGGAAATATCTACACTGACATCTGTATACAAATGGAAATATCTACACAGTCATCGGTATAAACATTGAAATATCTCCACCGCGATCTGTCTAATCATGGAAATATCTCCACCGCTATCTGTATTAACATGGAAATATCTACACCGCTATCTGTATAAACATGGAAATGTCTACACCGCTATCTGTATAAACAGGGATATATCTACTACGCTATCTGTATAAACATGGGAATATTTACATCGCTATCTGTATAAACATGGATATATCTACTACGCTATCTGTATAAACATGGGAATATTTACATCGCTATCTGTATAAACATGGAAATATTTCCACCGCAATCTGTGTAAACATAGAAATATCTACACCGCTATCTTTATAAACATGGAAATATCTACACCGCAATCTGAATATACATGGATATATCTACACCGCTATCTGTATAAACATGGAAATATCTACAACGCTATCTGTATAAACATGGAAATATCTACACCGCTATCTGAATAAACATGGAAATATCTACACCGCAATCTGTATAAACATGGATATATCTACACCGCTATCTGTATAAACATGTTAATATCTACACTGCTATCTGTATAAACTTGGAAATATCTACTCCGCTATCTGCATAAATATGGAAATATCTACACCGCTATCTCTATAAACATGGAAATGTCAACACCGCTATCTGTATAAACATGGAAATATCTACATGGCTATCCCTAAAAACATGGAAATATCTTCACCGCCTTCTGTATAAACATGGAAATCTCTACACTGCCATCTGTATAAACATGGAAATAACTAAACTGCTATCTCTATGAACATTGAAATATCAACACTGCCTTCTGGATATACATGGAAATACCTACACAGTCATCTGTGTAAACATGGAAATATCTACACAGCCATCTCTATAAACATGGAAATACCTACATCGCTATTTCTATAAACATGAAAATAGCCACACAGCAATCTGTATAAACATGGAAATATCTACACTGCCATCTGTATAAACATGGAAATATCTACACTGCCATCTGTATACAAATGGAAATATCTACAGAGTCATCTGTATAAACATTGAAATACCTCCACCACTATCTGTCTAATCATGGAAATATCTCCACCGCTATCTGTATAAACATGGAAATATCTACACCGCTATCTGTATAAACATGGAAATATCTACATGGCTATCCCTAAAAACATGTAAATATCATCACCGCCTTCTGTATAAACATGGAAATATCTACACTGCCATCTGTATAAACATGGAAATAACTAAACTGCTATCTCTATAAACATTGAAATATCAACACTGCCTTCTGGATATACATGGAAATACCTACACAGTCATCTGTGTAAACATGGAAATATCTACACAGCCATCTCTGTAAACATGGAAATACCTACACCGCTATTTCTATAAACATGAAAATAGCCACACAGCAATCTGTATAAACATGGAAATATCTACACTGCCATCTGTATACAAATGGAAATATCTACACAGTCATCGGTATAAACATTGAAATATCTCCACCGCTATCTGTCTAATCATGGAAATATCTCCACCGCTATCTGTATAAACATGGAAATATCTACACCGCTATCTGTATAAACATGGAAATGTCTACACCGCTATCTGTATAAACATGGATATATCTACTCCGCTATCTGTAAACATGGGAATATTTACATCACTATCTGTATAAACATGGAAATATTTCCACCGCAATCTGTGTAAACATAGAAATATCTACACCGCTATCTTTATAAACATGGAAATATCTACACCGCAATCTGTATATACATGGATATATCTACACCGCAATCTGTATAAACATGGAAATATCTACAACGCTATCTGTATAAACATGGAAATATCTACACCGCTATCTGTATAAACATGGAAATATCTACACCACTATCTGTGTAAACGTGGAAATAGGTAAACCGCAATCGGTGCAAACATGGAAATATCTACACCTCTATCTCTGTAAATATGGAAATATCAACACCGCTATCTGTATAAACATGGAAATATCTACACCACTATCTGAATAAAAGTGGAAATATGTACACCGCAATCTGTGCAAATATGGAAATATCTACACCTCTATCTCTGTAAATATGGAAATATCTACACCGCTATCTGTATAAACATGGAAATATCTACAACGCTATCTGTATAAACATGGAAATATATACACCACGATCTGTATAAACATGGATACATCTACACCGCTATCTGTATAAACATGGAAACATCTACACCGCTATCTGTATAAACATGGAAATATCTACACCGCTATCTGTATAACTATGGAAATATCTACACCGCAATCTCTATAAACATGGAAATGTCTACACCACTGTCTGTATAAACATGGAAATATCTTCATGGTTATCTCTCTAAACATGGAAATATCTACACCGCCATATGTATAAACATGGAAATACCTACACAGTCATCTGTATAAACATGGAAATATCTACCCCACTATCTGTATAAACATGGAAATATCTACACTGCAATCTGTATAAACATGGAAATAACTACACAGCCATCTCTATAAACATGGAAATATCTACATCGCTGTCTGTATAATCATGGAAATATCCACACCGCTATCTGCGTAACATGGAAATATTTACACCGCCATCTGTAAAAAACATGGAAATATCTACACAGTCATCTGTATAAACATGGAAATATCTACAACCCCATCTGTAAAAACATGGAAATATCTACACCGCTGTCTCTACAAACATGGAAATACCTGCACCGCTATCTGTATAAACACGGAAATATCGACACCGCTATCTTTATAAACTTGGAAATATCTACACTGCCATCTCTATAAACATGAAAATATGTCCACCGCTATCTGTATAAACTTGAAAATATGTCCACCGCTATCTGTATATACCTGGAAATATCTACACCGCTATCTGTATAAACATGGAAATATCTACACCGCTATCTGTATAAACATTGAAATATCTAGACCGCTATCTGTATAAACATGGAAATATCTACAGCGCTATCTGTATAAACATGGAAATATCTACACCGCTATCTGTATAAACATGGAAATATCTACACCACTATCTGTATAAACGTGGAAATATGTACACCGCAATCTGTGCAAATATGGAAATATCTACACCTCTATCTCTGTAAATATGGAAATATCTACACCGCTGTCTGTATAAACATGGAAATATCTACACCACTATCTGTATAAATATGGAAATATGTACACCGCAATCTGTGCAAATATGGAAATATCTACACCTCTATCTCTGTAAATATGGAAATATCTACACCGCTATCTGTATAAACATGGAAATATCTACACCGCTACCTGTATAAACATGGAAATATGTACACCACGATCTGTATAAACATGAATATATCTACACCGCTATCTGTATAGACATGGAAATATCTACACTGCTATCTCTATAAACATGGAAATGTCAACACCGCTATCTGTACAAACATGAAAATATCTACATGGCTATCCCTAAAAACATGGAAATATCTTCACCGCCTTCTGTATAAACATTTTAAATATCTACACTGCCATCTGTATAAACATGGAAATAACTAAACTGCTATCTCTATAAACATTGAAATATCAACACTGCCTTCTGGATATACATGGAAATACCTACACAGTCATCTGTGTAAACATGGAAATATCTACACAGCCATCTCTATAAACATGGAAATACCTACACCGCTATTTCTATAAACATGAAAATAGCCACACAGCAATCTGTATAAACATGGAAATATCTACACTGCGCTCTGTATAAACATGGAAATATCTACACTGCCATCTGTATACAAATGGAAATATCTACACAGTCATCTGTATAAACATTGAAATATCCCCACCGCTATCTGTCTAATCATGGAAATATCTCCACCGCTATCTGTATAAACATGGAAATATCTACACCGCTATCTGTATAAACATGGAAATGTCTACACCGCTATCTGTATAAACATGGATATATCTACTCCGCTATCTGTATAAACATGGGAATATTTACATCGCTATCTGTATAAACATGGAAATATTTCCACCGCAATCTGTGTAAACATAGAAATATCTACACCGCTATCTTTATAAACATGGAAATATCTACACCGCAATCTGTATATACATGGATATATCCTCACTGCTATCTGTATAAACATGGAAATATCTACACCGCTATCTGTATAAAGATGGAAATATCTACACCGCTATCTGTATAAACATGGAAATATCTACACCACTATCTGTATAAACGTGGAAATATGTAAACCGCAATCGCTGCAAATATGGAAATATCTACACCTCTATCTCTGTAAATATGGAAATATCTACACCGCTATCTGTATAAACATGGAAACATCTACACCGCTATCTGTATAAACATGGAAATATCTACACCGCTATCTGTATAACTATGGAAATATCTACACCGCAATCTCTATAAACATGGAAATGTCTACACCACTGTCTGTATAAACATGGAAATATCTTCATGGTTATCTCTCTAAACATGGAAATATCTACACCGCCATATGTATAAACATGGAAATACCTACACAGTCATCTGTATAAACATGGAAATATCTACCCCACTATCTGTACAAACATGGAAATATCTACACTGCAATCTGTATAAACATGGAAATAACTACACAGCCATCTCTATAAACATGGAAATATCTACATCGCTGTCTGTATAATCATGGAAATATCCACACCGCTATCTGCGTAACATGGAAATATTTACACCGCCATCTGTAAAAAACATGGAAATATCTACACAGTCATCTGTATAAACATGGAAATATCTACAACCCCATCTGTAAAAACATGGAAATATCTACACCGCTGTCTCTACAAACATGGGAATACCTGCACCGCTATCTGTATAAACACGGAAATATCGACACCGCTATCTTTATAAACTTGGAAATATCTACACTGCCATCTCTATAAACATGAAAATATGTCCACCGCTATCTGTATAAACTTGAAAATATGTCCACCGCTATCTGTATAAACATGGAAATATCTACAGCGCTATCTGTATAAACATGGAAATATCTACACCGCTATGTGTATAAACATGGAAATATCTACACCACTATCTGTATAAACGTGGAAACATGTACACTGCAATCTGTGCAAATATGGAAATATCTACAGCTCTATCTCTGTAAATATGGAAATATCAACACCGCTATCTGTATAAACATGGAAATATCTACACCGCTATCTGAATAAACATGGAAATATATACATCACGATCTGTATAAACATGGATATATCTACACCGCTATCTGTATAAACATGGAAATGCCTACACCGCTATCTGTATAAACATGGATATATCTACTATGCTATCTGTATAAACATGGGAATATTTACATCGCTATCTGTATAAACATGGAAATATTTCCACCGCAATCTGTGTAAACATAGAAATATCTACACCGCTGTCTTTATAAACATGGAAATATCTACACCGCAATCTGTATATACATGGATATATCTACACCGCTATCTGTATAAACATGGAAATATCTACACCGCTATCTGTATAAACATGGAAATATCTACACCACAATCTGTATAAACATGGATATATCTACACCGCTATCTGTATAAACATGTTAATACCTACACTGCTATCTGTATAAACATGGAAATATCTACTCCGCTATCTGCATAAATATGGAAATATCCACACCGCTATCTCTATAAACATGGAAATGTCAACACCGCTATCTGTATAAACATGGAAATATCTACATGGCTATCCCTAAAAACATGGAAATATCTTCACCACCTTCTGTATAAACATGGAAATATCTACACTGCCATCTGTATAAACATGGAAATATCTAAACTGCTATCTCTATAAACATTGAAATATCAACACTGCCTTCTGGATATACATGGAAATACCTACACAGTCATCTGTGTAAACATGGAAATATCTACACAGCCATCTCTATAAACATGGAAATACCTACACCGCTATTTCTATAAACATGAAAATAGCCACACAGCAATCTGTATAAACATGGAAATATCTACACTGCCATCTGTATAAACATGGAAATATCTACACTGACATCTGTATACAAATGGAAATATCTAAACAGTCATCGGTATAAACATTGAAATATCTCCACCGCGATCTGTCTAATCATGGAAATATCTCCACCGCTATCTGTATTAACATGGAAATATCTACACCGCTATCTGTATAAACATGGAAATGTCTACACCGCTATCTGTATAAACAGGGATATATCTACTACGCTATCTGTATAAACATTGGAATATTTACATCGCTATCTGTATAAACATGGATATATCTACTACGCTATCTGTATAAACATGGGAATATTTACATCGCTATCTGTATAAACATGGAAATATTTCCACCGCAATCTGTGTAAACATAGAAATATCTACACCGCTATCTTTATAAACATGGAAATATCTACACCGCAATCTGAATATACATGGATATATCTACACCGCTATCTGTATAAACATGGAAATATCTACAACGCTATCTGTATAAACATGGAAATATCTACACCGCTATCTGAATAAACATGGAAATATCTACACCGCAATCTGTATAAACATGGATATATCTACACCGCTATCTGTATAAACATGTTAATATCTACACTGCTATCTGTATAAACTTGGAAATATCTACTCCGCTATCTGCATAAATATGGAAATATCTACACCGCTATCTCTATAAACATGGAAATGTCAACACCGCTATCTGTATAAACATGGAAATATCTACATGGCTATCCCTAAAAACATGGAAATATCTTCACCGCCTTCTGTATAAACATGGAAATAACTAAACTGCTATCTCTATAAACATTGAAATATCAACACTGCCTTCTGGATATACATGGAAATACCTACACAGTCATCTGTGTAAACATGGAAATATCTGCACAGCCATCTCTATAAACATGGAAATACCTACATTGCTATTTATATAAACATGAAAATAGCCACACAGCAATCTGTATAAACATGGAAATATCTACACTGCCATCTGTATAAACATGGAAATATCTACACTGCCATCTGTATACAAATGGAAATATCTATACAGTCATCTGTATAAACATTGAAATATCTCCACCGCTATCTGTCTTATCATGGAAATATCTCCACCGCTATCTGTATAAACATGGAAATATCTACACCGCTATCTGTATAAACATGGAAATGTCTACACTGCTATCTGTATAAACATGGATATATCTACTCCGCTATCTGTATAAACATGGAAATATTTCCACCGCAATCTGTGTAAACATAGAAATATCTACACCGCTATCTTTATAAACATGGAAATATCTACACCGCAATCTGTGTAAACATCAATATATCTACACCGCTATCTGTATAAACATGGAAATATCTACACCGCTATCTGTATAAACATGGAAATATCTACACCGCTATCTGTATAAACATGGAAATATCTACACCACTATCTCTATAAACGTGGAAATATGTACACCACAATCTGTGCAAATATGGAAATATCTACACCTCTATCTCTGTAAATATGGAAATATCTACACCGCTATCTGTATAAACATGGAAATATCTACACCGCTATCTGTATAAACATGGAAATATATACACCACGATCTGTATAAACATGGATATATCTACACCGCTATCTGTATAAACATGGAAACATCTACACCGCTATCTGTATAAACATGGAAATATCTGCACCGCTATCTGTATAACTATGGAAATATCTACACCGCTATCTCTATAAACATGGAAATGTCTACACCACTGTCTGTATAAAGATGGAAATAGCTTCATGGCTATCTCTCTAAACATGGAAATATCTACACCGCCATATGTATAAACATGGAAATACCTACACAGTCATCTGTATAAACATGGAAATATCTACCCCACTATCTGTATAAACATGGAAATATCTACACTGCAATCTGTATAAACATGGAAATAACTACACAGCCATCTCTATAAACATGGAAATATCTACATCGCTGTCTGTATAAACATGGAAATATCCACACCGCTATCTGCGTAACATGGAAATATTTACACCGCCATCTGTAAAAAACATGGAAATATCTACACAGTCATCTGTATAAACATGGAAATATCTACACCCCCATCTGTAAAAACATGGAAATATCTACACCGCTGTCTCTACAAACATGGAAATACCTTAACCGCTATCTGTATAAACACGGAAATATCGACACCGCTATCTTTATAAACTTGGAAATATCTACACTGCCATCTCTATAAACATGAAAATATGTCCACCGCTATCGGTATAAACTTGAGAATATGTCCACCGCTATCTGTATATACATGGAAATATCTACACTGCTATCTGTATTAACATGGAAATATCTACACCACTATCAGTATAAACATGGAAATATCTAGACCGCTATCTGTATAAACATGGAAATATCTACACCGCCATCTATATAAACATGGAAATATGTACACAGTCATCTGTATAAACATGGAAATAACTACACCGCTATGTGTATAAAAATGGAGATATCTACACCGTTATCTATATAAACATGGAAATATCTAGACCGCTATCTGTATAAACATTCAATTATTTACATTGCTATCTGTAAAAACATGGAAATATCTCCTCCGCTATCTCTATAAACATGGAAATATCTACACCGCTATCTGTATAAACATGGAAATATCTACACCGCTATCTGTATAAACAAGCAAATATCTACAGCGCTATCTATATAAACATGGAAATATCTCCACCGCTATCTGCATAAACATGGAAATATCTACACCGCTATCTTTATAAACATGGAAATATCTACACTGCAATCTCTATAAACATGGAAACATCTACAAAAGTATCTGTGTAAACATGGGAATATCTTCAGAGCTGTCGGTTTAAATATGGAAATATGTACACAGCAATCTGTGTGAATATGGAAATATCTACACCTCTGTCTCTGTAAACATGGAAATATCTACACCACTATCTGTATAAACCTGGAAATATCTACACCGCTATCTGTATAAACATGGAAATATTTCCACCGCAATCTGTGTAAACATAGAAATAACTACACCGCTATCTTTATAAACATGGAAATATCTACACCGCAATCTGTGTAAACATCAATATATCTACACCGCTATCTGTATAAACATGGAAATATCTACACCGCTATCTGTATAAACATGGAAATATCTACACCGCTATCTGTATAAACATGGAAATATCTACACCACTATCTGTATAAACGTGGAAATATGTACACCGCAATCTGTGCAAATATGGAAATATCTACACCTCTATCTCTGTAAATATGGAAATATCTACACCGCTATCTGTATAAACATGGAAATATCTACACCGCTATCTGTATAAACATGGAAATATATACACCACGATCTGTATAAACATGGATATATCTACACCGCTATCTGTATAAACATGGAAACATCTACACCGCTATCTGTATAAACATGGATATATCTACACCGCTATCTGTATAAACATGGAAACATCTACACCGCTATCTGTATAAACATGGAAATATCTACACTGCTATCTGTATAACTATGGAAATATCTACACCGCTATCTCTATAAACATGGAAATGTCTACACCACTGTCTGTATAAACATGGAAATATCTTCTTGGCTATCTCTCTAAACATGGAAATATCTACACCGCCATATGTATAAACATGGAAATACCTACACAGTCATCTGTATAAACATGGAAATATCTACCCTACTATCTGTATAAACATGGAAATATCTACACTGCAATCTGTATAAACATGGAAATAACTACACAGCCATCTCTATAAACATGGAAATATCTACATCGCTGTCTGTATAAACATGGAAATATCCACACCGCTATCTGCGTAACATGGAAATATTTACACCGCCATCTGTAAAAAACATGGAAATATCTACACAGTCATCTGTATAAACATGGAAATATCTACACCGCCATCTGTATAAACATGGAAATATGTACACAGTCATCTGTATAAACATGGAAATAACTACACCGCTATGTGTATAAAAATGGAAATATCTACACCGTTATCTATATAAACATGGAAATATCTAGACCGCTATCTGTGTAAACATTCAAATATTTACATTGCTATCTGTAAAAACATGGAAATATCTCCTCCGCTATCTCTATAAACATGGAAATATCTACACCGCTATCTGTATAAACATGGAAATATGTACACCGCTATCTGTATAAACAAGCAAATATCTACAGCGCTATCTATATAAACATGGAAATATCTCCACCGCTATCTGCATAAACATGGAAATATCTACACCGCTATCTTTATAAACATGGAAATATCTACACTGCAATCTCTATAAACATGGAAACATCTACAACAGTATCTGTGTAAACATGGGAATATCTTCAGAGCTGTCGGTTTAAATATGGAAATATGTACACAGCAATCTGTGTGAATATGGAAATATCTACACCTCTGTCTCTGTAAACATGGAAATATCTACACCACTATCTGTATAAACCTGGAAATATCTACACCGCTATCTGTATAAACATGGAAATATCTACACCACTATCTGTATAAACGTGGAAATATGTACACCGCAATCTGTGCAAATATGGAAATATCTACACCTCTATCTCTGTAAATATGGAAATATCTACACCGCTATCTGTATAAACATGGAAATATCTACACCGCTATCTGTATAAACATGGAAATATATACACCACGATCTGTATAAACATGGATATATCTACACCGCTATCTGTATAAACATGGAAACATCTACACCGCTATCTGTATAAACATGGATATATCTACACCGCTATCTGTATAAACATGGAAACATCTACACCGCTATCTGTATAAACATGGAAATATCTACACTGCTATCTGTATAACTATGGAAATATCTACACCGCTATCTCTATAAACATGGAAATGTCTACACCACTGTCTGTATAAACATGGAAATATCTTCTTGGCTATCTCTCTAAACATGGAAATATCTACACCGCCATATGTATAAACATGGAAATACCTACACAGTCATCTGTATAAACATGGAAATATCTACCCTACTATCTGTATAAACATGGAAATATCTACACTGCAATCTGTATAAACATGGAAATAACTACACAGCCATCTCTATAAACATGGAAATATCTACATCGCTGTCTGTATAAACATGGAAATATCCACACCGCTATCTGCGTAACATGGAAATATTTACACCGCCATCTGTAAAAAACATGGAAATATCTACACAGTCATCTGTATAAACATGGAAATATCTACACCGCCATCTGTATAAACATGGAAATATGTACACAGTCATCTGTATAAACATGGAAATAACTACACCGCTATGTGTATAAAAATGGAAATATCTACACCGTTATCTATATAAACATGGAAATATCTAGACCGCTATCTGTATAAACATTCAAATATTTACATTGCTATCTGTAAAAACATGGAAATATCTCCTCCGCTATCTCTATAAACATGGAAATATCTACACCGCTATCTGTATAAACATGGAAATATCTACACCGCTATCTGTATAAACAAGCAAATATCTACAGCGCTATCTATATAAACATGGAAATATCTCCACCGCTATCTGCATAAACATGGAAATATCTACACCGCTATCTTTATAAACATGGAAATATCTACACTGCAATCTCTATAAACATGGAAACATCTACAACAGTATCTGTGTAAACATGGGAATATCTTCAGAGCTGTCGGTTTAAATATGGAAATATGTACACAGCAATCTGTGTGAATATGGAAATATCTACACCTCTGTCTCTGTAAACATGGAAATATCTACACCACTATCTGTATAAACCTGGAAATATCTACACCGCTATCTGTATAAACATGGAAATATCTACACCACAATCTGTATAAACATGGATATATCTACACCGCTATCTGTATAAACATGTTAATACCTACACTGCTATCTGTATAAACATGGAAATATCTACTCCGCTATCTGCATAAATATGGAAATATCTACACCGCTATCTCTATAAACATGGAAATGTCAACACCGCTATCTGTATAAACATGGAAATATCTACATGGCTATCCCTAAAAACATGGAAATATCTTCACCGGCTTCTGTATAAACATGGAAATATCTACACTGCCATCTGTATAAACATGGAAATAACTAAACTGCTATCTCTATAAACATTGAAATATCAACACTGCCTTCTGGATATACAAGGAAATACCTACACAGTCATCTGTGTAAACATGGAAATATCTACACAGCCATCTCTATAAACATGGATATACCTATACCGCTATTTCTATAAACATGAAAATAGCCACACAGCAATCTGTATAAACATGGAAATATCTACACTGCCATCTGTATAAACATGGAAATATCTACACTGCCATCTGTATACAAATGGAAATATGTACACAGTCATCTGTATAAACATTGAAATATCTCCACCGCTATCTGTCTAATCATGGAAATATCTCCACCGCTATCTGTATAAACATGGAAATATCTACACCGCTATCTGTATAAACATGGAAATGTCTACACTGCTATCTGTATAAACATGGATATATCTACTCCGCTATCTGTATAAACATGGAAATATTTCCACCGCAATCTGTGTAAACATAGAAATATCTACACCGCTATCTTTATAAACATGGAAATATCTACACCGCAATCTGTGTAAACATGAATATATCTACACCGCTATCTGTATAAACATGGAAATATCTACACCGCTATCTGTATAAACATGGAAATATCTACACCGCTATCTGTATAAACATGGAAATATCTACACCACTATCTGTATAAACGTGGAAATATGTACACCGGAATCTGTGCAAATATGGAAATATCTACACCTCTGTCTCTGTAAATATGGAAATATCTACACCGCTATCTGTATAAACATGGAAATATCTACACTGCTATCTGTATAAACATGGAAATATATACACCACGATTTGTATAAACATGGATATATCTACACCGCTATCTGTATAAACATGGAAACATCTACACCGCTATCTGTATAAACATGGAAATATCTACACCGCTATCTGTATAACTATGGAAATATCTACACCGCTATCTCTATAAACATGGAAATGTCTACACCACTGTCTGTAGAAACATGGAAATATCTTCATGGCTATCTCTCTAAACACGGAAATAACTACACCGCCATATGTATAAACATGGAAATACCTACACAGTCATCTATATAAACATGGAAATATCTACCCCACTATCTGTATAAACATGGAAATATCTACACTGCAATCTGTATAAACATGGAAATAACTACACAGCCATCTCTATAAACATGGAAATATCTACATCGCTGTCTGTATAAACATGGAAATATCCACACCGCTATCTGCGTAACATGGAAATATTTACACCGACATCTGTAAAAAACATGGAAATATCTACACAGTCATCTCTATAAACATGGAAATATCTACACCCCCATCTGTAAAAACATGGAAATATCTACACCGCTGTCTCTACAAACATGGAAATACCTGAACCGCTATCTGTATAAACACGGAAATATCGACACCGCTATCTTTATAAACTTGGAAATATCTACACTGCCATCTCTATAAACATGAAAATATGTCCACCGCTATCTGTATAAACTTGAGAATATGTCCACCGCTATCTCTATATACATGGAAATATCTACACTGCTATCTGTATTAACATGGAAATATCTACACCGCTATCAGTATAAACATGGAAATATCTAGACCGCTATCTGTATAAACATGGAAATATCTACACCGCCATCTGTATAAACATGGAAATATGTACACAGTCATCTGTATAAACATGGAAATAACTACACCGCTATGTGTATAAAAATGGAAATATCTACACCGTTATCTATATAAACATGGAAATATCTAGACCGCTATCTGTATAAACATTCAAATATTTACATTGCTATCTGTAAAAACATGGAAATATCTCCTCCGCTATCTCTATAAACATGGAAATATCTACACCGCTATCTGTATAAACATGGAAATATCTACACCGCTATCTGTATAAACATGGAAATATCTAAACCGCTATCTTTATAAACATGGAAATATCTACACTGCAATCTCTATAAACATGGAAACATCTACAACAGTATCTGTGTAAACATGGGAATATCTTCAGAGCTGTCGGTATAAGTATGGAAATATGTACACAGCAATCTGTGTGAATATGGAAATATCTACACCTCTGTCTCTGTAAACATGGAAATATCTACACCACTATCTGTATAAACCTGGAAATATCTACACCGCTATCTGTATAAACATGGAAATATCTACACCACAATCTGTATAAACATGGATATATCTACACCGCTATCTGTATAAACATGTTAATATCTACACTGCTATCTCTATAAACATGGAAATATCTACTCCGCTATCTGCATAAATATGGAAATATCTACACCGCTATCTCTATAAACATTGAAATATCAACACTGCCTTCTGGATATACATGGAAACACCTACACAGTCATCTGTGTAAACATGGAAATATCTATAAAGCCATCTCTATAAACATGGAAATACCTACATCGCTATTTCTATAAACATGAAAATAGCCACACAGCAATCTGTATAAACATGGAAATATCTACACTGCCATCTGTATAAACATGGAAATATCTACACTGCCATCTGTATACAAATGGAAATGTCTACACAGTCATCTGTATAAACATTGAAATATCTCCACTGCTATCTGTCTAATCATGGAAATATCTCCACCGCTATCTGTATAAACATGTAAATATCTACACCGCTATCTGTATAAACATGGAAATGTCTACACTGCCATCTGTATAAACATGGAAATAACTAAACTGCTATCTCTTTAAACATTGAAATATCAACACTGCCTTCTGGATATACATGGAAATACCTACACAGTCATCTGTGTAAACATGGAAATATCTACACAGCCATATCTATAAACATGGAAATACCTACACCGCTATTTCTACAAACATGAAAATAGCCACACAGCAATCTGTATAAACATGGAAATATCTACACTGCCATCTGTATAAACATGGAAATATCTACACTGCCATCTGTATACAAATGGAAATATCTACACAGTCATCTGTATAAACATTGAAATATCTCCACCGCTATCTGTCTAATCATGGAAATATCTCCACCGCTATCTGTATAAACATGGAAATATCTACACCGCTATCTGTATAAACATGGAAATGTCTACACCGCTATCTGTATAAACATGGATATATCTACTCCGCTATCTGTATAAACATGGGAATATTTACATCGCTATCTGTATAAACATGGAAATATTTCCACCGGAATCTGTGTAAACATAGAAATATCTACACCGCTATCTTTATAAACATGGAAATATCTACACCGCAATCTGTATATACATGGATATATCTACACCGCTATCTGTATAAACATGGAAATATCTACACCGCTATCTGTATAAACATGGAAATATCTACACCGCTATCTGTATAAACATGGAAATATCTACACCACTATCTGTATAAACTTGGAAATATGTAAACCGCAATCGGTGCAAATATGGAAATATCTACACCTCTATCTCTGTAAATATGGAAATATCTACACCGCTATCTATATAAACATGGAAATATCTTCACCGCTAACTGTATAAACATGGAAATATATACACCATGATCTGTATAAACATGGATATATCTACACCGCTATCTGTATAAACATGGAAACATCTACACCGCTATCTGTATAAACATGGAAATATCTACACCGCTATCTGTATAACTATGGAAATATCTACACCGCTATCTCTATAAACATGGAAATGTCTACACCACTGTCTGTATAAACATGGAAATATCTTCATGGCTATCTCTCTAAACATGGAAATATCTACACCGCCATATGTATAAACATGGAAATACCTACACAGTCATCTGTATGAACATGGAAATATCTATCCCACTATCTGTATAAACATGGAAATATCTACACTGCAATCTGTATAAACATGGAAATAACTACACAGCCATCTCTATAAACATGGAAATATCTACATCGCTGTCTGTATAAACATGGAAATATCCACACCGCTATCTGCATAACATGGAAATATTTACACCGCCATCTGTAAAAAACATGGAAACATCTACACAGTCATCTGTATAAACATGGAAATATCTACACCCCCATCTGTAAAAACATGGAAATATCTACACCGCTGTCTCTACAAACATGGAAATACCTGCACCGCTATCTGTATAAACAGGGAAAAATCGACACCGCTATCTTTATAAACTTGGAAATATCTACACTGCCATCTCTATAAACATGAAAATATGTCCACCGCTATCTGTATAAACTTGAAAATAGGTCCACCGCTATCTGAATATACATGGAAATATCTACACTGCTATCTGTATAAACATGGAAATATCTACACCGCTATCAGTATAAACATGGAAATATCTAGACCGCTATCTGTATAAACATTCAAATATTTACATTGCTATCTGTAAAAACATGGAAATATCTCCTCCGCTCTCTCTATAAACATGGAAATATCTACACCGCTATCTGTATAAACATGGAAATATCTACACCGCTATCTGTATAAACAAGCAAATATCTACAGCGCTATCCATATAAACAAGGAAATATCTCCACCGCTATCTGCATAAACATGGAAATATCTACACCGCTATCTTTATAAACATGGAAATATCTGCACTGCAATCTCTATAAACATGGAAACATCTACAACAGTATCTGTGTAAACATTGGAATATCTTCAGAGCTGTCGGTTTAAATATGGAAATAGGTACACAGCAATCTGTGTGAATATGGAAATATCTACACCTCTGTCTCTGTAAACATGGAAATATCTACACCACTATCTGGATATACCTGGAAATATCTACACCGCTATCTGTATAAACATGGAAATATCTACAACACAATCTGTATAAACATGGATATATCTACACCGCTATCTGTATAAACATGTTAATACCTCCACTGCTATCTGTATAAACATGGAAATATCTACTCCGCTATCTGCATAAATATGGAAATATCTACACCACTATCTCTATAAACATGGAAATGTCAACACCGCTATCTGTATAAACATGGAAATATCTACATGGCCATCCCTAAAAACATGGAAATATCTTCACCGCCTTCTGTATAAACATGGAAATATCTACACTGCCATCTGTATAAACATGGAAATAACTAAACTGCTCTCTCTATAAACATTGAAATATCAACACTGCCTTCTGGATATACATGGAAATACCTACACAGTCATCTGTGTGAACATGGAAATATCTACACAGCCATATCTATAAACATGGAAATACCTACACCGCTATTTCTATAAACATGAAAATAACCACACAGCAATCTGTATAAACATGGAAATATCTACACTGCCATCTGTATAAACATGGAAATATCTACACTGCCATCTGTATACAAATGGAAATATCTACACAGTCATCTGTATAAACATTGAAATATCTCCACCGCGATCTGTCTAATCATGGAAATATCTCCACCGCTATCTTTATAAACATGTAAATATCTACACCGCAATCTGTATAAACATGGATATATCTACACCGCTATCTGTATAAACATGGAAATGTCTACACCGCTAACTGTATAAACATGGATATATCTACTCCGCTATCTGTATAAACATGGGAATATTTACATCACTATCTGTATAAACATGGAAATATTTCCACTGAAATCTGTGTAAACATAGAAATATCTGCACCGCAATCTTTATAAACATGGAAATATCTACACCACAATCTGTATAAACATGGATATATCTACACCGCTATCTGTATGAACATGTTAATACCTACACTGCTATCTGTATAAACATGGAAATATCTACTCCGCTATCTGCATAAATATCGAAATATCTACACCGCTATCTCTATAAACATGGAAATGTCAACACCGCTATCTGTATAACCATGGAAATATCTACATGGCTATCCCTAAAAACATGGAAATATCTTCACCGCCTTCTGTATAAAGATGGAAATATCTACACTGCCATCTGTATAAACATGGAAATAACTAAACTGCTATCTCTATAAACATTGAGATATCAACACTGCCTTCTGGATATACATGGAAATACCTACACAGTCATCTGTGTAAACATGGAAATATCTACACAGCCATCTCTATAAACATGGAAATACCTACACCGCTATTTCTATAAACATGAAAATAGCCACACAGTCATCTGTATAAACATTGAAATATCTCCACCGCTATCTGTCTAATCATGGAAATATCTCCACCGCTATCTGTATAAACATGGAAATATCTACACCGCTATCTGTATAAACATGGAAATGTCTACACCGCTATCTGTATAAACATGGAAATATCTACACCACTATCTGTATAAACGTGGAAATATGTAAACCGCAATCGGTGCAAATATGGAAATATCTACACCTCTATCTCTGTAAATATGGAAATATCTACACCGCTACCTGTATAAACATGGAAATATCTACACCGCTATCTGTATAAACATGGAAATATATACACCACGATCTGTATAAACATGGATATATCTACACCGCTATCTGTATAAACATGGAAACATCTACACCGCTATCTGTATAAACATGGAAATATCTACACCGCTATCTGTATAACTATGGAAATATCTACACCGCTATCTCTATAAACATGGAAATGTCTACACCACTGTCTGTATAAACATGGAAATATCTTCATGACTATCTCTCTAAACATGGAAATATCTACACCGCCATATGTATAAACATGGAAATACCTACACAGTCATCTGTATAAACATGGAAATATCTACCCCACTACCTGTATAAACATGGAAATATCTACACTGCAATCTGTATAAACATGGAAATAACTACACAGCCATCTCTATAAACATGGAAATATCTACATCGCTGTCTGTATAAACATGGAAATATCCACACCGCTATCTGCGTAACATGGAAATATTTACACCGCCATCTGTAAAAAACATGGAAATAATTACACAGTCATTTGTATAAACATGGAAATATCTACACCCCCATCTGTAAAAACATGGAAATATCCACACCGCTGTCTCTACAAACATGGAAATACCTGCACCGCTATCTGTATAAACACGGAAATATCGACACCGCTATCTTTATAAACTTGGAAATATCTACACTGCCATCTCTATAAACATGAAAATATGTCCACCGCTATCTGTATAAACTTGAAAATATGTCCACCGCTATCTGTATAAACATGGAAATCTCTACACCGCTATCTGTATAAACATGGAAATATCTACACCGCTCTCTGTATAAACATGGAAATATCCAGACCGCTATCTGTATAAACATGGAAATATCTACACCGCCATCTGTATAAACATGGAAATATGTACACAGTCATCTGTATAAACATGGAAATAACTACACCGCTATGTGTATAAAAATGGAAATATCTACACCGTTATCTATATAAACATGGAAATATCTAGACCGCTATCTGTATAAACATTCAAATATTTACATTGCTATCTGTAAAAACATGGAAATATCTCCTCCGCTGTCTCTATAAACATGGAAATATCTACACTGTTATCTGTATAAACATGGAAATATCTACACCGCTATCTGTATAAACAAGCAAATATCTACAGCGCTATCTTTATAAACATGGAAATATCTCCACCGCTATCTGCATAAACATGGAAATATCTACACCGCTATCTTTATAAACATGGAAATATCTACACTGCAATCTCTATAAACATGGAAACATCTACAACAGTATCTGTGTAAACATGGGAATATCTTCAGAGCTGTCGGTTTAAATGTGGAAATATGTACACAGCAATCTGTGTGAATATGGAAATATCTACACCTCTGTCTCTGTAAACATGGAAATATCTACACCACTATCTGTATAAACCTGGAAATATCTACACCGCTATCTGTATAAACATGGAAGTATCTACACCACAATCTGTATAAACATGGATATATCTACACCGCTATCTGTATAAACATGTTAATATCTACACTGCTATCTGTATAAACATGGAAATATCTACTCCGCTATCTGCATAAATATGGAAATATCTACACCGCTATCTCTATAAACATGGAAATGTCAACACCGCTATCTGTATAAACATGGAAATATCTACATGGCTATCCCTAAAAACATGGAAATATCTTCACCGCCTTCTGAAAAAACATGGAAATATCTACACTGCCATCTGTATAAACATGGAAATAACTAAACTGCTATCTCTATAAACATTGAAATATCAACACTGCATTCTGGATATACATGGAAATACCTAAACAGTCATCTGTGTAAACATGGAAATATCTACACAGCCATCTCTATAAACATGGAAATACCTACATCGCTATTTCTATCAACATGAAAATATCCACACAGCAGTCTGTATAAACATGGAAATATCTAGACTGCCATCTGTATAAACATGGAAATATCTACACTGCCATCTGTATAAAAATGGAAATACCTACACAGCCATCTGTATAAACATGGAAATATCTACACTGCCATCTGTATATAAATGGAAATATCTACACAGTCATCTGTATAAACATTGAAATATCTCCACCGCTATCTGTCTAATCATGGAAATATCTCCACCGCTATCTGTATAAACATGGAAATATCTACACCGCTATCTGTATAAACATGGAAATGTCTACACTGCTATCTGTATAAACATGGATATATCTACTCCGCTATCTGTATAAACATGGAAATATTTACATCGCTATCTGTATAAACATGGAAATATTTCCACCGCAATCTGTGTAAACATAGAAATATCTACACCGCTATCTTTATAAACATGGAAATATCTACACCGCAATCTGTGTAAACATGGATATATCTACACCGCTATCTGTATAAACATGGAAATATCTACACCGCTATCTGTATAAAAATGGAAATATCTACACCGCTATCTGTATAAACATGGAAATATCTACACCGCTATCTGTATAAACATGGAAATACCTACACAGTCATCTGTATAAACATGGAAATATCTACCCCACTATCTGTATAAACATGGAAATATCTACACTGCAATCTGTATAAACATGGAAATAACTACACAGCCATCTCTATAAACATGGAAATATCTACATCGCTGTCTGTATAAACATGGAAATATCCACACCGCTATCTGCGTAACATGGAAATATTTACACCGCCATCTGTAAAAAACATGGAAATATCTACACAGTCATGTGTATAAACATGGAAATATCTACACCCCCATCTGTAAAAACATGGAAATATCTACACCGCTGTCTCTACAAACATGGAAATACCTGCACCGCTATCTGTATAAACACGGAAATATCGACACCGCTATCTTTATAAACTTGGAAATATCTACACTGAAATCTCTATAAACATGAAAATAAGTCCACTGCTATCTGTATAAACTTGAAAATATGTCCACCGCTATCTGTATAAACATGGAAATATCTACACCGCTATCTGTATAAACATGGAAATATCTACACCGCTATCTGTATAAACATGGAAATATCTAGACCGCTATCTGTATAAACATGGAAATATCTACACCGCCATCTGTATAAACATGGAAATATGTACACAGTCATCTGTATAAACATGGAAATAACTACACCGCTATGTGTATAAAAATGGAAATATCTACACCGTTATCTATATAAACATGGATATATCTAGACCGCTATCTGTATAAACATTCAAATATTTACATTGCTATCTGTAAAAACATGGAAATATCTCCTCCGCTATCTATATAAACATGGAAATATCTACACCGCTATCTGTATAAAAATGGAAATATCTCCACCGCTATCTGTATAAACAAGCAAATATCTACAGCGCTATCTATATAAACATGGAAATATCTCCACCGCTATCTGCATAAACATGGAAATATCTACAGCGCTATCTTTATAAACATGGAAATATCTACACTGCAATCTCTATAAACATAGAAACATCTACAACAGTATCTGTGTAAACATGGGAATATCTTCAGAGCTGTCGGTTTAAATATGGAAATATGTACACAGCAATCTGTGTGAATATGGAAATATCTACACCTCTGTCTCTGTAAACATGGAAATATCTACACCACTATCTGTATAAACCTGGAAATACCTATACCGCTATCTGTAAAAACATGGAAATACCTACACCACAATCTGTATAAACATGGAAATATCTACACCGCTATCTGTATAAACATGGAAATGTCTACACCGCTATCTGTATAAACATGGATATATCTACTCCGCTATCTGTATAAACATGGGAATATTTACATCGCTATCTGTATAAACATGGAAATATTTCCACCGTAATCTGTGTAAACATAGAAATATCTACACCGCTATCTGTATAAACATGGAAATATCTACACCGCAATCTGTATATACATGGATATATCTACACCGCTATCTGTATAAACATGGAAATATCTACACCGCTATCTGTATAAAAATGGAAATATCTACACCGCTATCTGTATAAACATGGAAATATGTACACAGTCATCTGTATAAACATGGAAATAACTACACCGCTATGTGTATAAAAATGGAAATATCTACACCGTTATCTATATAAACATGGATATATCTAGACTGTATCTGTATAAACATTCAAATATTTACATTGCTATCTATAAAAACATGGAAATATCTCCTCCGCTATCTCTATAAACATGGAAATATCTACACCGCTATCTGTATAAACATGGAAATATCTACACCGCTATCTGTATAAACATGGATTATCTACACCGCTATCTGTATAAACGTGGAAATACGTAAACCGCAATCGGTGCAAATATGGAAATATCTACACCTCTATGTCTGTAAATATGGAAATATCTACACTGATATCTGTATAAACATGGAAATATCTACACCGCTATCTGTATAAACATGGAAATATATACACCACGATCTGTATAAACATGGATATATCTACACCGCTATCTGTATAAACATGGAAACATCTACACCGTTATCTGTATAAACATGGAAATATCTACACCGCTATCTGTATAACGATGATATTATCTACACCGCAATCTCTATAAACATGGAAATGTCTACACCACTGTCTGTATATACATGGAAATATCTTCATGGCTATCTCTCTAAACATGGAAATATCTGCACCACCATATGTATAAACATGGAAATACCTACACAGTCATCTGTATAAACATGGAAATATCTACCCCACTATCTGTATAAACATGGAAATATCTACACTGCAATCTGTATAAACATGGAAATAACTAAACAGCCATCTCTATAAACATGGAAATATCTACATCGCTGTCTGTATAAACATGGAAATATCCACACCGCTATCTGCGTAACATGGAAATATTTACACCGCCAAATGTAAAAAACATGGAAATATCTACACAGTCATCTGTATAAACATGGAAATATCTACACCCTCATCTGTAAAAACATGGAAATATCTACACCGCTGTCTCTACAAACATGGAAATACCTGCACCGCTATCTGTATAAACACGGAAATATCGACACCGCAATCTTTATAAACTTGGAAATATCTACACTGCCATCTCTATAAACATGAAAATATGTCCACTGCTATCTGTATAGACTTGAAAATATGTCCACCGCTATCTGTATAAACATGGAAATATCTACACCGCTATCTGTATAAACATGGAAATATCTACACCGCTATCTGTATAAACAAGCAAATATCTACAGCGCTATCTATATAAACATGGAAATATCTCCACCGCTATCTGCGTAAACATGGAAATATCTACAGCGCTATCTTTATAAACATGGAAATATCTACACTGCAATCTCTATAAACATGGAAACATCTACAACAGTATATGTGTAAACATGGGAATATCTTCAGAGCTGTCGGTTTAAATATGGAAATATGTACACAGCAATCTGTTTGAATATGGAAATATCTACACCTCTGTCTCTGTAAACATGGAAATATCTACACCACTATCTGTATAAACCTGGAAATATCTACACCACTATCTGTATAAACATGGAAATATCTACACCACAATCTGTATAAACATGGATATATCTACACCGCTATCTGTATAAACATGTTAATATCTACACTGCTATCTGTATAAACATGGAAATATCTACTCCGCTATCTGCATAAATATGGAAATATCTACACCGCTATCTCTATAAACATGGAAATGTCAACACCGCTATCTGTATAAACATGGAAATATCTACATGGCTATCCCTAAAAACATGGAAATATCTTCACCGCCTTCTGTATAAACATGGAAATATCTACACTGCCATCTCTATAAACATGGAAATAACTAAACTGCTATCTCTATAAACATTGAAATATCAACACTGCCTTCTGGATATACATGGAAATACCTACACAGTCATCTGTGTAAACATGGAAATATCTACACAGCCATCTCTATAAACATGGAAATACCTACACCGCTATTTCTATAAACATGAAAATAGCCACACAGCAATCTGTATAAACATGGAAATATCTACACTGCCATCTGTATAAACATGGAAATATCTACACTGCCATCTGTATACAAATGGAAATATCTACACAGTCATCTGTATAAACATTGAAATATCTCCACCGCTATCTGTCTAATCATGGAAATATCTCCACCGCTATCTGTATAAACATGGAAATATCTACACCGCTATCTGTATAAACATGGAAATGTCTACACTGCTAACTGTATAAACATGGATATATCTACTCCGCTATCTGTATAAACATGGGAATATTTACATCGCTATCTGTATAAACATGGAAATATTTCCACCGCAATCTGTGTAAACATGGAAATATCTACACCGCTATCTGTATAAACATGGAAATATCTACACCGCTATCTGTAAAAACATGGAAATATCTACACCACTATCTGTATAAACGTGGAAATATGTAAACCGCAATCGGTGCAAATATGGAAATATCTACACCTCTATCTCTGTAAATATGGAAATATCTACACCGCTATCTGTATAAACATGGAAATATCTACACCGCTATCTGTATAAACATGGAAATATATACACCACGATCTGTATAAACATGGATATATCTACACCGCTATCTGTAAAACATGGAAACATCTACACCGCTATCTGTATAAACATGGAAATATCTACACCGATATCTGTATAACTATGGTAATATCTACACCGCTATCTCTATAAACATGGAAATGTCTACACCACTGTCTGTATAAACATGGAAATATCTACACCTCTATCTGTATAAACAAGCAAATATCTACAGCGCTATCAATATAAAAATGGAAATATCTCCACCGCTATCTGCATAAACATGGAAATATCTACACCGCTAACTTTATAAACATGGGAATATCTACACTGCAATCTCTATAAACATAGAAACATCTACAACAGTATCTGTGTAAACATGGGAATATCTACATGGCTATCCCTAAAAACATGGAAATATCTTCACCGCCTTCTGCATAAACATGGAAATATCTGCACTGCCATCTGTATAAACATGGAAATAACTAAACTGCTATCTCTATAAACATTGAAATATCAACACTTCCTTCTGGATATACATGGAAATACCTACAGAGTCATCTGTGTAAACATGGAGATATCTACACAGCCAACTCTATAAACATGGAAATACCTACATCGCTATTTCTATAAACATGAAAATAGCCACACAGCAATCTGTATAAACATGGAAATATCTACACTGACATCTGTATAAACATGGAAATATCTACACTGCCATCTGTATAAAAATGGAAATATCTACACAGCCATCTGTATAAACATGGAAATATCTACACTGCCATCTGTATACATATGGAAATATCTACACAGTCATCTGTATAAACATTGAAATATCTCCACCGCTATCTGTCTAATCATGGAAATATCTCCACCGCTATCTGTATAAACATGGAAATATCTACACCGCTATCTGTATAAACATGGAAATGTCTACACTGCTATCTGTATAAACATGGATATATCTACTCCGCTATCTGTATAAACATGGAAATATTTACATCGCTATCTGTATAAACATGGAAATATTTCCACCGCAATCTGTGTAAACAAAGAAATATCTACACCGCTATCTTTATAAACATGAAAATATCTACACCGCAATCTGTGTAAACATGGATATATCTACACCGCTATCTGTATAAACATGGAAATATCTACACCGCTATCTGTATAAACATGGAAATATATACACCGCTATCTGTATAAACATGGAAATATCTACACCACTATCTGTATAAACGTGGAAATATGTACACCGCAATCTGTGCAAATATGGAAATATCTACACCTCTATCTCTGTAAATATGGAAATATCTACACCGCTATCTGTATAAACATGGAAATATCTCCACTGCAATCTGTATAAACATGGAAATAACTACACAGCCATCTCTATAAACATGGAAATATCTACACCGCTGTCTCTACAAACATGGAAATACCTGCACCGCTATCTGTATAAACACGGAAATATCGACACCGCTATCTTTATAAACTTGGAAATATCTACACTGCCGTCTCTATTAACATGAAAATATGTCCACCGCTATCTGTATAATCTTGAAAATATGTCCACCGCTATCTGTATAAACATTCAAATATTTACATTGCTATCTGTAAAAACATGGAAATATCTCCTCCGCTATCTCTATAAACATGGAAATATCTACACCGCTATCTGTATAAACATGGAAATATCTACACCGCTATCTGTACAAACAAGAAAATATCTACAGCGCTATCTATATAAACATGGAAATATCTCCACCGCTATCTGCATAAACATGGAAATATCTACACCGCTATCTTTATAAACATGGAAATACCTACACTGCAATCTCTATAAACATGGAAACATCCACAACAGTATCTGTGTAAACATGGGAATATCTTCAGAGCTGTCGGTTTAAATATGGAAATATGTACACAGCAATCTGTGTGAATATGGAAATATCTACACCTCTGTCTCTGTAAACATGGAAATATCTACACCACTATCTGTATAAACCTGGAAATATCTACACCGCTATCTGTATAAACATGGAAATATCTACACCACAATCTGTATAAACATGGATATATCTACACCGCTATCTGTATAAACATGTTAATATCTACACTGCTATCTGTATAAACATGGAAATATCTACTCCGCTATCTGCATAAATATGGAAATGTCTACACTGCTATCTGTATAAACATGGATATATCTACTCCGCTATCTGTATAAACATGGAAATATTTACATCGCTATCTGTATAAACATGGAAATATTTCCACCGCAATCTGTGTAAACATAGAAATATCTACACCGCTATCTTTATAAACATGGAAATATCTACACCGCAATCTGTGTAAACATGGATATATCTATACCGCTATCTGTATAAACATGGAAATATCTATACCGCTATCTGTATAGACATGGAAATATCTACACCGCTATCTGTATAAACATGGAAATATCTACACCACTATCTGTATAAACTTGGAAATATGTAAAACGCAATCGGTGCAAATATGGAAATATCTACACCTCTATCTCTGTAAATATGGAAATATCTACACCGCTATCTGTATAAACATGGAAATATCTACACCGCTATCTGTATAAATATGGAAATATATACACCACGATATGTATAAACATGGATATATCTACACCGCTATCTGTATAAACATGGAAACATCTACACCGCTATCTGTACAAACATGGAAATATCTACACCGCTATCTATATAACTATGGAAATATCTACACCGCTATCTCTATAAACATGGAAATGTCTACACCACTGTCTGTATAAACATGGAAATATCTTCATGGCTATCTCTCTAAACATGGAAATATCTACACCGCCATATGTATAAACATGGAAATACCTACACAGTCATCTGTATAAACATGGAAATATCTACCCCACTATCTGTATAAACATGGAAATATCTACACTGCAATCTGTATAAACATGGAAATAACTACACAGCGATCTCTATAAACATGGAAATATCTACATCGCTGTCTGTATAAACATGGAAATATCCACACCGCTATCTGCGTAACATGGAAATATTTACACCACCATCTGTAAAAAACATGGAAATATCTACACAGTCATCTGTATAAACATGGAAATATCTACACCCCCATCTGTAAAAACATGGAAATATCTACACCGGTGTCTCTACAAACATGGAAATACCTGCACCGCTATCTGTATAAACACGGAAATATCGACACCGCTATCTTTATAAACTTGGAAATATCTACACTGCCATCTCTATAAACATGAAAATATGTCCACCGCTATCTGTATAAACTTGAAAATATGTCCACCGCTATCTGTATAAACATGGAAATATCTACACCGCTATCTGTATAAACATGGAAATATCTACACCGCTATCAGTATAAACATGGAAATATCTAGACCGCTATCTGTGTAAACATGGAAATATCTACACCGCCATCTGTATAAACATGGAAATATGTACACAGTCATCTGTATAAACATGGAAATAACTACACCGCTATGTGTATAAAAATGGAAATATCTACACCGTTATCTATATAAACATGGAAATATCTAGACCGCTATCTGTATAAACATTCAAATATTTACATTGCTATCTGTAAAAACATGGAAATATCTCCTCCGCTATCTCTATAAACATGGAAATATCTACACCGCTATCTGTATAAACATGGAAATATCTACACCGCTATCTGTATAAACAAGCAAATATCTACAGCGCTATCTATATAAACATGGAAATATCTCCACCGCTATCTGCATAAACATGGAAATATCTACACCGCTATCTTCATAGACATGGAAATATCTACACTGCAATCTCTATAAACATGGAAACATCTACAACAGTATCTGTGTAAACATGGGAATATCTTCAGAGCTGTCGGTTTAAATATGGAAATATGTACACAGCAATCTGTGTGAATATGGAAATATCTACACCTCTGTCTCTGTAAACATGGAAATATCTACACCACTATCTGTATAAACCTGGAAATATCTACACCGCTATCTGTATAAACATGGAAATATCTACACCACAATCTGTATAAACATGGATATATCTACACCGCTATCTGTATAAACATGTTAATATATACACTGCTATCTGTATAAACATGGAAATATCTACTCCGCTATCTGCATAAATATGGAAATGTCTGCACTGCTATCTGTATAAACGTGGATATATCTACTCCGCTATCTGTATAAACATGGAAATATTTACATCACTATCTGTATAAACATGGAAATATTTCCACCGCAATCTGTGTAAACATAGAAATATCTACACCGCTATCTTTATAAACATGGAAATATCTACACCGCAATCTGTGTAAACATGGAAATATCTCCACCGCTATCTGCATAAACATGGAAATATCTACACCGCTATCTTTATAAACATGGAAATATCTACACTGCAGTCTCTATAAACATGGAAACATCTACAATAGTATCTGTGTAAACATGGGAATATCTTCAGAGCTGTCGGTTTAAATATGGAAATATGTACACAGCAATCTGTGTGAATATGGAAATATCTACACCTCTGTCTCTGTAAACATGGAAATATCTACACCACTATCTGTATAAACCTGGAAATATCTACACCGCTATCTGTATAAACATGGAAATATCTACACCACAATCTGTATAAACATGGATATATCTACACCGCTATCTGTATAAACATGTTAATATATACACTGCTATCTGTATAAACATGGAAATATCTACTCCGCTATCTGCATAAATATGGAAATGTCTACACTGCTATCTGTATAAACGTGGATATATCTACTCCGCTATCTGTATAAACATGGAAATATTTACATCGCTATCTGTATAAACATGGAAATATTTCCACCGCAATCTGTGTAAACATAGAAATATCTACACCGCTATCTTTATAAACATGGAAATATCTACACCGCAATCTGTATATACATGGATATATCTACACCGCTATCTGTATAAACATGGAAATATCTACACCGCTATCTGTATAAAAATGGAAATATCTACACCGCTATCTGTATAAACAGGGAAATATCTACACCACTATCTGTATAAACATGGAAATGTCTACACCGCTATCTGTATAAACATGGATATATCTACTCCGCTATCTGTATAACAATGGGAATATTTACATCGCTATCTGTATAAACATGGAAATATTTCCACCGCAATCTGTGTAAACATAGAAATATCTACACCGCTATCTTTATAAACATGGAAATATCTACACCACTATCTGTATATACATGGATATATCTACACCGCTATCTGTATAAACATGGAAATATCTACACCGCTCTCTGTATAAACATGGAAATATCTACACCGCTATCTGTATAAACATGCAAATATCTACACCACTATCTGTATAAACGTGGAAATATGTAAACCGCAATCGGTGCAAACATGGAAATATCTACACATCTATCTCTGTAAATATGGAAATATCTACACCGCTATCTGTATAAACATGGAAATATCTACACCGCTATCTGTATAAACATGGAAATATATACACCACGATCTGTATAAACATGGATATATCTACACCGCTATCTGTAAAACATGGAAACATCTACACCGCTATCTGTATAAACATGGAAATATCTACTCCGATATCTGTATAACTATGGAAATATCTACACCGCTATCTCTATAAACATGGAAATGTCTACACCACTGTCTGTATAAACATGGAAATATCTACACCGCTATCTGTATAAACAAGCAAATATCTACAGCGCTATCTATATAAACATGGAAATATCTCCACCGCTATCTGCATAAACATGGAAATATCTACACCGCTATCTTTATAAACATGGAAACATCTACAATGCAATCTCTATAAACATAGAAACATCTACAACAGTATCTGTGTAAACATGGGAATATGTTCAGAGCTGTCGGTTTAAATATGGAAATATGTACACAGCAATCTGTGTGAATATGGAAATATCTACACCTCTGTCTCTGTAAACATGGAAATATCTACACCACTATCTGTATAAAGCTGGAAATATCTATACCGCTATCTGTAAAAACATGGAAATATCTACACCACAATCTGTATAAACATGGAAATATCTACACCGCTATCTATATAAACATGGAAATGTCTACACCGCTATCTGTATAAACATGGATATAGCTACTCCGCTATCTGTATAAACATGGGAATATTTACATCGCTATCTGTATAAACATGGAAATATTTCCACCGCAATCTGTGTAAACATAGAAATATCTACAACGCTATCTTTATAAACAAGGAAATATCTACACCGCAATCTGTATATACATGGATATATCTACACCGCTATCTGTATAAACATGGAAATATCTACGCCGCTATCTGTATAAAAATGGAAATATCTACACCGCTATCTGTATAAACATGGAAATATCTACACCGCTATCTGTATAAACATGGAAATATCTACACCACTATCTGTATAAACGTGGAAATATGTAAACCGCAATCGGTGCAAATATGGAAATATCTACACCTCTATCTCTGTAAATATGGAAATATCTACACTGCTATCTGTATAAACATGGAAATATCTACACCGCTATCTGTATAAACATGGAAATATATACACCACGATCTGTATAAACATGGATATATCTACACCGCTATCTGTAGAAACATGGAAACATCTACACCGTTATCTGTATAAACATGGAAATATCTACACCGCTATCTGTATAACGATGGTATTATCTACACCGCTATCTCTATAAACATGGAAATGTCTACACCACTGTCTGTATAAACATGGAAATATCTTCATGGCTATCTCTCTAAACATGGAAATATCTGCACCGCCATATGTATAAACATGGAAATACCTACACAGTCATCTGCATAAACATGGAAATATCTACCCCACTATCTGTATAAACATGGAAATATCTACACTGCAATCTGTATAAACATGGAAATAACTACACAGCCATCTCTATAAACATGGAAATATCTACATCGTTGTCTGTATAAACATGGAAATATCCACACCGCTATCTGCGTAACATGGAAATATTTACACCGCCATCTGTAAAAAACATGGAAATATCTACACAGTCATCTGTATAAACATGGAAATATCTACACCCCCATCTGTAAAAACATGGAAATATCTACACCGCTGTCTCTACAAACATGGAAATACCTGCACCGCTATCTGTATAAACACGGAAATATCGACACCGCTATCTTTATAAACTTGGAAATATCTACACTGCCATCTCTATAAACATGAAAATATGTCCACTGCTATCTGTATAATCTTGAAAATATGTCCACCGCTATCTGTATAAACATGGAAATATCTACACCGCTATCTGTAGAAACATGGAAATATCTACACCGCTATCTGTATAAACATGGAAATATCTAGACCGCTATCTGTATAAACATGGAAATATCTACACCGCCATCTGTATAAACATGGAAATATGTACACAGTCATCTGTATAAACATGGAAATAACTACACCGCTATGTGTATAAAAATGGAAATATCTACACCGTTATCTATATAAACATGGATATATCTAGACTGCTATCTGTATAAACATTCAAATATTTACATTGCTATCTGTAAAAACATGGAAATATCTCCTCCGCTATCTCTATAAACATGGAAATATCTACACCGCTATCTGTATAAACATGGAAATATCTACACCGCTATCTGTATAAACAAGCAAATATCTACAGCGCTATCTATATAAACATGGAAATATCTCCACCGCTATCTGCATAAACATGGAAATATCTACACCGCTATCTTTATAAACATGGAAATATCTACACTGCAATCTCTATAAACATGGAAACATCTACAACAGTATCTGTGTAAACATGGGAATATCTTCAGAGCTGTCGGTTTAAATATGGAAATATGTACACAGCAATCTGTGTGAATATGGAAATATCTACACCTCTGTCTCTGTAAACATGGAAATATCTACACCACTATCTGTATAAACCTGGAAATATCTACACCACTATCTGTATAAACATGGAAATATCTAGACCACAATCTGTATAAACATGGATATATCTACACCGCTATCTGTATAAATATGTTAATATCTACACTGCTATCTGTATAAACATGGAAATATCTACTCCGCTGTCTGCACAAATATGGAAATATCTACACCGCTATCTCTATAAACATGGAAATGTCAGCACCGCTATCTGTATAAACATGGAAATATCTACATGGCTATCCCTAAAAACATGGAAATATCTTCACCGCCTTCTGTATAAACATGGAAATATCTACACTGCCATCTCTATAAACATGGAAATAACTAAACTGCTATCTCTATAAACATTGAAATATCAACACTGCCTTCTGGATATACATGGAAATACCTACACAGTCATCTGTGTAAACATGGAAATATCTACACAGCCATCTCTATAAACATGGAAATACCTACATCGCTATTTCTATAAACATGAAAATAGCCACACAGCAATCTGTATAAACATGGAAATATCTACACTGCCATCTGTATAAACATGGAAATATCTACACTGCCATCTGTATACAAATGGAAATATCTACACAGTCATCTGTAAAAACATTGAAATATCTCCACCGCTATCTGTCTAATCATGGAAATATCTCCACCGCTATCTGTATAAACATGGAAATATCTACACCGCTATCTGTATAAACATGGAAATGTCTACACTGCTATCTGTATAAACATGGATATATCTACTCCGCTATCTGTATAAACATGGGAATATTTACATCGCTATCTGTATAAACATGGAAATATTTCCACCGCAATCTGTGTAAACATGGAAATATCTACACCGCTATCTGTATAAACATGGAAATATCTACACCGCTATCTGTATAAACATGGAAAGATCTACACCACTATCTGTATAAACGTGGAAATATGTAAACCGCAATCGGTGCAAATATGGAAATATCTACACCTCTATCTCTGTAAATATGGAAATATCTACACCGCTATCTGTATAAACATGGAAATATCTACACCGCTATCTGTATAAACATGGAAATATATGCAACACGATCTGTATAAACATGGATATATCTACACCGCTATCTGTAAAACATGGAAACATCTACACCGCTATCTGAATGAACATGGAAATATCTACACCGATATCTGTATAACTATGGAAATATCTACACCGCTATCTCTATAAACATGGAAATGTCTACACCACTGTCTGTATAAACATGGAAATATCTACACCGCTATCTGTATAAACAAGCAAATATCTACACCGCTATCTTTATAAACATGGAAATATCTGCACTGCAATCTCTATAAACATAGAAACATCTACAACAGTATCTGTGTAAACATGGGAATATCTTCAGAGCTGTCGGTTTAAATATGGAAATATGTACACCGCAATCTGTGTGAATATGGAAATATCTACACCTCTGTCTCTGTAAACATGGAAATATCTACACCACTATCTGTATAAACCTGGAAATATCTATACTGCTATCTGTCTAATCATGGAAATATCTACACCACAATCTGTATAAACATGGAAATATCTACACCGCTATCTGTATAAACATGGAAATGTCTACACCGCTATCTGTATAAACATGGATATATCTACTCCGCTATCTGTATAAACATGGGAATATTTACATCGCTATGTGTATAAACATGGAAATATTTCCACCGCAATCTTTGTAAACATAGAAATATCTACACCGCTATCTTTATAAACATGGAAATATCTACACCGCAATCTGTATATACATGGATATATCTACACCGCTATCTGTATAAACATGGAAATATCTACACCGCTATCTGTATAAAAATGGAAATATCTACACCGCTATCTGTATAAACATGGAAATATCTACACCACTATCTGTATAAACATGGAAATATCTACACCACTATCTGTATAAACGTGGAAATATGTAAACCGCAATCGGTGCAAATATGGAAATATCTACACCTCTATCTCTGTAAATATGGAAATACCTACACTGCTATCTGTATAAACATGGAAATATCTACACCGCTATCTGTATAAACATGGAAATATATACACCATGATCTGTATAAACATGGATATATCTACACCGCTATCTGTATAAACATGGAAACATCTACACCGCTATCTGTATAAACATGGAAATATCTACACCGCTATCTGTATAACTATGGTATTATCTACACCGCTATCTCTATAAACATGGAAATGTCTACACCGCTATCTCTATAAACATGGAAATATCTACACCACTGTCTGTATAAACATGGAAATATCTTCATGGCTATCTCTCTAAACATGGAAATATCTGCACCGCCATATGTATAAACATGGAAATACCTACACAGTCATCTGTATAAACATGGAAATATCTACCCCACTATCTGTATAAACATGGAAATATCTACACTGCAATCTGTATAAACATGGAAATAACTACACAGCCATCTCTATAAACATGGAAATATCTACATCGCTGTCTGTATAAACATGGAAATATCCACACCGCTATCTGCGTAACATGGAAATATTTACACCGCCATCTGTAAAAAACATGGAAATATCTACACAGCCATCTGTATAAACATGGAAATATCTACACCCCCATCTGTAAAAACATGGAAATATCTACACCGCTGTCTCTACAAACATGGAAATACCTGCACCGCTATCTGTATAAACACGGAAATATCGACACCGCTATCTGTATAAACTTGGAAATATCTACACTGCCATCTCTATAAACATGAAAATATGTCCACTGCTATCTGTATAAACATGAAAATATGTCCACCGCTATCTGTATAAACATGGAAATATCTACACCGCTATCTGTATAAACATGGAAATATCTACACCGCTATCTGTATAAACATGGAAATATCTAGACCGCTATCTGTATAAACATGGAAATATCTACACCGCCATCTGTATAAACATGGAAATATGTACACAGTCATCTGTATAAACATGGAAATAACTACACCGCTATGTGTACAAAAATGGAAATATCTACACCGTTATCTATATAAACATGGAAATATCTAGACCGCTATCTGTATAAACATTCAAATATTTACATTGCTATCTGTAAAAACATGGAAATATCTCCTCCGCTATCTCTATAAACATGGTAATATCTACACCGCTATCTGTATAAACATGGAAATATCTACACCGCTATCTGTATAAACAAGCAAATATCTACAGCGCTATCTATATAAACATGGAAATATCTCCACCGCTATCTGCATAAACATGGAAATATCTACACCGCTATCTTTATAAACATGGAAATATCTACACTGCAATCTCTATAAACATGGAAACATCTACAACAGTATCTGTGTAAACATGGGAATATCTTCAGAGCTGTCGGTTTAAATATTGAAATATGTACACAGCAATCTGTGTGAATATGGAAATATCTACACCTGTGTCTCTGTAAACATGGAAATATCTACACCACTATCTGTATAAACCTGGAAATATCTACACCGCTATCTGTATAAACATGGAAATATCTACACCACAATCTGTATAAACATGGATATATCTACACCGATATCTGTATAAACATGTAAATATCTACACTGCTATCTGTATAAACATGGAAATATCTACTCCGCTATCTGCATAAATATGGAAATATCTACACCGCTATCTCTATAAACATGGAAATGTCAACACCGTTATCTGTATAAACATGGAAATATCTACATGGCTATATCAAAAACATGGAAATATCTTCACTGCCTTCTGTATAAACATGGAAATATCTACACTGCCATCTGTATAAACATGGAAATAACTAAACTGCTATCTCTATAAACATTGAAATATCAACACTGCCTTCTGGATATACATGGAAATATCTACACAGTCATCTGTGTAAACATGGAAATATCTACACAGCCATCTCTATAAACATGGAAATACCTACATCGCTATTTCTATAAACATGAAAATAGCCCCACAGCAGTCTGTATAAACATGGAAATATCTACACTGCCATCTGTATAAACATGGAAATATCTACACTGCCATCTGTATACAAATGGAAATATCTACACAGTCATCTGTATAAACATTGAAATATCTCCACCGCTATCTGTCTAATCATGGAAATATCTCCACCGCTATCTGTATAAACATGGAAATATCTACACCGCTATCTGTATAAACATGGAAATGTCTACACTGCTATCTGTATAAACATGGATATATCTACTCCGCTATCTGTATAAACATGGGAATATTTACATCGCTATCTGTATAAACATGGAAATATTTCCACCGCAATCTGTGTAAACATGGAAATATCTACACCGCTATCTGTATAAACATGGAAATATCTACACCGCTATCTGTATAAACATGGAAAGATCTACACCACTATCTGTATAAACGTGGAAATATGTAAACCGCAATCGGTGCAAATATGGAAATATCTACACCTCTATCTCTGTAAATATGGAAATATCTACACCGCTATCTGTATAAACATGGAAATATCTACACCGCTATCTGTATAAACATGGAAATACATACAACACGATCTGTATAAACATGGATATATCTACACCGCTATCTGTAAAACATGGAAACATCTACACCGCTATCTGAATGAACATGGAAATATCTACACCGATATCTGTATAACTATGGAAATATCTACACCGCTATCTCTATAAACATGGAAATGTCTACACCACTGTCTGTATAAACATGGAAATATCTACACCGCTATCTGTATAAACAAGCAAATATCTACACCGCTATCTTTATAAACATGGAAATATCTGCACTGCAATCTCTATAAACATAGAAACATCTACAACAGTATCTGTGTAAACATGGGAATATCTTCAGAGCTGTCGGTTTAAATATGGAAATATGTACACCACAATCTGTGTGAATATGGAAATATCTACACCTCTGTCTCTGTAAACATGGAAATATCTACACCACTATCTGTATAAACCTGGAAATATCTATACTGCTATCTGTCTAATCATGGAAATATCTACACCACAATCTGTATAAACATGGAAATATCTACACCGCTATCTGTATAAACATGGAAATGTCTACACCGCTATCTGTATAAACATGGATATATCTACTCCGCTATCTGTATAAACATGGGAATATTTACATCGCTATCTGTATAAACATGGAAATATTTCCACCGCAATCTTTGTAAACATAGAAATATCTACACCGCTATCTTTATAAACATGGAAATATCTACACCGCAATCTGTATATACATGGATATATCTACACTGCTATCTGTATAAACATGGAAATATCTACACCGCTATCTGTATAAAAATGGAAATATCTACACCGCTATCTGTATAAACATGGAAATATCTACACCACTATCTGTATAAACATGGAAATATCTACACCACTATCTGTATAAACGTGGAAATATGTAAACCGCAATCGGTGCAAATATGGAAATATCTACACCTCTATCTCTGTAAATATGGAAATACCTACACTGCTATCTGTATAAACATGGAAATATCTACACCGCTATCTGTATATACATGGAAATATATACACCATGATCTGTATAAACATGGATATATCTACACCGCTATCTGTATAAACATGGAAACATCTACACCGCTATCTGTATAAACATGGAAATATCTACACCGCTATCTGTATAACTATGGTATTATCTACACCGCTATCTCTATAAACATGGAAATGTCTACACCGCTATCTCTATAAACATGGAAATATCCACACCACTGTCTGTATAAACATGGAAATATCTTCATGGCTATCTCTCTAAACATGGAAATATCTGCACCGCCATATGTATAAACATGGAAATACCTACACAGTCATCTGTATAAACATGGAAATATCTACCCCACTATCTGTATAAACATGGAAATATCTTCACTGCAATCTCTATAAACATGGAAATAACTACACAGCCATCTCTATAAACATGGAAATATCTACATCGCTGTCTGTATAAACATGGAAATATCCACACCGCTATCTGCGTAACATGGAAATATTTACACCGCCATCTGTAAAAAACATGGAAATATCTACACAGTCATCTGTATAAACATGGAAATATCTACACCCCCATCTGTAAAAACATGGAAATATCTACACCGCTGTCTCTACAAACATGGAAATACCTGCACCGCTATCTGTATAAACACGGAAATATCGACACCGCTATCTGTATAAACTTGGAAATATCTACACTGCCATCTCTATAAACATGAAAATATGTCCACTGCTATCTGTATAAACTTGAAAATATGTCCACCGCTATCTGTATAAACATGGAAATATCTACACCGCTATCTGTATAAACATGGAAATATCTACACCGCTATCTGTATAAACATGGAAATATCTAGACCGCTATCTGTATAAACATGGAAATATCTACACCGCCATCTGTATAAACATGGAAATATGTACACAGTCATCTGTATAAACATGGAAATAACTACACCGCTATGTGTATAAAAATGGAAATATCTACACCGTTATCTATATAAACATGGAAATATCTAGACCGCTATCTGTATAAACATTCAAATATTTACATTGCTATCTGTAAAAACATGGAAATATCTCCTCCGCTATCTCTATAAACATGGTAATATCTACACCGCTATCTGTATAAACATGGAAATATCTACACCGCTATCTGTATAAACAAGCAAATATCTACAGCGCTATCTATATAAACATGGAAATATCTCCAACGCTATCTGCATAAACATGGAAATATCTACACCGCTATCTTTATAAACATGGAAATATCTACACTGCAATCTCTATAAACATGGAAACATCTACAACAGTATCTGTGTAAACATGGGAATATCTTCAGAGCTGTCGGTTTAAATATTGAAATATGTACACAGCAATCTGTGTGAATATGGAAATATCTACACCTGTGTCTCTGTAAACATGGAAATATCTACACCACTATCTGTATAAACCTGGAAATATCTACACCGCTATCTGTATAAACATGGAAATATCTACACCACAATCTGTATAAACATGGATATATCTACACCGATATCTGTATAAACATGTAAATATCTACACTGCTATCTGTATAAACATGGAAATATCTACTCCGCTATCTGCATAAATATGGAAATATCTACACCGCTATCTCTATAAACATGGAAATGTCAACACCGTTATCTGTATAAACATGGAAATATCTACATGGCTATATCAAAAACATGGAAATATCTTCACTGCCTTCTGTATAAACATGGAAATATCTACACTGCCATCTGTATAAACATGGAAATAACTAAACTGCTATCTCTATAAACATTGAAATATCAACACTGCCTTCTGGATATACATGGAAATATCTACACAGTCATCTGTGTAAACATGGAAATATCTACACAGCCATCTCTATAAACATGGAAATACCTACATCGCTATTTCTATAAACATGAAAATAGCCCCACAGCAGTCTGTATAAACATGGAAATATCTACACTGCCATCTGTATAAACATGGAAATATCTACACTGCCATCTGTATACAAATGGAAATATCTACACAGTCATCTGTATAAACATTGAAATATCTCCACCGCTATCTGTCTAATCATGGAAATATCTCCACCGCTATCTGTATAAACATGGAAATATCTACACCGCTATCTGTATAAACATGGAAATGTCTACACTGCTATCTGTATAAACATGGATATATCTACTCCGCTATCTGTATAAACATGGGAATATTTACATCGCTATCTGTATAAACATGGAAATATTTCCACCGCAATCTGTGTAAACATGGAAATATCTACACCGCTATCTGTATAAACATGGAAATATCTACACCGCTATCTGTATAAACATGGAAATATCTACACCGCTATCTGTATAAACATGGAAAGATCTACACCACTATCTGTATAAACGTGGAAATATGTAAACCGCAATCGGTGCAAATATGGAAATATCTACACCTCTATCTCTGTAAATATGGAAATATCTACACCGCTATCTGTATAAACATGGAAATATCTACACCGCTATCTGTATAAACATGGAAATATATACAACACGATCTGTATAAACATGGATATATCTACACCGCTATCTGTAAAACATGGAAACATCTACACCGCTATCTGAATGAACATGGAAATATCTACACCGATATCTGTATAACTATGGAAATATCTACACCGCTATCTCTATAAACATGGAAATGTCTACACCACTGTCTGTATAAACATGGAAATATCTACACCGCTATCTGTATAAACAAGCAAATATCTACACCGCTATCTTTATAAACATGGAAATATCTGCACTGCAATCTCTATAAACATAGAAACATCTACAACAGTATCTGTGTAAACATGGGAATATCTTCAGAGCTGTCGGTTTAAATATGGAAATATGTACACCGCAATCTGTGTGAATATGGAAATATCTACACCTCTGTCTCTGTAAACATGGAAATATCTACACCACTATCTGTATAAACCTGGAAATATCTATACTGCTATCTGTCTAATCATGGAAATATCTACACCACAATCTGTATAAACATGGAAATATCTACACCGCTATCTGTATAAACATGGAAATGTCTACACCGCTATCTGTATAAACATGGATATATCTACTCCGCTATCTGTATAAACATGGGAATATTTACATCGCTATCTGTATAAACATGGAAATATTTCCACCGCAATCTTTGTAAACATAGAAATATCTACACCGCTATCTTTATAAACATGGAAATATCTACACCGCTATCTGTATAAACATGGAAATATCTACACCGCTATCTGTATAAAAATGGAAATATCTACACCGCTATCTGTATAAACATGGAAATATCTACACCACTATCTGTATAAACATGGAAATATCTACACCACTATCTGTATAAACGTGGAAATATGTAAACCGCAATCGGTGCAAATATGGAAATATCTACACCTCTATCTCTGTAAATATGGAAATACCTACACTGCTATCTGTATAAACATGGAAATATCTACACCGCTATCTGTATAAACATGGAAATATATACACCATGATCTGTATAAACATGGATATATCTACACCGCTATCTGTATAAACATGGAAACATCTACACCGCTATCTGTATAAACATGGAAATATCTACACCGCTATCTGTATAACTATGGTATTATCTACACTGCTATCTCTATAAACATGGAAATGTCTACACCGCTATCTCTATAAACATGGAAATATCTACACCACTGTCTGTATAAACATGGAAATATCTTCATGGCTATCTCTCTAAACATGGAAATATCTGCACCGCCATATGTATAAACATGGAAATACCTACACAGTCATCTGTATAAACATGGAAATATCTACCCCACTATCTGTATAAACATGGAAATATCTACACTGCAATCTGTATAAACATGGAAATAACTACACAGCCATCTCTATAAACATGGAAATATCTACATCGCTGTCTGTATAAACATGGAAATATCCACACCGCTATCTGCGTAACATGGAAATATTTACACCGCCATCTGTAAAAAACATGGAAATATCTACACAGTCATCTGTATAAACATGGAAATATCTACACCCCCATCTGTAAAAACATGGAAATATCTACACCGCTGTCTCTACAAACATGGAAATACCTGCACCGCTATCTGTATAAACACGGAAATATCGACACCGCTATCTGTATAAACTTGGAAATATCTACACTGCCATCTCTATAAACATGAAAATATGTCCACTGCTATCTGTATAAACTTGAAAATATGTCCACCGCTATCTGTATAAACATGGAAATATCTACACCGCTATCTGTATAAACATGGAAATATCTACACCGCTATCTGTATAAACATGGAAATATCTAGACCGCTATCTGTATAAACATGGAAATATCTACACCGCCATCTGTATAAACATGGAAATATGTACACAGTCATCTGTATAAACATGGAAATAACTACACCGCTATGTGTATAAAAATGGAAATATCTACACCGTTATCTATATAAACATGGAAATATCTAGACCGCTATCTGTATAAACATTCAAATATTTACATTGCTATCTGTAAAAACATGGAAATATCTCCTCCGCTATCTCTATAAGCATGGTAATATCTACACCGCTATCTGTATAAACATGGAAATATCTACACCGCTATCTGTATAAACAAGCAAATATCTACAGCGCTATCTATATAAACATGGAAATATCTCCACCGCTATCTGCATAAACATGGAAATATCTACACCGCTATCTTTATAAACATGGAAATATCTACACTGCAATCTCTATAAACATGGAAACATCTACAACAGTATCTGTGTAAACATGGGAATACCTTCAGAGCTGTCGGTTTAAATATTGAAATATGTACACAGCAATCTGTGTGAATATGGAAATATCTACACCTGTGTCTCTGTAAACATGGAAATATCTACACCACTATCTGTATAAACCTGGAAATATCTACACCGCTATCTGTATAAACATGGAAATATCTACACCACAATCTGTATAAACATGGATATATCTACACCGATATCTGTATAAACATGTAAATATCTACACTGCTATCTGTATAAACATGGAAATATCTACTCCGCTATCTGCATAAATATGGAAATATCTACACCGCTATCTCTATAAACATGGAAATGTCAACACCGTTATCTGTATAAACATGGAAATATCTACATGGCTATATCTAAAAACATGGAAATATCTTCACTGCCTTCAGTATAAACATGGAAATATCTACACTGCCATCTGTATAAACATGGAAATAACTAAACTGCTATCTGTATAAACATTGAAATATCAACACTGCCTTCTGGATATACATGGAAATATCTACACAGTCATCTGTGTAAACATGGAAATATCTACACAGCCATCTCTATAAACATGGAAATACCTACATCGCTATTTCTATAAACATGAAAATAGCCCCACAGCAGTCTGTATAAACATGGAAATATCTACACTGCCATCTGTATAAACATGGAAATATCTACACTGCCATCTGTATACAAATGGAAATATCTACACAGTCATCTGTATAAACATAGAAATATCTACACCGCTATCTTTATAAACATGGAAATATCTACACCGCAATCTGTGTAAACATGGATATATCTTCACCGCTATCTGTATAAACATGGAAATATCTACACCGCTATCTGTATAAACATGGAAATATCTACACCGCTATCTGTATAAACATGGAAATATCTACACCACTATCTGTATAAACGTGGAAATATGTACACCGCAATCTGTGCAAATATCGATATATCTACACCTCTATCTCTGTAAATATGAAAATATCTACACCGCTATCTGTATAAACATGGAAATATCTACACATCTATATGTATAAACATGGAAATATATACACCACGATCTGTATAAACATGGATATATCTACACCGCTATCTGTATAAACATGGAAATATCTACACCGCCATCTCTGTAAACATGGAAATGTCAACACCGCTATCTGTATAAACATGGAAATATCTACATGGCTATCCCTAAAAACATGGAAATATCTTCACCGCCTTCTGTATAAACATGGAAATATCTACACTGCCATCTATATAAACATGGAAATAACTAAACTGCTATCTCTATAAACATTGAAATATCAACACTGCCTTCTGGATATGCATGGAAATACCTACACAGTCATCTGTATAAACATGGAAATAGCTACACAGCCATCTCTATAAACATGGAAATACCTACACCGCTATTTCTATAAACATGAAAATAGCCACAGAGCAACCTGTATAAACATGGAAATATCTACACTGCCATCTGTATAAACATGGAAATATCTACACTGCCATCTGTATACAAATGGAAATATCTACACAGTCATCTGTATAAACATTGAAATATCTCCACCGCTATCTGTCTAATCATGGAAATATCTCCACCGCTATCTGTATAAACATGGAAATATCTACACCGCTATCTGTATAAACATGGAAATGTCTACACCGCTATCTGTATAAACATGGATATATCTACTCCGCTATCTGTATAACAATGGGAATATTTACATCGCTATGTGTATAAACATGGAAATATTTCCAACGCAATCTGTGTAAACATAGAAATATCTACACCGCTATCTTTAAAAAACATGGAAATATCTACACCACAATCTGTATATACATGGATATATCTACACCGCTATCTGTATAAACATGGAAATATCTACACCGCTATCTGTATAAACATGGAAATATATACACCGCTGTCTGTATAAACATGGAAATATCTACACCACTATCTGTATAAACGTGGAAATATGTAAACCGCAATCGGTGCAAATATGGAAATATCTACACCTCCATCTCTGTAAATATGGAAATATCTACACCGCTATCTGTATAAACATGGAAATATCTACACCGCTATCTGTATAAACATGGAAATATATACACCACGATCTGTATAAACATGGATATATCTACACCGCTATCTGTAAAACATGGAAACATCTACACCGCTATCAGTATAAACATGGAAATATCTACACCGATATCTGTATAACTATGGAAATATCTACACCGCTATCTCTATAAACATGGAAATGTCTACACCACTGTCTGTATAAACATGGAAATATCTACACCGCTATCTGTATAAACAAGCAAATATCTACAGCGCTATCTATATAAACATGGAAATATCTCCACCGCTATCTGCATAAACATGGAAATATCTACACCGCTATCTTTATAAAAATGGAAATATCTACACTGCAATCTCTATAAACATGGAAACATCTACAACAGTATCTGTGGAAACATGGGAATATCTTCAGAGCTGTCGGTTTAAATATGGAAATATGTACACAGCAATCTGTGTGAATATGGAAATATCTACACCTTTGTCTCTCTAAACATGGAAATATCTACACCACTATCTGTATAAACCTGGAAATATCTATACCGCTATCTGTATAAACATGGAAATAACTACACCGCTATGTGTATAAAAATGGAAATATCTACACCGCCATCTCTATAAACATGAAAATATCTACACCGCCATGTTCAGAAACATGGATGTATCTACACCGCCATCTGTATAAACATGGAAATATCTCCACCGCTATCAGTATAAACATGGAAATATCTACTCCGTTATCTGTATAAACATGGAAATACCTACACCGCTATCTGTATAAACATGGACATATCTACAACGCTATCTCTGCAAAAAAGGAAATATGTACAACGCTATCTGTAGAAACATGGAAATATCTACAACTCTATCTGTGTAAACATGGAAATATCTACACAGATATCTGTGTAAACTTGCAAATATCTACACCGCGATCTGTGTAAAGATCGAAATATCTACAGCGCAATCTGTGCAAAGATGGAAATATCTACACCGCTATCTCTGTAAACATGGAAATACCTACACCGCTGTCTGTATCAACATGGAAATATCTACACCGCTAACTTTATAAACATGGAAATATCTACACTGTTATCTCTATAAACATGGAAATATCTACACTGCCATCTGTATAAACATGCAAATATCTACACAGTCATCTGTATAAACATGGAAATATCTACACAACCATATCTATAAACATGGAAATATCTAAACTACCATCTGTATACACATGGAAATATCTACAACGCCATCTGTAGAAACGTGGAAGTATCTACACCGCTGTCTCTATAAACTTGGAAATACCTACACCGCCATCTCTATAAACATGGAAATATCTACACCGCAATCTCTACAAACTTGGAAATATCTACACCACCAACTCTATAAACATGAAAATATCTACACCACTATCTGTATAAACATCAAAATATCTTCACTGCCATCTGTATAAAGATGGAAATATCTACACCGGGAGCTGAATAAACATGGAAATATCTACACCCCTATCTCTATAAACATGGAAATGTCTACACCACTATCTCTATAAACATGGAAATATCTTCACCACCATCTCTATAAACATGGAAATATCAACACCGCTATCTGTATGAACATGGAAATATCTTCCCCGCTATCTATATAAACATGGAAATATCGACACCGCTATCTATATAAATATGGAAATATCTACACTGCTATCTTTGTAATCATGGAAATAACTACACCGCTATCTGTATAAACATGGAAATATCTACACCGCTATTTCTATAAACCTGAAAATATCTACACCGACATCTGTATAAACATGGAAATACCTACACAGTCATCGGTATAAACATGGAAATATCTACACCACTATCTGTATAAACATGGAAATATCTACACTGCCATCTGTATAAACATGGAAATATCTACACAGCCATCTCTATAAACATGGAAATATATACACCACTCTCTATATAATCATGAATATATGTACACCGCTATCCCTATAAACATGGAAATATGAACACCGCTATCTGCATATACATGGAAATATCTTCACCGCTATCTGTATAAACACGGAAAGATCTATAGCGCTATCAGTATAAACATGGAAATACGTACACCGCTATCTCTATAAACATGGAAATATCTACACCGCTATCTCTATAAACGTGGAAATATCTACACCGCCATTCCATAAACTTGGAAATGTCTACACCGACATCTGCATAAACATGGAAATATCTACACCACCATCTCCATAAACATGGAAATATCTACACCGCCATCTGTATAAACATGGAAATATCTACACTGCTATCTGTATAAACATGGAAATAACTCCAACGCTGTCTGTGTAAACTTGGAAATATCTACATTGCTATCTGTAAAACGTGGAAATATCTACTCCGCTATCTCTATAAACGTGGAAATATCTACACTGACATCTGTATAAACATGGAAATATCTTCACAGCCATCTGTATAAATATGGAGATATCTACACCGCTATCTGTACAAACATGAAAATACATATATCGATTTTTGTATAAACATGGAAATATCTACACCGCTATCTCTATAAACATGGAGTTATCAACACCGCTATGTGCGTAAACATGGAAATATCTACAACGCTATCTCTATAAACATATAAATATCTACACCGCTATCACTATAAACATGGAAATAGCTACACCGTTATCTCTGTAAACATGGAAATATCTACACCGCTATCTCTATAAACGTGGAAATATCTACACGGCCATTCTATAAACTTGGAAATATCTACACCACCATCTGCATAAACATGGAAATATCTACACCGCCATCTGCATAAACATGGAAATATCTAAACGGCTATGTGAATAAACTTGGAAATCTCTCCACAACTATCTGTAAAACGTGGAAATATCTACACCGCTATCTGTATAAACGTGGAAATATCTACACCGCTATCTGTATAAACGTGGAAATCTCTAAAACGCTATCTGTATAAACGTGGAAATATCTACACCGCTATCTGTATAAATGTGGAAATATCTACACCGCTATCTGTATAAACGTGGAAATATCTACACCGCTATGTCTGTAAACGTGGAAATATCTACTCCGCTATCTGAATAAACATGGAAATATCTACACCGCTATCAGTATAAACAAGGAAATATCTACAACACCATCTGTATAAACATTGAAATATCTACACCGCCATCTGTAAACATGGAAATATCTGCACCGCTATCTGTATAAACATGGAAATATCTACAACACTATCTCTATAAACATGGAAATACCTACACTGCTATCTTTATCAGTATGGAAATATCTACAAAGCCATCTCTATAAACAAGGAAATATCTACACTGCTATCTGTATAAAGATGGAAATATCTACAACGCTATCTGTGTAAACATGGAACTGTCTACACAGCTATCTGTGTGAACATGGAAATATCTACACATCTATCTCTGCAAAGATGGAAATATCTACACCGCTATCTCTTGAAACATGGAAATATCTACACCGCTATCTGTAGAAACATGGAAATATCTACACCGCTATCTGTATAAACATATAAATACCTAAACGGCTATCTGTATAAACATGGAAATCTCTACAACGCTATCTGTATAAATACGGAAATATCCTCACCAATTTCTCTATAAACCTGGAAATACCTACAGCGCTATCTGTATAAATACGGAAATATCTTCACCACTATCTCTATAAACATGGAAATACCTACACCGCCATATCTATACACATGGAAATACCTACACCGCCATCTCTATAAACATAGAAATATCTACATTGCAATCTCTATAAACATGGAAATATCTACACCGCCATCTCTATAAACATAGAAATATCTACATCGCTATCTGTATAAACATGGAAATATCTCCACCGCTATCAGTATAAACATGGAAATATCTACTCCGTTATCTGTATAAACATGGAAATACCTATACCGCTATCTGTATAAACATGGACATATCTACAACGCTATCTCTGCAAAAAAGGAAATATGTACAACGCTATCTGTATAAACATGGAAATATCTACAACTCTATCTGTGTAAACATGGAAATATCTACACAGATATCTGTGTAAACTTGCAAATATCTACACCGCGATCTGTGTAAAGATCGAAATATCTACAGCGCAATCTGTGCAAAGATGGAAATATCTACACCGCTATCTCTGTAAACATGGAAATACCTACACCGCTATCTGTATCAACATGGAAATATCTACACCGCTAACTTTATAAACATGGAAATATCTACACTGTTATCTCTATAAACATGGAAATATCTACACTGCCATCTGTATAAACATGCAAATATCTACACAGTCATCTGTATAAACATGGAAATATCTACACAACCATATCTATAAACATGGAAATATCTAAACTACCATCTGTATACACATGGAAATATCTACAACGCCAACTGTAGAAACGTGGAAGTATCTACACCGCTGTCTCTATAAACTTGGAAATACCTACACCGCCATCTCTATAAACATGGAAATATCTACACCGCAATCTCTATAAACTTGGAAATATCTACACCACCAACTCTATAAACATGAAAATATCTACACCACTATCTGTATAAACATCAAAATATCTTCACTGCCATCTGTATAAAGATGGAAATATCTACACCGGGAGCTGAATAAACATGGAAATATCTACACCCCTATCTCTATAAACATGGAAATGTCTACACCACTATCTCTATAAACATGGAAATATCTTCACCACCATCTCTATAAACATGGAAATATCAACACCGCTATCTGTATGAACATGGAAATATCTTCACCACTATCTATATAAACATGGAAATATCGACACCGCTATCTATATAAACATGGAAATATCTACACCGCTATCTTTGTAATCATGGAAATAACTACACCGCTATCTGTATAAACATGGAAATATCTACACCGCTATTTCTATAAACCTGAAAATATCTACACCGACATCTGTATAAACATGGAAATACCTACACAGTCATCGGTATAAACATGGAAATATCTACACCACTATCTGTATAAACATGGAAATATCTACACTGCCATCTGTATAAACATGGAAATATCTACACAGCCATCTCTATAAACATGGAAATATATACACCACTCTCTATATAATCATGGAAATATGTACACCGCTATCCCTATAAACATGGAAATATGAACACCGCTATCTGCATATACATGGAAATATCTTCACCGCTATCTGTATAAACACGGAAAGATCTATAGCGCTATCAGTATAAACATGGAAATACGTACACCGCTATCTCTATAAACATGGAAATATCTACACCGCTATCTCTATAAACATGGAAATATCTACACCACCATTCCCTAAACTTGGAAATGTCTACACCGACATCTGCATAAACATGGAAATATCTACACCACCATCTCCATAAACATGGAAATATCTACACCGCCATCTGTATAAACATGGAAATATCTACACTGCTATCTGTATAAACATGGAAATAACTCCAACGCTGTCTGTGTAAACTTGGAAATATCTACATTGCTATCTGTAAAACGTGGAAATATCTACTCCGCTATCTCTATAAACGTGGAAATATCTGCAATGCTATCTGTATAAAAATGGAAATATATACAACGCTATCTGTATAAACATGGAAATATCTACAACGCTATCTGAGTAAACATGGAAATATCTACACAGATATCTGTGTAAACTTGCAAATATCTACACAGCTATCTGTGTAAAGATGGAAATATCTACAGCTCAATCTGTGCATAGATGGAAATATCTACAATGCTATCTCTGTAAACATGGAAATATCTACACCGCTATCTGTAGCAACATGGAAATATGTACACCGCTATCTCTATAAACGTGGAAATATCTACAAACGCTATCTGTATAAACATGGAATTAGCTACCTCAATATCTGTATAACCTTGGAAATATCTCCAACGCTATCTGTATAAACATGGAAATATATACACCGCTATCCGAATAAACATGGAAATATCTACACCGCTATCTGTATGATCATGGAAATATCTACACCGCTATGGGAATAAACAAGGAAATATCTACACTGCCATCTGTATAAACATGGAAATATCCACACCGCCACCTGTATAAACATGGAAATATCTACACCGCTATCTTTATAAACATGGAAATATCTACACTGTTATCTCTATAAACATGGAAATATCTACACCGCCATCTGTATAAAGTTGCAAATATCTACACAGTCATCTGTATAAACATGGAAATATCTACACTGCCCTTTGTGGAAAGATGGAAATATCTACACCACGATCTGTATAAACGTGGAAATATCAACACTGCTACCAGTATAAATATGGAAATATCTACACCGCTATCTGTATAAACATGGAAATATCTACACAACGATCTGTATAAACAAGGAAATATCTCCACCACTATCTGTATAAACAGGGAAATATCAACACCGCTATCTGTATAAACATGGAAATATCTACACCGTTATCTGTATAAACATGGATATATCTACAGCGCCATCTCTATAAACATGGAAATATCTACACTACCATCTGTATACCCATGGAAATACCTACACAGCCATCTGTGTAACCACGGAAATATCTACTCCGCTATCTCTATAAACATGGAAATACGTACAACGCTATCTCTATAAACATGGAAATATCTACACTGCAATCTCTATAAACATGGAAATATCTACACCGCCATCATTATAAGCATGGAAATATCTGCACCGCTGTCTGTATAAACACGGAAATATGTACAACGCTATCTGTATAAACATGGAAATATCTACAACGGTATCTGTGAAAACATGGAAATATCTACACAGATATCTGTGTAAACATGCAAATATCTACACAGCTATCTGTGTAAAGATGGAAATATCTACAGCGCAATCTGTGCAAAGATGTAAATATCTACACCGCTATCTCTGTAAACATGGAAGTATCTACACCGCTATCTGTATCAACATGGAAATATCTACACCGCTATCTGTATAAAGAAGGAAATATCTACAACACCATCTGTATAAACATGGAAATATCTACACCGCCATCTGTACAAAGATTGAAATATCTAAAGTGCTATCTGTATAAATATGCAATTATCTACACCTCTATCTCTATAAACGTGGAAATATCTACACTGCCATGTGTATACACATGGAAATATCTGAACTGCCATCTGTATAAACATGGAAATATCTACACCGCTATCTCTATAAATATGGAAATACCTACACCGCTATCACTATAAACATGGAAATACCTACATGGCGATCTCTATAAAGATGGAAATATCTACACCGCCATCTCTATAAACATGAAAATATTTACACCGCCATCTCCATAAATATGGAACTATCTACACCGCCATCTGTATAAACATGGAAATATCTACACTGCTATCTGTATATACATGGAATTATCTACACTGCCATCTGTAGAAAGATGGAAATATCTATCCCGCGAGCTGCATAAAGATTGAAATATCTACACCGCTATCTGTATAAACATGGAAATACCAACACCGCTATCTGTATAAACATGGAAATACCTACACCACTATCTGTATAAACATGGAAATATCTACAACACTATCTCTGTAAACATGGAAATACCTACACCGCCATCTCTGTAGACACGGAAATATATACACCGCTATCTGCATAAACATGGAAATGTCTGTACCGCTATCTGTATAAACATGGAAATATCTATACAGCTATCTGTATAAATATGGAAAAATCTACACCGCTATCTGTATAAACATGGAAATATCTACAATGCTATCTGTGTAAACATGGAAATATCTACACCGCTCTCTGTATAAACATGGAACTACCTACACCGCTATCTGTATAAACATGGAAATATCTACAATGCTATCTGTGTAAACATGGAAATATCTACACCGCTCTCTGTATAAACATGGAAATACCTACACCGCTATCTGTATAAACATGGAAATATCTACAACGCTATCGGTGTAAACATGGAAATATCTACAACGCCATCTGTGTAAACATGGAAATATCTACACAGCTATCTTTGTAAACTCGGAAATATCTACACCACTATCTGTGTAAAGATGGAAATACCTACACCGCAATCTGTGCAAAGATGGAAATATCTACACCGCTATCTCTGTAAACACGGAAATATCAACACCACCATCTGCATAAACTTGGAAATATCTACACTGCCATCTGTATAAACATGGAAATATCCACACAGCCATCTGTATAAACATGGAAATATCTTCACCGCTATCTGTATTAACATGTAAATACCTACACCGCTATCTGTATAAAAATGAAAATATCAACACCGCTATCCATATAAACATGGAAATATCTACACCGCTATCACTATAAACATGGAAATTCCTACAGCGCTATCACTATAAACATGGAAATATCTACACCGCTATATGTATGAATATGGAAATATCTTCACCGCTAACTCTATAAACATGGAAATATCTTCACCACTATCTGTATAAACATGGAAATGTCTACACCGCTATCTCAATAAACATGGAAATATCTACACCGCCATCTGTATAAACATGGAAATATCTACACCGCTACCTGTATAAAAATGGAAACATCTGCACCGCTATCTTTAAAAACATGGAAGTATCTACACCGCGATCTGTATAAACATGGAAATACCTACACCTCTATCTGTAAAAACATGGAAATATCTACACCTCTGTCTCTATAAACATGGAAATATCTACACCGCTATCTCTATAAACATGGAAATATCTACACCGCCATCTTTAAATACATGGAAATATCTACACACTCATCTGTATAAACATGGAAATATCTACACCATCATCTGTATAAACATGGAAATATCTACACTGCCAGGAGCTCAAAAGCAGCCTGGGCAATACAGCAAGGCCTCATCTCTACAAAAAATAAGAAATATTAACTGGCCATGGTGGTGTGCACCTGTAGTCCCAGCTTCTTGTTAGGCTGAGATGGGAGGATCCACGGAGCCCAGGAGTTTAACGCTGCAGTGAGCTTGGATAACGACTGCACTCCAGCCTGGATGACAGAACAAGAACCTGTTTCAAAAAAGAAAAAAGAAAAAAATACCTAAAAACTAAAAACTGGATGTAGTTTGCTAGTAACTAAACAGAAAATTAATTGTAACATGCTTACATATCAACGATGTCTTTCTTCTTTGATCATAAACCTGCTCACCAAGAAGCTGCTGAATTCCATGGTAGTGACAGGTACATGTCTGCATCCTTGTCCTGACCTGCATCTTCTTTGATTGTCCCCATCTGTGTCTCTGACTGGCACTGCCGAACCGTCTTGCTACCTGATCAATGTTGTACTGAACCGGACTGCCAACTGATCAATGTTGTCGAGCTCACTGCACAAAGCTGTTCTTACAAGGTAGATTTCTGCCTGGAATAGCCATACTTACACTGTTTATATTCCTTCCTCCTGACCCATCCAATGCAGCACAAGTTCTATTTATTGCCATAGAAACATAGGTCATTTGGAAACACCTCCTTCATTTCTATGGAATGTTCAAACATTTCTGACATTTTGGACTCTGTTCTAGCCTCTTGTTAAATATACCCAGAAAAGAGACAAAGCTTTATGGGGGGGGGCTATATGCACACATATGCTATAGAATAAGCTATCTAAATGCTTAAAAATACTTTCCATCTGTCGCCGCACCTTAATAGGTACACAGAAATTAAGTATGTGTATATCTGTCTGTATAGATACGTATAAATATATATCCCCAAAACAAAAACTCATTCTCTTACTTATACATAGGTAGAATATAGGCGAATATACATATACATTTATAGGTAGAACAAAAAAAACCCTCAGCCTCTTTAGGGCCATGTGTTTTCTCTGAGTAATTGTCACAATTAATTAAAATACATGTGTATGCCTTTTTAGATAAATTTCATCAGACCAGTTTCTGTCTGGTTGGAAAATAATAACTGCCTATTTGCTAAGTGCCCCTGCCCCCATACTATGTTCCAGTGAACTAAAGACCTCTGGCAATCATAGATTTACAACTCAGCAAGATTAAACAATTTATTGTTATTTATGACATCCAAGCTGTATCTTCTGTATTATATTCCACATTAGCATCTATCACCTTACGTTTGGGAGATCCTGTCCAAAAAATGATTATGCCTCCTAACCAAACATTCAGCAGGGCTGCAGGAACAGGCCCCCTGAACAAACATCCTGCCAAAGTACTTTAAAGCACCGTGAGCTGCCACAGCTGTGCATTTTCAGATGACTCAGCAGATTAGCGTGGAGTCTCTTAGCCTCTGCTTCGTCTGTTCCTTTCAGTGATCTCTCACATGGCCCAGTCCATTTGTTTTGAAAATCCTCATGAAATGAGCAGATTATGATCTGGCTTCAGTAGAGGGCCATGGGGTGGGCATGGAGGGGAGAGGGTTTGCTCTTAACACAGCCTGAGCCTCAGAAAGGTTTCAGATGGAAAAGCATGGCACTGACTCAGCTCATGCTTAACAGGAAATAATGCACAGACCACACCAAAAAAGCCCTTTATGTTGTGTGAAAGTCTATGCCGGAGCAGCTGCTGCCACCTCATGTTCTGTGATACAGTGTGCATGTGTGTGTTTGTGTGTGCATGAGTGTGAGTATGCACACAAATGTGTGCTGGGAGGGGGAGGAGATCACACCTTCCACAGTCGCCACCTCAGCCTTAGCTAGCAGTGTGGAGAATTGCCAAAAGTCAAGAGGAAGCTGCACCAAAGCAACTGTGATCACCACATAAGCAGGCGCTTTCTGGTTAGTAAAGCTACTGGGACTGAAAAACACACACGATCTCGTCCTTCTTTTATTTTAATCAGAGCAAAATATTTTTATAATAATTGTGTTATATGAATAAATAATTCATAATGCTGTAACCCATTATCACATTCAATCCTCCCAACAACCCTAGAAGATATGTAGACAAGTATTATTACTTTCCCTATTTTTATAAATGAGGAAATAAACCCCAGGAGGCTAGGCGACTTCCCCACGGTCATAGAAGTTGCAAACAGTAGTATCATGATTCAAATCCAAAGCTTCTCCTTTTGTCTTTATCATTTTAATTTTGAAGGTAATGCATATGCATGTATGATCTTTTAAATCCAGAGATATATATGGAATAGATAGGAAAAGGGACTCTCCTTCCCCATTATACACCCCCTCCACCCAAGCTATATACACTGTTGACTAGAGTATGTCCTTTCAATCCTATTTTCTATGCCTACATTATATACAGAAAAGCAGGATTACGTTACACACAATATTCCAGTCATTGCTGTTTTTCACCAACAAGCTATCATTCACATCTTTTTCATACTACATATAAATTTATATCCTTTATTTTAGTGGTGTATATTGTGCAGTTGTGTCATAAATTATGTACCTGTTCTCTGTTGAACATATAGATTTTTTCTGAGTTTTTCCTTAGCAAAATGCTGCAGTGAGTACCCTTGTACACAGATGTTTGTACATTTGTTCTAGAAAAATCTACAGCAAAGATTCTTAGATTAAGAGATTCCCAGTTTATTAGAAAACTACTCTATTAATTTAGATATATACTTCCAAATTGCCTGACCAAAAAGTTATGTCAATTTAACTTCTATGAACAGTATAAAAACATGACAATTTTCCATCACCTACACCAACTCTGGGTAATTTCATCTTTTTTACAAGTTGATGGATTGTTTTAATTTATATTTCTCTGGTTATTAATAAGGTTGGCCACCTGTTCATGTCTTATTATTGATGATATTTGTATTGAATTGTTTGAATTTTCTTGATTTCAAAAAACGTTTTACATGTCATAGATATTAAATATTTGTTGTAAAACTCTCCTTCCAGTATTGTGTATGTGTTTGGTCAAGTAGAATAAACTCTCGTCCTCTGATTTCAGATTCCTTTCTCTTTCCATTAGAAATCCCTAAATGTAAAACTACATATTGATAGCTAAAAACCAGGATGTTTACTAGAGAAAAAGAATACAAAGGCAATAATTAAATATTATATTTATACAAAATACCTACTAGTACAAACTTAAAAAGAGAAAGTAAAAGTCAAATGCTTCTACGACTTCAGACTAAGAAAAAGAACTTTTGAGGTTGAATGTTCCTGAAATTTTTCTTTTCATACAACTACGGACATGACTTCAAAAGTTGATGTGACTAAAAAATGTAAGATATGAAAGATATTTGAAGACTCAGAGAAGGTGGATTTTCATTTTAACAAGTCACATATATATTCTAGATATCCTCTTATTTGTAACTAAGAGAGTCAAATCAGATGAAAGAATCTAAAAATTTCCCTTTGACTGTGTTAAGTAGAAGTAGTAGAGGCATATTGGCCAAATCTTGAGTGTTTGCAAATTGACTCTTAAGGCTATAGGCTGGCACAGGTCATTGAGGCCCTAGCTTTTTATCTTTAATTTTAAAATCCTCAAACAATTTATACTAAATTTTCTTGTCCATTATTTCCAAATAATCTTGTTGAAAGGTTATTACAGTGCTTGCTCATGTTACTGTTGTCTAACAGAAGGGTATCCGGGGCCTTAAAACTGAGAGGGTTAGGATTAATGATTCCAATACCTATGCTTGGACATCTCCAAAAGTGGGTTCCAATTTCTTGTCCTCAAGTCTGTATAGAAACTAGCAAACTTCCAGAGTTCACAAAAGGCTCAAAGAGAACAGATGTTTTATAGAAAATTCTTAGAGCAAGTTTCACGCATAATGTTGCTGATGCGTGTCTGCCTTTTCAATAAACATCACTATGCTTTATCACAAGATTTAATAAAGCAGCTTAGTTAAAAATGCCATCTGGGTCTCTGGACACATTAAACAAAGCTTAAAATAACCACCCCAGCAACTGGGAGGACCCAGCTGTTCTCATAATCTGTCCCACTCCTTTTACTTCCCCATAAAAAGAGTGAATGAAGACCACAGACTAAAAGCATCCAGAAGGAACTGACACAAACAGGGAGATAGATGGAGCCAAGGGCTCCTGTAAGTTTGCTATTGCTCACATAATAGATTTGCTAATTCCACAACCTGCGGATGGTGATTAAGAACGGGAAGCAGAAAGAGGGAAGAGAGAATCATAGAAGGGCTCATTCAAGTGTTCTAATGTATCACAAACCTGTCCTCCCTAATGTCTGGATCATAGCAGCCCATTCCATTCACCTATTCTCTAGTGAACTCCAATAGAAAATACAAAGCCATCACCACCCAGTTCTTTCTCCCTTCTAGAGATGAGCTATTAGCCACCCAATCCCAGATTCTCAGATCCATTCCAGGAAAGAAGCCCTAGGTATTGAAGCACAGCTTTCCCTCCCTCCCTTCTTTCTTCCACCCCAAGATTTGTTCCCCAGATAGTTCTAGTAAATGCAAAACCAAGTATATTCTCATTCTTTAGAGCAACCAGCTTTTCATGGCCAACTGGAATCAAACACAACCTGCACAAACATCTATCTGGAGGACACTCCCAAGGCTCCTACTGAGCCAGCCTTCTGCATACCACTGCATTTCAGTTTCCTAGTTCACAAGACACTGAGACATTCTTGAATTTTGCAAGGTGCACTGTGTGTTAATATCTTGGCTGCTCATCATGTGGCCAATAAAGGGCATGACTAGTCAACAAATAAATTTTCTCTTGGCTAAAACTTGCAACAAAACTGTAAGCTGTTTACCAAGGGGCCCACTACAGGTTATATTCAATATATACAGTCAAATCCTAACTATCTGAGATATATTCAGTTGACCATACACCTTTATATTTCAGTAAAAGGTCTTTACATTTCCCAGTGCTATCGATGTTACAAAGTGCTTTCATATGCAGTGCTTCATCTGATTTCCAGGATAATTAAATGATCCTGTCATACCTGATTTTTAGATGAGGAAACAAGTGGTTTCTGGGTATTTCAAGAGGCTAACGCATCTGCCCTCTAACTTGTATGTGAAAACCAAAAACAAAATTCCAAGGCCCTTCAACCATCTGAATGGACTTTGACTCTTTTGGTCAATATATGGCAGAGCTAGGAAAAGAAGGTGAGTCTTCCAGCTGCTGATACAGGGTTTTTTCTGCCATACTCCATTACCTCCAAGGCTAAAGTCAAAAGAGGGTGTGGTTATCACATGAAAAAATCTGGTTTGGATTTCCCAAATGTGTATGTAGTATTTGGGGATTTACCTTAATTTAACCTACAGTTCTTTTGGGTTGTAACAGTCTGACTCCATTTTTGAAAACAAAACAAAATCGATTTTAAATGCTGAATTATAGATCTTTGCTGTCCAGTATGGTAGCTACTAACCACTTATGGTTATTTGCATTTCTATTTTAATTAATTAAAATTCAGTAAAATGCAAAATTCAGTTCTTCAGTTGCTCTAGCCACATTTCAAGTGTTACAGTACTCACATATGGCTAGTGGCTGGGACAATGCAGATTATAGAACAGTTCCATCATCAAAGAAACTTCTATTGAACAGTGCTATTATATAATGTCATCTCCAGAGAAAGAAGACTTTAGAAAAAGTCAGAAACGGCCGGGTGCAGTGGCTCACACGTGTAATCCCAGCACTTTGGGAGGCCAAGGCAGGCAGATCCCTTGAGGTCAGGAGTTCAAGACCAGCCTGGCCGACATGGTGAAACCCCGTCTCTAGTAAAAATACAAAAAATTAGCTAGGCGTGGTGGTGCATGCCTGTAACCCCAGCTACACAGGAGGCTGAGTTGGGAGAATCACTGGAACCCAGGAGGCAGAAGTTGTAGTGAGCCAAGATTGTGCCACTGCACTCTAGCCTGGGTGACAGAGCAAGACTCCATCTCAAAAAAAAAAAAAAGAAAAAGAAAAAGTCAGAAACATCTTGAGGCAGGCATAGTGCTGTCATCTGTCCAATATTGAAGATGATTTAAGAATAAGAAAGAAGAAGAGAACAAAGAAGAGAAAAAGAAGTTGCCTTAGGTGTACCTACCCAGAAAAGGACAAAGGCATTCTTGTAGTCATTGTGTTGTATTTTAGCTCTTAAACTTTTTAAGAGATTAGAATAATTTGACACATAGAAGATCTAAACCACTGAAGAGGCTCTGAAGCAGATAAAAGTAGAAAGAAAATCAAAAACTAATTAGGTACAAACTAAGCTTAACCACAATTCGTTCAAACGGTACTATTTACTCTTCACATGATTGGTTTTTCTTTTGCTTTATACTATGACATAGTTTATATCTTTAAAGGGGAATTAAAATATTTCTGGGAATTTTTAAAAGTAAGTTCACACAGCCACATAAAAACTACAGAAACAGATAAAACCTATCTTCTCATTTATTCCCTAATCCATTCAAATTAAATCTAAAAATCCAAGCAGCCACAGTGATATTCAAAAAAGCAAAAGTGAGACAAAACAAAATTCATTTGTCACCTGTGGAGGTAGTTAGCTCACCTAATCTTCACTCCAAACACCAGTAATTTTTAAAAGACAGAAATAAACATATGTTCTGCCTTCCCGGAAGGAACTATGTTTCAGGGTAGCCAAATAACCCAGTTGTGAAGAAAATGGTCTGCTTATAGAAAAATGCCAGCTAAAACATGTAGATAGAATTAGAGAATTAGAAATTCACCATTTTGAAACCCCTAATGAAATAATCAACTCAAGCAAGGATCATTAATAAATGCTAAAACAATCAAATAACTATTGATACAGAATATAACTGAATATACACATAGTACAAAGTTCACGTCACAGACTACTGGCTTGACCCAAGGGGGAATATAGCAGAGGAGATAGGCAGTGATCACCCTAACCTTGCGATCATCTCACCATCACTAATGATGGGATGTGAATACACATTATTGCCTATGAAATAGTCTTTAAAAAAAGAAGTTGAACCTGAATCTAACTAAACCTTGCAATGGGCTGAACGTGTATGTCTTCCCCAAATTAATATGTTGACATCCTAACCCCAAAGGTGCTGGTATTAAAAGGTGGGGCCTTTAGGGGGTCATTAGATCATAAGGACAGAGGCTTCATGATTGGAATTAGTGCCCTTATAAAAGAGGCCCCAGAGAGCTAGCTAGTCTCTCCCACTATGTGAGGGCCCAGCAAGAAGGCCAATCTATGAACCAGAAAGTTGGTCCTAACCAGATATCAAAACCACATGCTCCTTGATTTTAAACTTGCTAGCCTCTAGGACTGTGAGAAATAAATTTCTGTTCTTTATAAGTCATCCAGTTTTTGGTATTTTGTTATAGCAGGCCTAAAAGCCTTTAGAACTAACTTCCAGTTAACCAGGAAAAAACAGAGTGAAAAGTTAAATGACACCATAAAAAGCAACCAGAAAATTCCAGAAGGGGAAATATTCTACAGGACAACTGACTAGTTTTTCAACAAGTCAATTTCACTAAATAAATACATAAACAAAGAGTATGTGTATTTTCCAGGTTAAAACAGTCTTGAGCTAAATAATCAAATGCAATGTGTGTCCCTTGATTAGAAGAAACTAATTTGAACAAACCAGCCACAAAAGATATTTCAGGGAGACCAAGCTGGAAGGATCACTTGAGGCCAGGAGTTTGAGACCAGCCTGGGCAACGTAGTAAGACCTCCATCTCTACAAAAACAATAAATTAGCTGGGCATGGTGGTGTGCACCTCTAGTCCTAGCTACTCAGGAAGCTGAGGCAGGAAGATCACTTGAGCCCAGGAGTTTGAGGCTGCAATGAGCTATGATTGTTTCACTGCACTTCAGGCTGTGTGAAAGAGCAAGACTTTGTCTCAACAAATAAAAGGACATTTCATAATAATTGAGGAAATCTGAATGTGGACTGGGTAATAAATGATATAAAAAAGCCATTTTTTATTTTGTTTGAAAAGATGATTTTGTAACTATACAGGAAAATGTTCTTAATTTTTTAGAAATCTGTACTAAAGAATTTAGGGGTAAAATATCATTTTCTTTAATATACTTTCAAACACAAGCAAAAAATAGTCATGACACAAATATAGCAAAATGTTTACAATCTATGTTCTATGCTTGCCTGTGAGTGCCATTAATCTCATCTCTCTGCTTTTCTGAAAGTTTGAAAATTTCAAAGTTTTATAATAAATTTTTTTACATCCCATAATTTTATAATAATTTTTTTAAAGTTTGAAGCAAATCAACAACTATAGCTTCAAAAATATCCTGACCCACAATAAACATTGAACAGGGTATATTTCTCCCATTTCCTAAAAAAGTTGGCCCAGGAAGGAGTATGAGAGCTGCCATAGCTCTCCCAAGGCTCATTATTCTCCATCACTCCATGGGAAATCCCAAAATAAATTTTTTAAAAAGTTGTTTAAATTTATAATGTTTTTGATTCTATAATAATTTTATAATAAAATAATTGTAAAATGTTTTTGATTTTATAATTTATAAAAATTTTTATACATGTTTATGTTTGAAATGTCTATTTCAAACTTTATGAGATATTAAAATATAAGTAATATAGTTCATCATTTTAGAAATGCCATGCTTTTCTTCTCCAGCAATTACATAATCAAAGAGTAACTGTAGTTTTTCCTAGAACATTGCTTTGTAGGCTGGGCATGGTGGTTCATGACACTTTAGGAGGCCAAGGCAGGCAGATCTCTTGAGATCAGGAGTTTGAGACTAGACTGGACAACACAGAGAAACCCTATGAGTAGTAAAAACACAAAAATCAGCTGTGCGTAGTGGCGTGCACCTATAGCCCCAGCTACTCAGGAGCCTGAGGTGGGAAGATCACCTGAATCTGGGGAGGTCAAGGCTACAGTGAGCCAAGACTGTACCATTGCACTCCAGCCTGGGCAACAAAGTGAGACCCTGTGTCAAAAAAAAAATGAAATTTAATTGAAAAAAAGAAAATTGCTTTGTAAAATTAACTTTTTCAATCAAAACCAAGATTTTTCAGATATAGAGAATGCAGCCCACTGGTCAGATTTGTCAGTTCAAAGAGAAAAAACTCTAGTTTCCTATTTTTCTAGCCTGCTTATGATTATCCAATAGGATATCAAAAAAGACCAAAGCCTTTGGGATCCATGTTCAGTATTCCTGAGTCTAACTCAGGATGCCAAATCAGGAGACAAGCACATTCTCATCAATTTTCAATCATTCGAGACCAATTTTGCTTATAATTATCCAGTTCTTTTAGACCACCTTTCTCCTGAAGCCAGCCTTATGGCTATTCACTTCACTTTAGCATAAGCCCCCAAGAAGGTGAACAAAATGAGGAAACGATTGGTTAAAGTTGGCGTTTGAAATTCTGAAACATGTCCACCATTCCCTTCACCCATGCCCGCCCCTCTTAGAAGTAGTACTTTCAGATTATTTAAGAGTCGATGCTTCTATGTGGATTTTGTCAGCTGTCCTTTATAACAGCTAGTGCGTTTAATTTGACTCTATTTTAAGCATATATTGACCTATGCTAATTATCTGTTAAAATAAATTCCACTCTTAGAGTTAATAAAGTGTGTTTGTCATGGAAGACCCATTGAAGTAAGAAGCTGAGGAGCCCTTATGGTAAAGTGGGACAAGAAATAATAAGACATAATAATTTTCCCATGCAAATCAACAACCGTAGCTTCAAAAATATCCTGACCCACAACAAGTATTGGACAGGCCATGTTTCTCTCACTCCCTAAAAAATTGGCTCGGGAAGGAGTATGAGAGCTCCCATAGCTCTCCCAAGGCTCATTATTCTCCATCACTCCACAGGAACAGCCTGTCAGAGAAGAGTGAAAGACCATTTGTCAACCTCTCTTCAACTCCCTGATTCTAGCCAAACTTCATCAATCTCAAGTGAGGAGCCAGAGAGAAATCAAACCCCATATATCCAGCATCATTGTCTACTGGAGTCAAAAATCACAATTCCACTACCCACCCCAACACCACTGGCCCTGTTTCTCCCAATTGCTTTTTATTGTGTTTTTTAAAAAATCCTCTTTCCCTATCCCTGCAACACTGAGAAGGAGGAATTATAGTAGATAAATATGAAGCATGGAGATCCTTTAAAAATGTTTTTAATAATAAATGAGAAAATGAAAAGGAAAGGGTTAGGAAGGAAGGAGGGAATACAAATGCCAGGGAAATGTTCAGTTTTGCTTTTAAAGATGTTAACACTCATTTATACATCTGCAAGACACTCCCCTTAAAGACAAGTTCTATGAGTGTGGGTCTGGTTGCATGAATAAGGATAAAATTACCTTTTTAGACGATGTTTCCCACATATCATTCAGAGACCCCTGAAGTTAGGTATCCCTCTTGTAGATGTCCTTGAGATGCTGCTGGACCTGGGAAAGAGGAAACTGGGATACGGGTCTATGCCAAAAGGTGCTTCTAGTTATAGGACAGAGAGGAAAGGGGCAGAGGGAGAAAAACCCGAAGTCTGAGAATCTGGATTGCAGAAGACTACCGAGGTCGTGGGAGAAGGGAGAGAAAACAAGGATGAAAAGCGAAAGGGGAAGAGGCATGAAATGTTGTCAAATGTCAAAAGGCATTTGGAGAGAAGTTGGGAATTGCATTAAGAAAACCACTGCAAATCTCATTTCAGACCATTTAGAGATATGCCCCCTGGGAACTGCGAGCTCAGGCTGTTTAGCATCAAACAAATGGATCCACTCCATCCCTACCCTAATTAAATAAATCATTCAGTAATTCCACTGGGTTAAAGAACCAAAATATTAAAAACCTTCAGGACCTACTCTTGCCAAATATGTCAGGGATCGTGTGTGTGTGTGTGTGTGTGTGTGTGTGTGTGTGTGTGTGTGTGTGTTCTGAGACACCACTACTGTTAAATAGGCAGAGCTAAGACTTAGGGGACTGGCAGATTATTGCAAAAAGGGCTCGGGGAAGAGGGACTATGTTGTGAGCCTGGGAAAGAAGTTTGTGTGGGGACTGTGGGCAGTGAACGCGTTGGGAACAATATGGAAAACTGGGAGCTGCCTTGGAATCTACAGGGCCGGGTAAGAGAATGTCCGAAAGAAAAATGAGCAGGTGCGGGATGTGTGCAGAGTCGGAGAAGAGTCCAGGGCACCCGGAGTGGCTCCAGGAACGACGGACACCCCTCAAGGCTTTTGGGGGCGGTGGGTACTAATAGAACCCAGTGTCCGGGGTGCGCTGGGGAGGCTGCGAGCGCGGCGGGAGTGGGGCGCTGGAGGGTGAGGACGCGGGAGTGAGGAAGCAAAGCCTGGGCCGGGCAGGGGCCTCCCAGCTGGGCCCGGAGGCAGCAGGGGGACAAGGGCTAGGAGAGGGCATGGCGGCAGCGCGGCGGGAAGCGAGGGGCATCCGGACACTCACCCCGTTGGCCGCAGCCATCTGCCCCACGATCTCGATGGCCGTCCTGCTAAAGTACCTGCCGTCGCTGCCCACCACCGTGGTGCAGCCCCGGCGGTCGCGCAGGTCGATGGACGATAGCACGCTCTGAATGAATTTGGGCAGGTAGTTGCGCTGGCCCTCGAAGAGGCCGGTAGGTCGCCGCAGACCCCCGCCGCCGGCCGGCCGCCGGTCCTCGTAGGGCGCGGTGGGCACTGTCAGCACCGGGATGGGGCTCCCCTCCGTGGCGCCTCCTGGCCGGTCCTGCTGAGGCTTCCGGGGCCGGAGGCAATCTGCAGCCTGCCGGGGGCCTCCGCCCACCTGGCCGCGCACCGGGACTCCGCCTCGCGCCCAGGCCCCCTCTCCGGCAGGTCGGCACCCTGCGCCCTGCACCCGCCTGCCTGGGGACTGCCCGCCCCTCCTCTCCGTGCGGCTGCTCGCTGACTCCCTCGGCGGAGATTGCTTCTGCCTTCCTGTAAAGTTTTCTCCCTCCCACCTTCTCCGCTGCCAGACCGCCCGAGGTGTCCTCAGTTTCTCCCCAAGTTGGACTCACTTTCGGGGTGTCCCAAAAGCCTGATTCCAGGGCCTGCTAGCCCGACCCCGGTGACGCCTGCACCCGCGCCTGGCCCCAGCCTTCACGCGGGATCGCCGCCCTCCGGGGCACACCCTCCGCCAGAAAACAGCCGGCGTGCGGCGAGACTTTGGGCAGAGTCCGGGTTCCTCTCCAGCGCCAGGCCCGTCTCCCTGTCTCCCTGGGAGTGCGCAGCCTACACGCACCAGTTTCTCTTTAGAACAAGCACGGGGAGGGATTTGGGAGGGGGCTGAAACCTTTTGCCATCAGCGAACAGCCTCAGCCAAAAATAACCCTGGAAAGGCGAGCTAAGAATGGTTATCTCCTGCCAGCGCTGAAATCGGAGGCTGGGCGCTGCATGTGGTGTGTGTGTGTGTGTGTGTGTGTGTGTGTACCCTCCCACCCCGACCATTTGTTGAAGGGAATCACCACTGTCAGACTTCAATCCAACAGGACCCACTCGAGCCATCCACACTTTCCCCAGCCTCCTCCAAAACAGCACACTTTCCGGTATGGACAATTCTTTTTTTTTTTTTTTCACTTGTTTGTTTGTTGTGGTGGTTGCAACAGCAGCAACACAGACGACACATATTTCCCTATTCTTCTCGCCCTTCTCACCCTCCCTACCCAGCTCCTGCCTTAGAAACAGGCTTGGCCTACACTGTATCTGTCCACACTGCCTGAACTCTTCCCTGAATTAATCGTTTTCAATAGGAGGGGGCTAAATCCCTTATTAATGCCCTACCAGGAGTGAATGAATAAAGCCAAGTTAAAGGGGAACTGGGTACCACATACTGTGCTAGGTTCCTTTGCATGTATCCTTTCATTCTGCTGGAGCTAAAGATGTTCTGCCTCCTCTCCATAAAACGCACCCAAACTCCAAAACCAGGAAATTCTCCATAGAAAATAGGAGTGAAGAGAGACAAGACTAACAGGATAAACCGCAAAGCAGGAAGAAAGTTTTGTCTCCCATTTCGCTCAAGGAATTTTTGGACCCACCAAGGCTACTGTCCTGAAAGATCCTGCTGCTTCTCCTTCCCCAAATATTGTCCACTTCCTGAGAGTAAGGCTGACTTGCCGCAGGCTTATAAAGTGTTTGGTCACAGTAAGACAACTGTGAGTAATAACACACATTGTATACTGTTTTGCAATTGATAAAAGGCTTTGCATCTGTTTTTTCTTTGGAGGCTGAAGAAAAGAAGAATGGTATTCACGCAGTTCCCATTTTACAGATGAAAACAAGAGGACTTTTTCTGTGAAGTCAGGAAAGTGGTTACAATGGTACTTTCTGCCTGTCCGAATTATGTATTGCCCCTCCCCTTTCTATTAATAACATTGAAGTGTGATGGGACAACCACTGAGGCTGTCAGTTGAAACCTGCTGGGACTTTTTAGCCATTCTCTTCAACATAAAGAATGGGTGTTTTTGGAGTGGGTGAGAGGAATGGGGAAATGTTGTCAAAGAGTACAATGTTTTAGTTGAGACAGGAAGAATACATTTTGTTGAGATCTACAGCACAGCATGGTGACTGTAGTTTACAATGAAGTATTGTGTATTTCAAAATTGCTAAGACAATAAATTTCAAATGTTCTCACCACAAAAAAGATAGGTTTTGAGGTGATGAATCTATTAATTCTCTGGATTTAATTATTCCACAATGTATACATATATCATAACATCACATTATACCTCCGTAAATACATACAATTTTAATTTGTCAATTAACATTTTTTTAAAAGAATAGTGTGGCCAGTTGGGGAGGTAGTTTTTTTTTTTTCCTCTAGTCTCTACTCAGTCTCCAAGATCCCATTCCCCATAAAATTCCTGTCACCCAGGTGGAGTGCAGTGGCACAATCATGGCTCACTGCACTCTCTCCCTCTTGGGCTCAAGCGATCCTCCCGCCTACAGGTACATGTCACCACGCCCAGCTAATTTTTGTAGCTTTTGTAGACATGGGGTTTCACCATGTTGCCTAGGCTGGTCTCGAACTCCTCAGCTCAATCAATCTGCCCACTTTAGCCTCCCACAGTGCTGGGATTACAGGTGGGAGCCACCAAGCCCAACCCATAAAGTTCCTAACTTTTTATCTCCCTGGTAGTGCACAGCCTACACACACCAGTTTCTCTTTAGAACATACTTAAGAGTCTTGGCTTAGCATCCAACAGACAGAACTTTAACACTTCTACGGATATGTGCACCTGTCTATGGTGTGGGGTTTTTAAGATCTCTTTCTAATGACACTTTATTTTGCAAAGCAGGACAGTTTCATTCCCAGAAGAGCAGGTATGGTAAATCCTTTGTTCCAGTAATGAAGACAATGATCCAAACCCTAAGCCTCAGAGAAGCCCAGAAACCCTCCAGGCCTCCATCTCTCTGCTCCTAGCACCTGCCTCTCTCTTGACATCAACATCATTCTCCCCTCTCACAGCCCAGCTCCTTCCACAGACCCAGGGATTAGGCACCAGCACCTCAGACTTGATTTTAGAGAATTACCATTCAAGAGGCAATCCTCTTCCCTTGGTTCCAATTTCAAGGTTCTCAAAGACTGGAACAGGGCTAGTTTGAGGCAATGTGCCCCATCGCATAGCCAGAAAGAACCTTACAGTGAAAAGGAAAACAATTCTTCCAAAGTAAGGGGGTTCTGATCCCCAGAGGGAGGACAGATGGGCAAACAAACAGTAACCGGGCCACCACATGCTTCATACTCACTGATCAAGGACTTCTAAAACCACTTTTCTTTTCTCTGGATTTATATAGGATTTTGTATCACTCATAAAGGAATGTCTTATAGGCTGATAACACCTTTCTATTCATGCTTACACTTAACGTTTAGGCTAGGATAATTTCCTAACCTCAGTGTCCTCACTATAAGATGGGAATTATTATAATCCCTACCTCATAAATTGTTGGGAGGATTAAAATACTTAGTAAAGTGCCTGACTAATAGAAAGGCATTCAATAAATGTTAGCTATTCATGGTGTCATCATCATTATATTTACCATTATTACTAATCTCCTGTATTGCAAGAATTACAGTTTATATTTTTGTAGACCATCACTGTAGCTAAAGGGTCTTTGGGCCATAGGTGATATTCCATAAAGGTTGGTTAAATTGATCTGTGGTTTTTGACTATGGAAACTCAGAACTCCCTCAAAATGTACAAAACAGATTTACCTGCTAAATAAATCTCTTCAAAGCTGACCCCAGGTTTGATTGAATTAATTCCAATGAATTTGTCACAATGATGGAGAAAGGAAACTTAGAGGGCCCCACAGTTGTTTGCTGGTAAAATGAGAAGTTTGGATTAGATCAATGTTTCCCAAAATATTTTCCTCAGAATGTTAGTGCCCCTCGAATCCTGCACAAAGCAAGAGTTTCATGACCAAGTAGCTTTTAAAACTCCTGTACACTCTACTCCCATTCTTCACAATGCACACTTTCATATTAAAAGTTCTGAGAGGTCCTCAACAGAAGACATCACTTAACTTTTTTTTTTTTTAAGACAGATTCTCACTCTGTCACCCAGGCTGGAGTACAGTGGCCACCACTCCTGGCCTAAAAATTTTTTAACCTGGTGCTTCCCAATCTAAACTCACAGGGACCAGTTTTCTTAATGAAAGAGAATCAGACTAGCTTGTAACCATAGCTGGTGACACTCCCCTGCCCCATTCCTTGTATGTCCTCAGTGGACTAGGTCAGGAATAAATAAATTTTCCTGATTCTCAAGGGCTGGTCACTCCTTTGCACTGAGCTCAAAGCTTCTCTGTAGCATGGGTCACAATGAATGGTAGCCCTGATAGCCTAGAGTAGCCTTTCAGCCTTCTCTGAGCCTCTAAAGACTGAGGATCCTTGGCATGAAATGGAGCAACTGATATACCCTTGCTTCCCCTGGGGACTCTCTTGCTCTCAAAAAGGCATCAGCCATCATCTCCATCTAGAGAATATACTAGCTGACTCAGCTTGACCAGCCTGTACCAAAATGAGAATCTGGGTAAAATAAGCATTGAAACACTTCATTCCTTGTAGATTCACAAAACATATTAGCATATTAAAGACTATGAAGTTCTGCAGGAAAAAAAAACCTATTTAACTTTAATCCAACATTGCCAAGTTTTATTTGACCATGGAAGATTTTTCCGAAACACTTACAAACAGATCAAGGACATTAATCTTTCATGAAACACTAGATCCCCAAGGTCCTCTCCAGCTACATCATTCTGTGATTTTCTTTTTTATTTATGATGCATTAAAAGATTAATCTCTATCAGACTTCCATTTAGAAATTCACCAGAATGTGCAAAGGCAGCAGGTAAAATTGCTGAAGGGTATTATAAAAATACCCTCCAGTGATTTTTGAAACTTAAACTGAAATATTTATATAACTATTTATTTCAGTTTGTATATTATATATATATGTATATACACACATATATATGTGTGTATATATATTGGTGTATGTATATCTATATCTATGTATATGTGGCATTATATCCATTTTACAGATGCAGAAACTGAGCTTTAGAGGGGGTGAGCAATTGGTCCAAAGCCACACAGCACACAGGTAGTCATTGATAAAGGTAAAAACAAGAGTTGAAGCCTGAGGTGTAAGGACACAGAGACAAGTACACAAATGTTTACAAGTTACACATATGACACGTGCCTTTAACATGAATTTCTTGAACATTCATTTAGAGGCCTTACAATGAAGACATCAGAGTGGCAGCAAGTTCTGTTGGAATCAGGGGAGCGTGTTCTTCTATAATCCCCTGGCTAACAGGAAAGCACACTGATTTGGGCCATGGTAGTTATACACTCCCATTGAGTCAGGGGCCACTTCTATGCACACAGGAGGTGCTAAAAATATGCTGTTGACTCATTGCCTCTAAGAGCAGAAGAAATGCCAAAAGTATAGGACAAGAGGCAGAAAAGCACACGGAAAAATGTCATAGGGCAGTCCTCTGAGGAAGTGTTAGATCCCTTTGAAATCTGTCCAAACACTTTCTTGTGCTGGGGAAAGTCAATTACATATTTCAAGCAACCCCACATGTCATACGAGTATCTTGTACGTGTTTGTGTACTCGTGTCTGTGAACTTACATCTCAGACTTCAACTTCTCGCTCCCCACCCTTATCAATGACTGCCTGCATGGCCTTGGGCAAGTTGCTTTCCCTCTTCAAAGCTCAGTTTCTGCATCTATAAAATGGACATAATGCTACCTACCTCATGGGGTTAGTGATCACATTTAAGGAGCTAATATGTGGAAATTGCTTACACAGTACCTATCACATAATAAGGGTTTAATAAGTGTTTGATGTAATTGTTTTGATTATTACTACTATTACTAAAATAATAATTACTACAATAATAATGATTCTTATTCTCTATATTAGTATTATCTTTGAAAAATGGGCATGGATTATGTCTATGTAACACTTTTGGCACAATATCTAGCATTATATTACACACAAATTAGAGAATTCATGTTATTAAGGATGAAAAAATATTTTACTGACCCTTAAATTCTTCGTAAGTAACTGCAAAAGAAGCCATTATCCCAACACATGAAATAAAAAAGAAAATTCAGTTCCTCTGGAGTTTGTTTTTGGAGGTAGCCACAGGATACCTAAATTTTTTTTCTTTTCAGAGAGACCGAGGGGCTCACTAGGTTGACCAGGCTGGTCTTGAACTCCTGGTCTCAAGCCATCCTCCCACCTCAGCCTCCCAAAGTGCTGGGATTACATGCATGAGCCACCACATCCAGCCTGCCTAAAATATTGAATGCTGTTAATAAATCTCCTGAGGCCAGCATAAGAAGGTGATGGGCAAAACTAATGCAGGTATGTTTTTCTGGCTTTTTCATGTATTGGGCCAAACTTTGAAAAGCACTTACTATTAATGGCTAACTTGCAAAATTTGTGATTTATTAAAAGCAGATTTTAATTGTTTTACCTAAAAATAATAGGCCTCTGATCTGCCAAAGATGAAGATTTAATTTCTAGGTGTTCCCCACAATACCTAGAAACATCAGTGGAATCGAGTATTAAACACTTTAGAACTATTCTCATCAAAGTTCTTTAATATATAATACAGCAAAAGAAAAGTTTCTTTTCTAAAGGCTTCTCTATACTTTTTTTAATAGTTGAATTTCATTTCTGAAGGCTCCTAAAAATAATAGAATTTAGATCTTTATTAAAGAGGAAATATATTCTCCATGTTTAATTTAAATTACATTCCATCAGTCATTTGCAATCTTAGCCTACACAGAATTTTTTTTTTGGTAGTTTTTATGTTTGGCTTTAGGAGGGGATTCCCAATAATCTCTATATAAATATTTCTAATCTCTATATAAATATTTTAACATTTCAATGTAAATTAGTTTTTTAAAGCTATTTTATCCATAAAAATAATGAATTTGCATGGCTGAGGGTGAAATAATATGTTACCAGGACCCCTCAGTTTTAGGGGTTGTGAGTAGATCACATCTTCATGTTCCTCCAGCCCAGCCCAAGCCTGGCTCAGGGCCTCCTCCCCCATTTGCCAGGAACCACCATCCCCAGGGATTCTATGTGCCCTGCCTGACCAGTGTTCTCCATCAGAGTTTACCAATCTTTTGTTCATTCCCTCAGAGCACAGCTAAGCAAGAGTACACTAATTTGAAAATTAACTCAAGCAAATAGAGGAACAATATCCCCAACACATTGCATTTTAACATAGGGTTTCCTGGACACACTGTTTCAACCCAAGAGTTGGGCTAATAGTAGGAGTTCCATCTGCTAAAATACGGCTGTCAGCTTCAGAGGGAAATTCATGAACGTCTTCGTAGTTTGTTTTTACGTTTCACTTGGCACTGTTTCTAAAATTTCCTCTGAAGCCAAAAAATAAGTTATTTCCCAGCACACTGGGCACTTTTCATTTATCATTGGATTGATTTTTGTAACTTGCAGTAGGAGCTGAAATCGACCAGGGGGTTCTTATCCAACAGACAGCAGCAAAACTCTTTGTGTATCTGCGTTCCTTTCAACAAGCGTGACTTCCTCAATGGCATCATTCGTGAGCGTAACACAGAGCTCAGCAATAACGTTTCTTCACTAACCCTACCAGGTATCCAACATAGGATGTTACTTCCTTTCACTGTTTTCCGACTCCTGGCAGATATTAATCATTGGGATTTGGGAACAAGGAAATAGAATTTCTGAGAATGCTTGGGAATTCCCAAATTCATATGATTTTCATAACACTTCACTTACAAGTTTTTGAAAAATAATAAATGACTATAATAACAAGCAAATAGTCGTTTTTTTCTGTAACAGGATTATATGAAAAGTTTTAGTAGTCTTCTGTTTTAAAGAGATATGATAACAAATGATGATTTCTTATTATTAGGAGCCAACATATTGTAACAAGATTATAAAATCCAATAGCATTAATAGAGAAAACATTAAAAAGAAATGAATGTTATCACAAAATAAATGCTAAAGAAAAGTCCTTTAAAGATTGAAAGGTAACACCACAAATACTTAATGCTTTAATCGTTGCTTACATGACATTGTTATACAAGGCATCAATCATCCCCTCCAATACCATTTAAATAACATAACATTCTGATCTCCTGGCAAGATGAATAGCACTAGAAAGAAGCAACTGTCAAAATTGCCGATTTAAGGGTATATTTTGTTTCTAAAACTTGGCATTTCTTAGAAAACCTCTCATAGGATTTGTAAAACATATACTATGCCTAGGAACACATTAATATTTATTTGCAGAAATGGTTCACTGTTAGCAGTGGACAAGGCCATGAACACACACTTGTAACACAGCAACAGATACAAGAAAGTCTGACTGAGGCTCCTTTACTGCTCCTGTCCTGTTCACTTTAACTTTCATCTCCACATGTCAGTGCTTCCTCATCTTGCTTGACTTGAAGTCAGTGCATTTCTTCAAGCCAGTAAGTTCTCTATACTGACTATTAAGCTGTAATTTTCACAGGAAAATTAGAATGTTCCTTCCCATTTTCCTAATTTCTCAACTGATTTTTCTCAGAATTCAGAATCCATAAATATTGAAATGCCAGGAGAGAATTTCCAAATGGAAATGCTGTTCCCTTCGTCCATTTTCAGAAGAAACCGTAGGATAGTGTTATCCTTCTCTTCTCCAATTTTTTTTTCCTGCAAACTTATGGTTATCACCTCTTTAAGTGAGTAGCTCACAATTTTGCCTCCCCTGCAAATGGTCCCAAAACAGTGAAGTGGGTCCTCTTTAGCTGTGTCTTTAGTACATAATCCTGCATTTCTGACCATATGCAGGGAGTGTGACCCAGGGAAGGATCCCTGACTCAATGGGATTTCTCTTGCTGTCTCTAGAATTTGAACACCGGAACCCAGACGTACAGAGGCTGGGAGCCATCGTGGTGTGCTATATTGATGACGGCAGCAGTGGGTGGTGTGGGGGCAGTTAATTGACAGCTACCTGTTGCTGACATCCCAGGAACTGCCTGAACCTCCTCTTTCCCAGTCATAAGATATCTAAGATTCTGCAGTATTCTTCATTAAATCCTAGCATGGTTTAAGCTAGCCAGAATTAGGTTCTGTTGCTTTCAATCAACAGAACCTTAGCTAATACATTGTTATTTCCTGGTCTTTGTTCCTTTAATTTTCCAGGAAAAGAAGGGAAAATGGCTTACTGGTTTTAAAAAGAGACAAGGGACAACATACCATTTATGCAAAATTTAGAAGCACTCAAAGGAAACTCTGGAAAGTTCCTGAGACATATATATGTAGGATCAGCATAAAACTTGAACAGTGTATCTAGATCATGGTTGCCATGGTTGCCTTGACACAATGAACATCTGTATCAAGATCATATTTTCTTGGTGGGACAGAGAGAAGCACAAGGCGGGACTCACATTTACAGTAATCCTTGTTTTCCAGGAACCATACAACCCAGTTTGTCCAGAGCTGTTCATCTTAAGTTTGTTATCCCACCATAATTATAAATAGAACCTCCTTTTTCTCTCAAGAATATCCCACTTTGGATGATAATTTCTGTGACTACCCATTAAGAATATTTAATAACTATAGAAAACTGCTTCTCTATATTTTTTGTATGTTTGAAACATTTTATAACAGAAATATCTTTAAAGTTATCACCTACACAGAATATAGCTGCCAAATGCTCCTACTCTGCTATTCTAACCATGAATCCCTCTGGGGCCCCTTCCTCCTACGGCACTTGTAAGGATGAAATGAAATAAGCTCTATGAAGTGCCCAACAGTGACCAACACTGAATAAAATACAGCCACCATAGGAGGCCTTCCCTTATGTTCACCAAACTCCTGATAAGTTATTCGGTGATGTTTTAATCTTAATATTTTATGTAGATTATACATTCATCTGATTCAAAATGCAAAAGGTACAAAAGCGTATACAGTTAAAAGTTTCCCAACCCACTACCATTTATCTCCCTGGAGGCAACTGTTTCCAGATTTTTGAATATCCTTAAAGAATATCATATGTATGGAAAAGAAAGATTATATATTTATATGCATCTGTGTATGCATTTTCCTATGAGAGGCTCACAAAGTCTCCTTGAAGAGATATCATTATTACAAATACCCCTCAATTTACAATGGGGTTATATTCCAATAAACTTAGGAAAATATTGTAAGCTGAAAATGCATTTAATACACTTAACCTACTAAACATCATAGCTTAGCTCGGCCTACCTTAAACACTCACATTAACCTACAGTTAGGCAAAATCATCTAACAGAAAGCCCATTTTATAATAAAGTGGGCTTTGAATATCTCATGTAATATAATGAATACTGTACTGAAAGTGGAAAACAGAATGGTTGTATGAGTACTCAAAGTACAGCTTCTGCTGAATGTGTATTGCTTTCAAACTATCTTAAAGTTGAAAAATCATAAGTCAAAATATTCTAAGTCAGGGATTGTTTGTACTTCTACTTTACATGATGAAATTGAGCCTTGAAAAGATTAAGTGACTCGCCCAAGGTCACACTGGCAGTTAAATAGTGAAACTTGGATCCAAATTGTTCAGTCACTACATGTATTGTCTTGAAATTTGAAAAAGAGGAAGAGGAATTAAACTACTAAATTGAAGGACTATTTTAGGCATAGAAGAAGCAGATGCCTTCATGTCCAAGTGATTGTGAAAAGCCCACTTGCCCCAAAATATGTCTCCTGGTCATATGAAATTCCACCATTTCAGATTTTTACCTGGGGATTTAGAGTAATCTGCTGTTTTCCTAGAGCTCCCCTAAAATAGAAATAGAAAATTTTGGAAGGCTAAATATATGCTAACATTGGAAAACTCATTTTCTCCCCTTCGTAAGGCAAGGTACTGAAGGAAGGGGCCCTACGGGCCGTGCAGGGACATCCTGGAGGCATGGGGAGAAGAAACTGAAAGGCAAGTTTGTATGGAACAAAGAATACCGATCTCAGGATTCTCCCTTGAACCTGCCCTAACTTTGTTCAAATAGACTCAGCCACTGACCTGCTGTCAAAAGACCACAGCCAATCTGACTTGTTTTCAATATAATGATGAATATTGATTTGGTCCCTTCATCCAACATTCTCAGCTGGATCTTTTTTGACCAAGGATATACATTACTAGGTGAGTACAGGCAGTTAATGCTTCCACACGGGACTTCGGAGTTTCTGAGTTAACCAGAATCACCCACCTTAACATCTGCCAGTTTATACCCCAAGTCCTGACCAGTGCCCCCTACCTGCTATGCCTCATGTTTTCAATAGAGCATAAAATCAGAAATGAAAGATGAAACATCATAGCCAATATCACAGAAATACAAAGGATCCTAAGAAACTGCTAGGTATAATTACACACTAACTAATTGGATCATCTAGAAGAAATGGATAAATTCCCAGACACATAAAACCTACAAAGATTGACTCATGAAGAAATTTAAAAATCTGAACAGACTAATAGCAAGCAAGGAGGTTGAATCCGTAAGAAAATGTCTCCTATCAATGAAAAACCCAAAACCAGATGGCTTCCCAGATTAATTCTACCAAATATTTTAAGAAGAACTAATACCAGTCCTTCTCAAACTCTTCCAAAAAGCTGAAGTGGAGGGAATACTTCCAAACTCATCTTACAGGGCCAGCATTATCCTGATTCCAAAGCCAGACAAGAGCACTACAAGAAAGGAAAATGACAGGCCAATATCCTGGATCTACATAGATGCAAAAATCCTCAACAAAATCCTAGCAAACCAAATTCAATAGCACATTGAAAGAATCATTCACCATGATCATGTCATGGTTCAACATAAGCAAATCAATACATATAATATACCATATTAGAAAAATAAAGGATAGAAACTATCTGGCCATCACAATAGATATAGAAAAAGTTTTTGACAAAATTCGAAACCCTTTCATGGTGAAAAAAAGAAAACACCCAACAGATCACGTATTGAGGGACTGTATCCCAACAAAATAAAGGCCATATATGACAAACCCATAGCTAACACCATGATCAATGGTGAAAAGTTGAAACTTTTCCTCTACCATCAGGAACAAGACAAGGATGCCCACAGACACCACTTCTCAGGGTAATTAGGCAAAAGAAAGGAATAAAAGGCATCCTAATAGGAAAGGAAGAAGTGAAACTGTCTCTACTGACGGCATGATCTTGTTATATATAGAAAAACCTACAAACTTCACTAAAAAAAGGTTAGAACTCAACACAAAGAAGGGAACAATAGACACTGGGGGACTCCAAAGGTGGGAGGGAAGGATGGTGGGAGCAAGGGTTGAAAAACTACCTATCGATTACTATGCTCACTGCTTGGGTGGTGGGATCATTAGAAGCCCAAACCTCAGCACCATGCAATATACCTGTTTAAGAAACCTGTACATCTACCCTCCTGACTCTAAAATGAAACATGCAATATTTAAAAAACAAAAACAAATAAATAAAAATTTGAAAACTGTTAGAACTGAACTGATAGGTGAAATCAGTAAAGTTGTAGGATACAAAATCAACAGATAGAGCCTTGAACACAGCAACATCCAGCTGTCTGACACGAAAGTCTCAGGGGCAAGAAAACCTCTATATGAACTCAGAAACAATGAGCTAAGTTGTGTTTATGTCTGAAAGGATGTTAAGAACTTCATTCATGTTACATCAGAGCCAACAGAAAGAACCAACAGGAAACCTGTACCCAACAAACAGAAATGACAAGATGAAGGGAAAGCAGAGGTAAGGGCTTACCTTAGAAAGGGCAAGTGATTAGCTCAATATGCAATACAATGTTTGCTCCTGAGCCAAAAATTTGTACAATAATTTGGACATTACTTGCACAACCAGAAAAATCAGCCACTCATTAGGAAAATGTGTTTCTGTAGAAGTCTTAGGACTCAGCTATCTATAATAACATGAAAAGACAATATTTTCATCCAAAATGAGTATTTTTGTTTGTCTTGGCTTGTTATTCTAACGTCAACAGCCTCTAAATAAACTGTTGAAGTACATGATATAACCACCTCTTTCTCCATCTTTCCCCTTGCTCCCATAGGGTTTCAGTTGTGCAATTTCACCATTAGCAAAGCTTTTTGCTGAAATCTGGCTTTTCAAAGGGAGAGTATCCAGAAACAGAAGATGCTGATCTGGGAGGCTCTTCCTAATAGAACTGCTGCTTCATTTTAACTTGAAAAAGCCCACACCCAGTTCCTAATGACAAACATCTGAACACCGGGTCTTCCCCTGAGCAAGACCATGCTATGCCTCCTGCTCGCTCTGTTCTATAAGCAACCCACAGATTGCTCCCTGTGAAGAGGAGCCTGCAAGGGGAGCAGCATTCCACCAGACCCTGATTTAGCAAGATATTTCCATATCATTCCCCCAACCAGCTGGAAGTCCTCCACTGCTCTTGTGTAAAAATCTAACTCATCTCACTGAATTTCCTGATTTAAAAGTCTAATTCATTTCACCAAAAGTGTGACAGAAGGAAACCAAGTACACCATCTCTCTCTTACCAAACCAAAGCTATTGCATGTGCATTCTGGGGGGAAAACATGGTCCAAATATGTTATGGAGGGGGTGCCAGCCCAGTGTCATCCTCTTACTATTGCCATAGGATCTTGGCTGATGGCATCAGAGGAAAAACAAGTTTATCGATTACTTTCAACCATTAAGCTCACTCCTCCATGAAAAATATGTCACAAGTCCAATGTCTCTTATTAAAATAAGCACTGCAAAATATAAAGGAGTCACAGTTTTAAAATGGGACACACGTTCTCTAAGCGGTGAACCACGTTAGAGGTGCACTGTTTACAATGTATAAAGTCCCCTGGAGCCAGGGTTAGGAAGCGCATCTGTTCTTTGATGTTCTGGGATGAAGGAGAAAGGAAAATGTGCTGCCAGAAGTGAGTGGGAAGGAGCCCATGAGATAAAGGAAGTAAATCCATTTGCTGATTGCAATAATAATGGTAATACACGAAGCTATACATACATACATACATACATACATACATACATACATACATGCAAACTTTCACATTTTTTTAAAAAAAGAACTTAAGGCTTCCACTCATGTAATCAGCCCTTATGAACTCTCCTGATTAGCTGCAAGGAAAATCTTCCTTTCTCCTCTTTCTTGCACCATCCTGGGCTCCCTTTTGACTTTTCTTTTTTTAACTTATAAACGAACAGCTCATATTCTGAAGTTTGTAGTCCCCTCCCGCCCCCTCTCTCTCTATACGGCTCATTTACATTGGCAGCTGTCGTGCTGCTGGGCATCCTCAAACCCACAAGTTTCCCTTTAATGTTTGAGCAGACAAACATGATCATGCACTAGGCATCACTGTGCCACTCAAAATGCTTTTTTGTTTTTTTTATTGCATCTGAGAGAAATCTCAAGGTTGCAAACCTGGAGTCAGAATTGTCTCCATGTGTCTCAGTGGGAAGAGTATCGTGTGAAGGAACAAGTTGATTCTACTAATCAAAAGGAATTTTTTTTGATATCAGGTCATCCTCCGAATGAATTTATATTACCGAGTGGAGGGTCACATGAAGAAAATGGTCAAACAGCACCACCTAGAGCAAGAGCTGAGAAGTGCAGCGGAGCCGGGCTGTGTCAGGAAAGAAAAGCAAGCTGGGGCCTGGCTCAGCGCTCTCCCCTCTGCTCCTGTCTGCATGGAAAGATTAGGATGACAGTGGCAGGAAGCCTGTGCACCCAGTATGCATCACTTGAAGGGAACACACAGATTCCAGTAAACAGTTGGAAGGAAATGTTAATACCAGGCTCTGCTAAACAATATCAAATGAGTCCTAGATGAGGCAAGCGACTTTCATCAAAGTTTCCTGATACCTGAAAAGACAGCCCAGGGGATCCTGCGCTACATGTGGTGTATGTAAATTAAGCGGGTTTTTTTCCCCTTTGTAATCAAGGCTCATACACAAACAAAATCACACTTTAGAAATGGCCTATTTCAACTTGTAACTAGCTTGCTTTCAGGGGCTCCAGGTCAAAATGAAATAGAGCACAAAGACGCTTTCTCCTTAGGGATCATACACAAATTCACTCTGTCCGTTTCTTTCCCACATGGAGCAACAAAGCCATCAGACCTCTCCATCTACCCATGGGGTCCTTCCTGATTAAAGTGAGATAAATCACAGCCCTCTCTCTCTAGATGGCAGGCGACAAGAGGGGGATGCTTGCCTCAAGAAGTCCTCCCCATCCCTCTGCATTCATGCAAGCCCGAGCGGAGAGATGCAAGAAATTACGGATGCATTTTAATTCCCCAGACCCTGCAATTAAAAATGGAAATTTTTTGGCCACGCCTGTTGGCTCACGCCTGTAATCCCAGCACTTTCAGAGGCCGAGGTCGGCAGATCACCTGGGGTCAGGAGTTCGAGACCAGCCTGGCCAACATGGTGAAACCCTGTCTCTACTAAAAATACAAAAATTAGCTAGGAATGGTGGTGGGCGCCTGTAGTCCCAGCTACTCGGGAGGATGAGGCAGGAGAATCACTTGAACCCGGGAGGCAAAGTTTGCAGTGAGCCAAGATCGCACCACTGCACTCCACTCTGGGTGACAAAGGAAGACTTCATCTCAAAAAATGTTTTTAAATAATGGAAGTGTTGTTCTTTCATTTGTAAATGTGTTTTGGTAAAAGAGGGGCAGTTTAAGCAACCCTTTCTATTGTCTACATTGTTAAAATTCATCCGACATGGACTCTTGACTCCGTTTTGCCTGGGCAGACCCAATTCAAGCATTTACAACAGCTATAACCTCCTCAAATCAAAAAGAGGAATCAGCATTATTGCTAAGTTCAAATAAGGTCTTGTTTTATTTCATTTTTATTTTTGAATGCAGCCATTCCTCCATGTGCTGTCATCAGGTAAGATTGTCAGTCCTGATTAGGTAAAGGTATTATTACAAAATGCAATTCTTAAACATTCAGTGTCTAACTACACTTTTAATAAGCCTTTCCCCCTCCCCTATGTATTCTCCCTTAGACACCCCTTCTCAAATTTAAAATCACAGAAACTAAAATATGATGCCTAAAGAGAGCCTAGCGACTGCCCAGTCCTCTAATTTGATGAGTGGGAGTACTGAAGCCCAGAGGAGGTCAAGTAATTTGTTCCCAATGTCTTAGATAAGAAGAAAATGACCAGCTGGGAAATCCCACTCATGTCAAGGCAGAGGCACAGGGCCACAGACTGTGGTTGAATTGTGCCACACTCCTACATCCTTCTTTAGGAATCACAGAACATTCCTGTGTTGAGTCGGAGTCACTGACTTCCTTTTCAGGCTGATTGAGTTCTGTCCTTACAGGCTGCGACAAGAAGTTTTGGTATTATGCTACACCAAGACCATTTATCTAGTTCAAGAAATGCACAGTCCTTAGAGCCCAGCAACTTTCCCCATGTCCAGTAAATGTAGCTTCTCCATTAGAAGCTGTCAGAATGGAGCCTTCTGGCTCATCTTGATTTTGATTTGTGCAAGAATGAATGGTTGTGCTAAGACAGCTTTCCTAGCTGATAGAGAGCGAAACTTTTTTCTCATAATCTATAAAAAAATTAAATTAGAACTTTTTTCTCATAATCTGTGAAAAAATATTAAATTAAATCTGGCTCGTCTTGATTTTGATTTGTGCAAGAATGAATGGTTGTGCTAAGACAGCTTTCCTAGCTGATAGTGAGCAAAACTTTTTTCTCATAATCTATAAAAAATATTAAATTAGAAGCATAGAGTTTATTTCATGACTTTTATCTTCCTGCAATTTTCTTGTGGGCATAAATGATTTGTTTTTATCCTGCCTGCCCCCCAATCCCTTTTCCAAGAGACTAAAAGAGTATCTAGTGCAAAGTGGAGACTCAAATATTTTTTAATAAACAGTGATCCCAGCCACCCAGTGCATGTTGCCAAATGCCAACCCCATAAATAATCAAACACATCATCTCATTCAGCCAATCAAAATCAAGTGCTACCTATTTTTTTTTAAGTTTTCATAGCCCTTGGGCATCTGCTTTCTCAGCATTTCCCAAACTTGAGTCATTCTCATCCTGCCTTCCTAATTTTGACCTGTCAATTACCTCTACTATTATTTATTTCATATATTTTTAAATAGACCCACTTTTGAAACTTAAATACACGCCTTTTAAAAGGAAGCTTTCTTACTACTATACATCAAAAGCCATTATTACTTGTTCTAAGTACTCATAAAAAGATGGTCACAACTATTAAAATTTACTAATGTGCATCCACATACTCTCTAAATTCATGGAGCATCTGCACACACTTTAAGAAACAATTCTGCACTACTCACTCAATTTTCTTGACATCCTTCTGAGGCAGGACAAACCTTGGGCCCAAAGAATTGAGGTAGGAGTCCAAGCAAGTTGCCAGCCACATAAAGGCAAACCTTGGCTCGGAAGTCAGGACTACCAGCCCCTAGGTTATGGTTCATGCTCTTTCCTCTGCTCTCCAGAACCTCCTATCTCCAAGTGCAGTTAGCAGCCCAGATGCAGCAGCATCCTCTAGAGACTTGTTAAAAATGCAGAAGCTCAGACACCACCCCAGGCCTATGCAGACTGAATCTGCATTTTAACAAGGTCCAGGTAATTCACGTGCACATTAAGTTTGAAAAGGCCTGGTCTAGATCAGCGGTTCTCTAACTTAGCAGCACATTAGAACCATCTGTAGAGACTTTAAAAATACCAGTGCCTGGGCTTCACCTCCCAGAGAATCTGACTTAAGTGTCTGGGGTTTGCCCTGAGTCTAGGTATTTTTAAAAACTCCTCAGCTTATACAAAGCTGGCAGGGCCGGGCACAGTGGCTCATGCCTATAATCCCAGCAGTTCGTGAGGCCAAAGTGGGCAGATTGCTTGAGTCCAGGAGTTTGAGATTAGCCTGGGCTAAAACCCCATCCCTACAAAAAAAAGAAAAATACAAAAAGTAGTTGGGCATGGTGGTGGCACATACCTGTAGTCCCGGCTACTCAGGAGGCTGAGTCCTCACTTCAACCCAGGAGGTCACGGTCTGGTCAACAGAGCAAGACCCTGTATCAAAACAAACAAACAAGCAAACAAAAAATGCAAGCAGCTTACCAGCTAGGGAGGCCTGTAGAGCCAAGTTTTCCAAATGGGGCTACATTAGTTGTTCCAGAACTTTAGCTGCATCAAAACCACCTGGATGGCTTGTTCAGCTACAGAGGGTCTGGCCATGCCCCTAGAGTTTCCAGCTGAGGGTCTGGAATGAGGCCCGATGATTTGCATTTCTAACAATCTCCAGGTGATGCTGATGCTGTGGGTCCAGGGACCACATTTTGAGAATCTATGCTAAATGAATCGGAGAAGACCAAAGCTCAAACTTATTCCAAGAACTTTTCAAGGCCCACCTGCAAGTTGTAGTGGAAGTAAGCATCTAAGGGTGCAAAAAAGTTTCACTGTAGACTAAGGCCTTTTACCTGAGCTCTCAAATGTTCACATTTCTCTTATCAACCTAAATAACAAACAGAGAGAGGCTCTCCACAAGAAAAAGATATTCGTTTGGAAACAGAGCCTTGCAATAGAAACAGGCAAGCCAGAGTAAACTATATGCATATTCACGGAGGTAAAGGAAGACAAAAGAAAAAATGAGGAAGATTATATGATCATATGGAAATGATTATCCTTGGCTACAAAGATCAATAACAAAGGTGATGCCAGGCCCAGGTTGGACAGGCAGTTGTTGGGCAAATATCCTTCAGAAGCATTGTTGTGTGCAAAGTTGCAATGGGCTTTGTGCACGATTGTGTTTTTTGCAGTCTTCTGTGATAAGTTTTTGTTATCAGGCATACAAGCCCAAGAATCCTTTATTGCATGGCCTTCCCTGGCTCTATTTGTCAGGGTTTTGGTTAGGGGAGGGGTATTTTTAACACTCTCAATGTAAAAAATGCCATAAGGTAGGTACCCCAATTGCTTGTTTCGTCTTCATAAAATAACTTTTCCACCCGAACAAAGTCTACCAATAGATTGTAAAAATACCCTGGCATGCAGTCCCTGGAAAAGTCTGGAGTCATTCTCGGGGTTCCCACCCAGGTGGGCAAGCATAGCCACCACAGATAAACACAAAGTAGGGGACCCCGCTGGGGTTCAGCGGCAGGCAGTGGCCCTGGTTCTGATATTTGGCTGAAAACACAGCTCCTCTTTGTCACCCTCAGGACATTTCAGCTATTTCCTAGATAATAATCTCACTTCACCCTGCACAAAACAGGCACATGATCATGTCACTCTGACCTGGTTTGAGTCCAAGGAGAATTTTGTTTTTAAAATAATTTAGGTTAGTAATTAAAATATGAACTTTGGGCCAGGAGTGGTGGCCCATGCCTATAATCCCAACACTTCGTGAGGCCAAAGTGGGAAGATTGCTTGAGTCCAGGAGTTTGAGACTAGCCTGGGCTAAAACCCCATCCCTACAAAAAAAAAAAAAATACAAAAAGTAGTTGGGCATGGTGGTGGCACATACCTGTAGTCCCGGCTACTCAGGAGGCTGAGTCCTCGCTTGAACCCAGGAGGTCACGGTCTGGTCAACAGAGCAAGACCCTGTATCAAAACAAAGAAAAAAACAAACAAAAAATGCTAGCAGCTTACCAGCTAGGGAGGCCTGTAGAGCCAAGTTTTCCAAATGGGGCTACATTAGTTGTTCCAAAACTTTAGCTGCATCAAAACCACCTGGATGGCTTGTTCAGCTACAGAGGGTCTGGCCATGCCCCTAGAGTTTCCAGCTGAGGGTCTGGAATGAGGCCCGATGATTTGCATTTCTAACAATCTCCAGGTGATGCTGATGCTGTGGGTCCAGGGACCACATTTTGAGAATCTATGCTAAATGAATCGGAGAAGACCAAAGCTCAAACTTATTCCAAGAACTTTTCAAGGCCCACCTGCAAGTTGTAGTGGAAGTAAGCATCTAAGGGTGCAAAAAAGTTTCACTGTAGACTAAGGCCTTTTACCTGAGCTCTCAAATGTTCCCATTTCTCTTATCAACCTAAATAACAAACAGAGAGAGTCTCTCCACAAGAAAAAGATATTCGTTTGGAAACAGAGCCTTGCAATAGAAACAGGCAAGCCAGAGTAAACTATATGCATATTCACGGAGGTAAAGGAAGACAAAAAAAAAATGAGGAAGATTATATGATCATTTGGAAATGACTATCCTTGGCTACAAAGATCAATAACAAAGGTGATGCCAGGCCCAGGTTGGACAGGCAGTTGTTGGGCAAATATCCTTCAAAAGCATTGTTGTGTGCAAAGCTGCAATGGGCTTTGTGCAAGATTGTGTTTTTTGCAGTCTTCTGTGCTAAGTTTTTGTTATCAGGCATACAAGCAGAAGAATCCTTTATTGCATGGCATTTCCTGGCTCTATAAGTCAGGGTTTTGGTTAGGGTAGGGGTATTTTTAACACTCTCAATGTAAAAAATGACATAAGGTAGGTACCCCAAAGACTTGTTTGGTCTTCATAAAATAACTTTTCATAAAATCTCTGTAAACGTGGAAATATCTACACCGCTATCTCTGTAAATGTGTAAATATTTACAACGCTATCTGTATAAACATGGAACTATTTACACCGCCGTCTCTATAAACATGGAAATATCTACACCGCTATCTCTATAAACATGGAAATATCTACACTGCTGTCTCTATAAACATGGAAATATCTACACCTCTATCTGTATAAACATGGAAATATCTACACCACTGTCTCTATAAACATGGAAATATCTACAATGCTATCTCTATAAACACGCAAATATCTACATCACTGTCTCTATAAACATGGAAATATCTACACCGCTATCTCTATGAACATGGAAATATCTACACCGCTGTCTCTAGAAACATGGAAATATCTACACCGCTATCTCTATAAACGTGGAAATATATACACCGCTACCTCTAAAAACATGGAAATATCTACACCACAATATCTATAAACGTGGGAACATCTACACCGTTAACTCTATAAACCTGGAAATATCTACACACCTATAAGTATAAATGTGGAAAAATCTACACCGCTATCTGTATAAACATGGAAATACCTACACCGCTATCTCTATAAACATGGAAATACACCGCTATCTGTATAAACATGGAAATATTTACAAAGCTATCTCTATAAACACGGAAATATCTACACCGCTATCTGTATAAACATGGAAATATCTACATGGAAAGCTGTATAAACATGGAAATATCTAGACAGTCATCTCTATAAACATGGAAATATCTATACCGCTATCTCTATAAACTTGGAAATACCCACACCGCTATCTGTATAAACATGGATATACCCACACCGCTATCTGTATAAAGATGGAAATATCTGCACCGCTATCTTTATAAACATGGAAATATCTGCAACTCAATCTGAGTAAACATAGAAATATCTACACGGCTATTTGTGTAAACATGGAAATATCTGCACCGCTATCTGCATAAAGATGGAAATATCCACACCACTATCTGTAAAACGTGGAAATATCTACACCGCGCTCTGTATAAACCTGGAAATATCTACACCGATATCTGTATAAACATGGAAATATCTACACCGCTATCTGTATAAACAAGGAAATATCTACACTGCCATCTGTATAAACATGGAAATACCTACACCGCTATCTGTATAAATATGGAAATATCCACACCGCTATCGCTATAAACATGGAAATATCTACACGGCGATCTGTATAAACATGGAAATATCTACACTGCGATCTGTATAAACATGGAAATATCTACACAGCTATCTCTATAAACATGGAAATATCTACACTGCAATCTCTATATACATGGAAATATCTACATCGCCATCTCTATAAACATGAAAATATCTACACCACCATCTTCAGAAACATGGATGAACCTATACCGCCATCTGTATAAACATGGAAATATCTACACCACTGTCTGTATAAACATGGAAATATCTTCACTGCCACGTGTATAAACATGGAAATATCTACACCGCCATCTGTATAAAGATGGAAATATCTACACCGCAATCTGTATAAATATGGAAATACCTACGCCGCTACCTCTATAGACATATAAATATCTACACCACTATCTGTATAAACATGGAAATATATACAATGCCATCTGTACAAAGATGGAAATATCTACACCGCGAGCTTTATAAACATGGAAATATCTACACCGCTATCTGTATAAACATGGAAATACAAACACCGTTATCTGTATAAACGTGGAAATATGTACACCGCTATCTCTATAAACATGAAAATACTTACACCACCATCTCTATAAGCATGGAAATATTTACACCGCTGTCTCTATAAACATAGAAATATCTACACCGCCATCGCTATAAACATGGAAATATCTATAGTGCCATCTGCATAAACATGGAAATATCTACACAGACATCTGTATAAACATGGAAATATCTACACTGCCATCTGTATAAAGTTGGAAATATCTACACTGACATCTGTAGAAAGATGGAAATGTCTACAAAGCGATCAGTATAAACATGGGAATTTCTACACTGCTACCTGTATAAACATGGAAATATCTACACCACTATCTGTATCAACATGGAAATAACTACACCGCAATCTGTATAAACATGGAAATATCTACAATGCTATCTCTGTAAACATGGAAATATCTACATAGCTATCTGTGTAAACTTGGAAATATCTACACCGATATCTGTGTAAATTTGGCAATACCTACACCAAAATCTGTGCAAAGATGGAAATATCTACACCGCTATCTCTGTAAACATGGAAATATCTACATCACTATCTGTATAAACATGGAAATATCTACACTGCCATCTGTATAAACATGGAAATATCTACAGCGCCATCTGTATAAACATGGAAATATCTACACTGCCATCTGTACACACATGGAAATATCTACACAGCCATCTGTATGAACATGGAAATATCTACACCGCTATCTCTATAAACATGGAAATACCTACACCGCTATCTGTATAAACATGGAAATATCTACATCGCTATCTGTATAAACAGGGAAATATCTCCACCGCTATCTGTATAAACATGGAAATATGTACACCGCTATCTGTATAAACATGGAAATATCTACACCGCTATCTGTATAAGCATGGAAATATATACAATGCTATCTGTGTAAACATGGAAATATCTACACAGATATCTGTGTAAACTTGGAAATATCTACACAGATATCTGTGTAAAAATGTAAATATCTACACAGCAATCTGTGCAAAGATGGAAATACCTACACTGCTATCTCTGTAAACATGGAAACATCTACACCGCTATCTGTATAAACATGGAAATATCTATACCGCAGTCTCTATAAACATGGAAATATCTCCACCGCTATCTGTATAAACATGAAAATATCTACACCGCTATCTGTATAATCTTGGACATATCTACACCTCAATCTGTATAAACATGGAAATGTCTACCACGGTATTTGTGTAAACATGGAAATATCTACACAGCTATCTGTGTAAACTTGGAAATATCTACACAGCTATCTGCGTAAACATGGAAATATCTACACGGCAATCTGTGCAAAGATGGAAATAACTACACCGCTATCTCTGTAAACTTGGAAATATCTACACCGCTACCTGAATAAACATGGAAATATCCACACCGCTGTCTGTATAAACAAGGATATATCTACACCGCCATCTGTAGAAACATGGAAATATCTACACCGCAATCTGTATAAACATGGAAATACCTACAGCGCTATCTGTATAAATATGGAAATATCTACACCGCTATCTCTATAAACATGGAAATACCTTCACCGCTTTCTCTATAAACATGAAAATATCTACACCGCTATCTCTATATACATGGAAATATCTACACCTCCATCCCTATAAACATGGAAATATCTATACCGCCATCTGCATAAACATGGAAATAACTACAATGTTATCTGTATAAACATGGAAATATCTACACCGCCATCTGTATAAAAATGGAAATACTTACAAAGTTATCGGTATAAACATGGAAATATCTACACCGCCATCTGTATAAACATGGATGTATCTACACAACTATCTCTATAAACAAGGAAATACCTACAGCGCTATCTCTATAAACATGGAAATATCAACACCACAATCTCTACAAACTTGGAAATATCTACACCGCCATCTATATAACCATGAAAATATCTACACCGCCATCTCCATAAACATGGAACTATCTACAACGCCATCTGTATAAACATGGAAATATCTACACTGCCATGTGTACCAACATGGAAATATCTACACAGTCATCTGTAGAAATATGGAAATATCTACACCGCTATCTCTATAAACATGGAAATAACTACACCGCTATCTCTGTAAACATGGAAATATCTACACGGCAATCTCCATCAACATGGAAATATATACACCGCCAGCTCTTTAAACATGGAGATATCTACAACGCCATCTACATAAACAAGAAAATATCTACATTGCCATCTATATAAACATGGAAATATCTACACCGCAATCTCTATAAACTTGGAAAAATCTACACTGCCATTTGTAGAAAGATGGAAATCTCTACACCGCCATCTGTATAAACGTGGAAATATCTACACCGCTATCTGTATAAACATGGAAAAATCTACACCGCAATCTGTATAAACATGGAATTATCTACACTGCTATCTGTATAAATATGAAATATCTACACCGCTGTCTCTATAAAAATGGAAATATCTACACTGCTATCTGTATAAACATGGAAATATCCTCACTGCTATCTCTATGAACATGGTTATATCTACACCGCTATCTAAATAAATATGGAAATATCTACACTGCCATCTCTATAAACATGGAATTATCTACACCGCCATCTGTATAAACATGGAAATATCTACACCGCTATCTGTATAAACATGGAAATATCTACACCGCTATCTGTATAAACATGGAAATATCTACACTGCGGTCTGTATAAACATGGAAATTTCTACACCGGTATCTGTATAAACATGGAAATATCTACACCACGATCTGTATAAACATGGAAATATTTAAACCGCTATCTGTATAAACATGGAAATATCTACAACGGTATCTGTATAAACATGGAAATATCTACACCACGATCTGTATAAACATGGAAATGTTTACACCGCTATCTGTATAAACATAGAAATATCTACACTGCAGTCTGTATAAACATGGAAATATCTACACCGGTATCTGTATAAACATGAAAATATCTACACCACGATCTGTATAAACATGGAAATATTTACACCGCTATCTGTATAAACCTGGAAATATCTACAAAGCTATCTCAATAAATATGGAAATATCTACACCGCCATCTGTATAAACATGGAAATAACTACGCAGTCATGTGTAGGAACATGGAAATATCTATACCACCGTTTGTATAAAGCTGGAAATATCTACAACGTTATCTCTATAAACATGGAAATGTCTACACAGTGATCTGTTTAAACATGGAAATATGTACAGCACTCTCTGAATAACGATGGAAATGTCTACACCGCTGTCTGTATAAACATGGAAATATCTACACCACTATCTGTATAAATATGGAAATATTTACACCGCTATCTCTGTAAACATGGAAATATCTACATTGCTATCTCTATAAACATGGAAATATCTACACAGTCATCTGTATTAACATGGACATATCTCCACCGCAATTTGTATTAACATGAAACTATCTACACTGCTATCTCTATAAACATGGAAATATCTACAATGCCATCTGTACAAACATGGAAATATGTACACAGTTATCTGTAGAAACATGGAAATATCTACACCGCTATCTCTATAAACATGGAAATAACTACACCGCTATCTCTATAAACATGGAAATATCTACACCGCTATCTCCATCAACATGGAAATATATACACAACCATCTCTTTAAACATGGAGATATCTACAACGCCATCTACATAAACAAGAAAATATCTACACTGCCATCTATATAAACATGGAAATATCTTCACCGCCATCTCTATAAACATGGAAATATCTACACTGCCATTTGTAGAAAGATGGAAATATCTACACCACCATCTGTATAAACGTGGAAATATCTACACCGCTATCTGTATAAACATGGAAATATCTACACCACAATCTTTATAAACATGGAAATATCTACACCGCTATCTGTATAAATATGAAATATCTTAACCGCTATCTCTATGAAAATGGAAATATCTACACTGCTATCTGTGTAAACATGGAAATATCCTCACTGCTATCTCTATGAACATAGACATATCTACACCGCTATCTAAATAAACATGGAAATATCTACACTGCCATCTCTATAAACATGGAATTATGTACACCGCCATCTGTATAAACATGGAAATATCTACACCGCTATCTGTATAAAAATGGAAATATCTACACTGCTATGTGTATAAACATGGAAATATCTATCCCGCGATCTCTATAAACATGGAAATAACTATAACGCCATCTCTATAAACATGGAAATATCTACACTGCTACCTGCATAAACATGGAAATATCTACACCGCTATCTGTATAAATCTGGAACGATCTACACCACTATCTGTATAAATATGGAAATATCTACAACACTATCTCTCTAAACATGGAAATGTCTACACAGTTATCTGTATAAACATGGAAATATCTACATCGTTATCTCTATAAACATGAAAATACCTACACTGACATCTGCATAAACATGGAAATAACTTCACAGTCATCTGTATAAACTTGGAAATATCTACACCACCATCTGTATAAACATGGAAATATCTACACGGAAAGCTGTATAAACATGGAAATATCTAGACAGTCGTCTCTATAAACATGGAAATATCTATACCGCTATCTGTATAAACATGGAAATACCCACACCGCTATCTGTATAAACATGGAAATAGCCACACTGCTATCTGTATGAACATGGAAATATCTGCACCGCTATCTGTATAAACATGGAAATATCTACACTGCCATCTGTACCAACATGGAAATATCTACACAGTCATCTGTAGAAATATGGAAACATCTACACCGCCATCTGTGTGAATAAGGAAATATCTACAATGCCATCTGTATAAAGATATAAGTATCTGCACCGCGAGCTGAATAAACATGGAAATATCTACATCACTATCTGTATAAACGTGGAAATACCAACACCGCTATCAGTATAAACATGGAAATATCTACAATGCCATCTATATAAACATGGAAATATCTACACCGCTATGTCTATAAACATGGAAATACCTACACCGCTATCTCTATAAACATGGAAATATCCACACCGCCATCTGCATATCCATGGAAATATCTACAACGCCATCTGTATAAAGATGGAAATATCTACACGTCAATCTGTGTACAGATGGAAATATCAACACCGCCATCTGTACAAACATGGAAATATCTACACCGCTATCTGTATAAACATAGAAATACCTACACTGCAGTCTGTATAAACATGGAAATATCTACACCGGTATCTGTATAAACATGGAAATATCTACACCACGATCTGTATAAACATGGAAATATTTACACCGCTATCTTTATAAACCTGGAAATATCTACACTGCTATCTCTATAAATATGGAAATATCTACACTGCAATCTGTATAAACATGGAAATAACTACACAGTCATGTGTAGGAACATGGAAATATCTACACCACCGTTTGTATAAAGATGGAAATATCTACAACGTTATCTGTATAAACATGGAAATATCTACACAGTGATCTGTATAAACATGGAAATATGTACAGCACTCTCTGAATAAAGATGGAAATATCTACACCGCTATCTGTAAAGACATGGAAATATCTACACCACTATCTGTATAAATATAGAAATATTTACACCGCTTTCTCAATAAACATGGAAATATCTACACCGCTATCTCTATAAACATGGAAATATCTACACCGCTATCTGTATAAATATGAAATATCTTAACCGCTATCTCTATGAAAATGGAAATATCTACACTGCTATCTGTGTAAACATGGAAATATCCTCACTGCTATCTCTATGAACATAGACATATCTACACCGCTATCTAAATAAACATGGAAATATCTACACTGCCATCTCTATAAACATGGAATTATCTACACCGCCATCTGTATAAACATGGAAATATCTACACCGCTATCTGTATAAAAATGGAAATATCTACACTGCTATGTGTATAAACATGGAAATATCTATCCCGCGATCTCTATAAACATGGAAATAACTACAACGCCATCTCTATAAACATGGAAATATCTACACTGCTACCTGCATAAACATGGAAATATCTACACCGCTATCTGTATAAATCTGGAACAATCTACACCACTATCTGTATAAATATGGAAATATCTACAACACTATCTCTCTAAACATGGAAATGTCTACACAGTTATCTGTATAAACATGGAAATATCTACATCGTTATCTCTATAAACATGAAAATACCTACACTGACATCTGCATAAACATGGAAATAACTTCACAGTCATCTGTATAAACTTGGAAATATCTACACCACCATCTGTATAAACATGGAAATATCTACACGGAAAGCTGTATAAACATGGAAATATCTAGACAGTCGTCTCTATAAACATGGAAATATCTATACCGCTATCTGTATAAACATGGAAATACCCACACCGCTATCTGTATAAACATGGACATAGCCACACTGCTATCTGTATGAACATGGAAATATCTGCACCGCTATCTGTATAAACATGGAAATATCTACACTGCCATCTGTACCAACATGGAAATATCTACACAGTCATCTGTAGAAATATGGAAACATCTACACCGCCATCTGTGTGAATAAGGAAATATCTACAATGCCATCTGTATAAAGATATAAGTATCTGCACCGCGAGCTGAATAAACATGGAAATATCTACATCACTATCTGTATAAACGTGGAAATACCAACACCGCTATCGGTATAAACATGGAAATATCTACAATGCCATCTATATAAACATGGAAATATCTACACCGCTATGTCTATAAACATGGAAATACCTACACCGCTATCTCTATAAACATGGAAATATCCACACCGCCATCTGCATATCCATGGAAATATCTACAACGCCATCTGTATAAAGATGGAAATATCTACACGTCAATCTGTGTACAGATGGAAATATCAACACCGCCATCTGTACAAACATGGAAATATCTACACCGCTATCTGTATAAACATAGAAATACCTACACTGCAGTCTGTATAAACATGGAAATATCTACACCGGTATCTGTATAAACATGGAAATATCTACACCACGATCTGTATAAACATGGAAATATTTACACCGCTATCTTTATAAACCTGGAAATATCTACACTGCTATCTCTATAAATATGGAAATATCTACACTGCAATCTGTATAAACATGGAAATAACTACACAGTCATGTGTAGGAACATGGAAATATCTACACCACCGTTTGTATAAAGATGGAAATATCTACAACGTTATCTGTATAAACATGGAAATATCTACACAGTGATCTGTATAAACATGGAAATATGTACAGCACTCTCTGAATAAAGATGGAAATATCTACACCGCTATCTGTAAAGACATGGAAATATCTACACCACTATCTGTATAAATATAGAAATATTTACACCGCTTTCTCAATAAACATGGAAATATCTACACCGCTATCTCTATAAACATGGAAATATCTACACCGCTATCTGTATAAATATGAAATATCTTAACCGCTATCTCTATGAAAATGGAAATATCTACACTGCTATCTGTGTAAACATGGAAATATCCTCACTGCTATCTCTATGAACATAGACATATCTACACCGCTATCTAAATAAACATGGAAATATCTACACTGCCATCTCTATAAACATGGAATTATCTACACCGCCATCTGTATAAACATGGAAATATCTACACCGCTATCTGTATAAAAATGGAAATATCTACACTGCTATGTGTATAAACATGGAAATATCTATCCCGCGATCTCTATAAACATGGAAATAACTACAACGCCATCTCTATAAACATGGAAATATCTACACTGCTACCTGCATAAACATGGAAATATCTACACCGCTATCTGTATAAATCTGGAACAATCTACACCACTATCTGTATAAATATGGAAATATCTACAACACTATCTCTCTAAACATGGAAATGTCTACACAGTTATCTGTATAAACATGGAAATATCTACATCGTTATCTCTATAAACATGAAAATACCTACACTGACATCTGCATAAACATGGAAATAACTTCACAGTCATCTGTATAAACTTGGAAATATCTACACCACCATCTGTATAAACATGGAAATATCTACACGGAAAGCTGTATAAACATGGAAATATCTAGACAGTCATCTCTATAAACATGGAAATATCTATACCGCTATCTGTATAAACATGGAAATACCCACACCGCTATCTGTATAAACATGGAAATAGCCACACTGCTATCTGTATGAACATGGAAATATCTGCACCGCTATCTGTATAAACATGGAAATATCTACACTGCCATCTGTACCAACATGGAAATATCTACACAGTCATCTGTAGAAATATGGAAACATCTACACCGCCATCTGTGTGAATAAGGAAATATCTACAATGCCATCTGTATAAAGATATAAGTATCTGCACCGCGAGCTGAATAAACATGGAAATATCTACATCACTATCTGTATAAACGTGGAAATACCAACACCGCTATCGGTATAAACATGGAAATATCTACAATGCCATCTATATAAACATGGAAATAGCTACACCGCTATGTCTATAAACATGGAAATACCTACACCGCTATCTCTATAAACATGGAAATATCCACACCGCCATCTGCATATCCATGGAAATATCTACAACGCCATCTGTATAAAGATGGAAATATCTACACGTCAATGTGTGTACAGATGGAAATATCAACACCGCCATCTGTACAAACATGGAAATATCTACACCGCTATCTGTATAAACATAGAAATAACTACACTGCAGTCTGTATAAACATGGAAATATTTACACCGCTATCTTTATAAACCTGGAAATATCTACACTGCTATCTCTATAAATATGGAAATATCTACACTGCAATCTGTATAAACATGGAAATAACTACACAGTCATGTGTAGGAACATGGAAATATCTACACCACCGTTTGTATAAAGATGGAAATATCTACAACGTTATCTGTATAAACATGGAAATATCTACACAGTGATCTGTATAAACATGGAAATATGTACAGCACTCTCTGAATAAAGATGGAAATATCTACACCGCTATCTGTAAAGACATGGAAATATCTACACCACTATCTGTATAAATATAGAAATATTTACACCGCTATCTCAATAAACATGGAAATATCTACACCGCTATCTCTATAAACATGGAAATATCTACACCACCATCTGTATTAACATGGAAATATCCACACAGTCATCTTTATAAACCTGGAAATATCTACAATGTCATCTATATAAACATGAAAAAATATACAGAGAACTCTGTATAAACATGGAAATATCGGCAAAGCCATCTGTATAAACATGGAAATATCTACACCGCTATCTGTATAAACATGGAAATATCTACACCTCTATGTGTATTAACGTGGAAATATCTCCATTGCTATCTGTATAAACATGGACATATCTCCACCGCAATCTGTATAAACATGAAAATATCTACACAGCTATCTCTATAAACATGGAAATATCTACACTGCCATCTCTACCAACATGAAAATATCTACACAGTCATCTGTAGAAATATGGAAATATCTACACCGCTATCTCTATAAACATGGAAAAATCAACACCATTATCTCTATGAACATGGAAATATCTACACCGCCATCTCTATAAACATGGAAATATCTACACCGCGATCAGTATAAACGTGGAAATATCTACACCGCTATCTCTATAAACATGGAAATATCTCCACTGCAATCTCTATAAACATAGAAATATCCACACCGCCATCTGTATAAACATGGAAATACTTACAAAGTTATCGGTATAAACATGGAAATATCTACACCGCCATCTGTATAAACATGGAATTACCTACACAGTCATGTGTAGGAACATGGAAATATCTACACTGCCATCTGTATAAAGATAGAAATATCTACACAGTCCTCTGTATAAATATGGAAATATCTGCATAGACTTCTGTATAAACCTGGAAATATCTGCACCGCTATCTGTATAAACATGGAAATATCTCCACCGTTATCTGTATACACATGGAAATATCTACACAGCCATCTGTATACACATGAAAATATCTACACTGCTATCTCTATAAACATGGAAATATTTACACCGCTATCTGTATAAACCTGGAAATATCTACACTGCTATCTCTATAAATATGGAAATATCTACACCGCCATCTGTATAAACATGGAAATAACTACACAGTCATGTGTAGGAACATGGAAATATCTACACCACCGTTTGTATACAGATGGAAATATCTACAACGTTATCTGTATAAACATGGAAATATCTACACAGTGATCTGTATAAACATGGAAATATGTACAGCACTCTCTGAATAAAGATGGAAATATCTACACAGCTTTCTGTAAAAACATGGAAATACCTACACAACTATCTGTATAAATATGGAAATATTTACACAGCTATCTCAATAAACATGGAAATATCTACACCGCTATCTCTATAAACATGGAAATATCTACACTGCCATCTGTATTAACATGGAAATATCTACACAGTCATCTGTATAAACCTGGAAATATCTACACTGTCATCTATATAAACATGGAAATATCTACAGAGAACTCTGTATAAACATGGAAATGTCGGCACAGCCATCTGTATAAACATGGAAATATCTACACCGCTATCTGTATGAACATGGAAATATCTACACCGCTATGTGTATTAACGTGGAAATATCTCCATTGCTATCTGTATAAACATGGACATATCTCCACCGCAATCTGTATAAACATGAAAATATCTACACCGCTATTTTTATAAACATGGAAATATCTACACTGCCATCTGTACCAACATGGAAATATCTACACAGTCATCTGTAGAAATATGGAAATATCTACACCGCTATCTCTATAACCATGGAAATAACTACACCGCTATCTCTGTAAACATGGAAATATCTACACCGCTATCTCCATCAACATGGAAATATATACACCACCATCTCTTTAAACATGGAGATATCTACAACGCCATCTACATAAACAAGAAAATATCTACATTGCCATCTATATAAACATGGAAATATCTACACCGCAATCTCTATACACATGGAAAAATCTACAGTGCCATTTGTAGAAAGATGGAAATCTCTACACCGCCATCTGTATAAACGTGGAAATATCTACACTGCTATCTGTATAAACATGGAAATATCTACACCACAATCTGTATAAACATGGAAATATCTCCACCGCTATCTGTAGAAACATGGAAATAACTACACCGCTATTTTTATTAACAAGGAAATATGTACACCGTGATCTTTAAAACATGGAAATATCTACACCGCTATCTGTATAAACATCGAAATAACTACACCGCTATTTGTATAAACAAGGAAATATCTACACCGTGATCTGTATAAACATGGTAATATCTACACCGCCATCTGTATAAACATGGAAATATCTACAATGCCATCTGTAGAAAGATGGAAATATCTACACCGCAATCTGCATAAACATGGAAATATCTACACCAATATCTGTAAAAACATGGAAATATCTACACCGCTATCTCTATAAACATGGAAACATCTACACCACGATCTGCATAAACATGGAAATATCTACACAGCTATCTCTATAAACATGGAAATACTTACACAGCGATCTGCATAAACATGGAAATATCTACACAGCCGTCTGTATAAACATGGAAATATCTCCACAGCCATCAGTATATACATGGAAATATCTACACCGCTATGTGTATAAACATGGAAATAACTACACCGCTATTTGTATAAACAAGGAAATATCTACACCGTGATCTGTATAAACATGGAAATATCTACACCGCTAATTGTATAAACAAGGAAATATCTACACCGCTATCAATATAAACATGGAAATAACTACACCGCTATCTGTATAAACATAGAAATATCTACACCGCCATCTACATATCCATGGAAATATCTGTGCCACCATCTGTATAAACATGGAAATATATACACGGTCATCTGTGTATAGATGGAAATATCAACACCGCCATCTGTATAAACATGGAAATATCTACTCCGCGGTGTGTATAAACATAGAAATATCTAAAACGCTATGTGTATAAACATGGAAATATCTACACCGCTATCTCTATAAACATGGAAATATCTACACCGTTATCTGTATAAACATGGAAATATTTACACTGCTATCTGTATATACATGGAAATATCTACACCGTTATCTGTATAAATATGGAAATATCTACACCGCTATCTCTATAAACATGGAAATATCTACACCGCCATCTCTATAAACATGGAAATATCTACACCACTATCTGTATAAACATGGAAATATCCACACCGCTATCTCTATAAACATGGAAAAATCAACACCGTTATCTCAATGAACATGGAAATATCTACACCGCCATCTCTATAAACATGGAAATATCTACACCGTGATCAGTATAAACGTGGAAATATCTACAACGCTATCTCTATAAACATGGAAATATCTCCACTGCTCTCTCTATAAACATCGAAATATCTACACCGCCATCTGTATAAACATGGAAATACTTACAAAGTTATCGGTATAAACACTGAAATGTCTACAACGCCATCTGTATAAACATGGATATATCTACACTGCCATGTGTATATACATGGAAATATCTACACCGCTATCTATATAAACATGGAAATAACTACACCGCTATCTGTATAAACTTGGAAATATCTACACCGCTATCTACATATCCATGGAAATATCTGCGCCACCGTCTGTATAACCATGGAAATATCTGCACGGTCATCTGTGTATAGATGGAAATATCAACACCGCCATCTGTATAAACATGGAAATATCTACTCCGCGGTCGGTATAAACATAGAAATATCTAAACCGCTATCTGCATAAACATGGAAATATCTACACCGCTATCTCTATAAACATGTAAATATCTACACCGTGATCTCTATAAACATGGAAATATTTACACTGCTATCTGTATATACATGGAAATATCTACACCGTTATCTGTATAAATATGGAAATATCTACACTGCTATCTCTATAAACATGGAAATATCTACACCGCCATCTGTATAAACATGGAAATATCTACACTGCTATCTCTATAAACATGGAAATATCTACAATGCCATCTGTAAAAACATGGAAATACCTATACAGTCATCTGTATAAACATGGAAATATCTGCACCACCATCTGTATAAACATGAAAATATCTACAATGCCATCTGCATACACATGGAAATACCTAAACGGCTATCTGTGTATAGATGGAGACATCAACACCGCCTTCTGTACAAACATGGAAATATCTACACCGCTATCTGTATAAACATGGAAATACCTACACTGCGGTCTGTATAAACATGGAAATATCTGCACCGGTATCTGTATAAACATAGAAATATCTACACCACGATCTGTATAAACATGGAAATATATACACCGCTATCTGTATAAACATGGAAATATCTGCACCGCTATCTCTATAAACATGGAAACGTCTACAAAGCCATCTGTATAAACATGGAAATACCTACACCGTCATGTGTAGGAACATGGAAAAATCTACACTGTCATCTGTATAAACATAGAAATATCTACACAGCCCTCTGTATAAATATGGAATTATCTGCATAGGCATCTGTATAAACATGGAAATATCTGCACCGCTATCTGTATAAACATGGAAATTTCTCCACCGTTATCTGTATAAACATGGAAATATCTACAGCGCCATCTCTATAAACATTGAAATATCTACACCGCCATCAGTAAAAACATGGAAATATCTACACAGTCATCCGAATAAACATGGAAATATCTACACCACCATCAGTATAAACATGGAAATAGCTACAATACCATCTGTATACACATGGAAATATCTACACAGACATCTGTATAAATATGGAAATATCTACACCGCCAGCTGTATAAACATGGAAATATCTACACTGCCATCTGTAGAAAGATGGAAATATCTACACCGCTATCTCTATAAATATGGAAATATCTACACCGCCATCTCTATAAACATGAAAATATCTACACTGCCATCTCCATAAAGATGGAAATATCTACTCCGCCATGTGTATAAACACGGAAATATCTACACCACCATCTGTGTAAACATGGAAATGTCTACACCGCTATCTGTATAAACATGGAAATAACTACACCGCCATCTGCATGTCCATGGAAATATCTACACCGCCATCTGTATAAACATGGAAATATCTACACGTCCATCTCTGTATACATGGAAATATCAACACCGCCATCTGTACAAACATGGAAATATCTACACCGCTATCTCTATAAACATGGAAATATCTGCACTGCCATTTGTAAAAACATGGAAATACCTATACAGTCATCTATATAAACATGGAAATATCTACAATGCCATCTGTATACACATGGAAATATCTACACAGCCATCTGTATAAACATGTAAATATCTACACTGCTATCTCTATAAACATGGAAATATCTACACCGCCATCTCTATAAACATGAATATATCTACACTGCCATCTCCATAAACATGAAAATATCTACACTGCCATCTCCAAAAACATGGAACTAACTACTCCGCCATCTGTATAAACATGGAAGCATCTACACCGCCATCTGTGTGAACAAGGAAATATCTACAATGCCATCTGTATAAAGATATAAATATCTGCACCGCGAGCTGTGTAAACATGGAAATATCTACATCGCTATCTGTATAAACGTGGAAATACCAACACCGCTATCGGTATAAACATGGAAATACCTACAACGCCATCTATATAAACATGGAAATATCTACACCGCTATGTCTATAAACATGGAAATACCTACACCGCTATCTCTATAAACATGGAAATATCCACACCGCCATCTGCATATCCATGGAAATATCTACAACGCCATCTGTATAAAGATGGAAATACCTACATGGCAATCTGTGTACAGATGGAAATATCAACACCGCCATCTGTACAAACATGGAAATATCTACCCCGCTATCTGTATAAACATAGAAATATCTAAACTGCAGTCTGTATAAACATGGAAATATCTACACCGGTATATGTATAAACATGGAAATATCTACACCACGATGTGTATAAACATGGAAATATTTATACCGCTATCTGTATAAACCTGGAAATATCTACACTGCTATCTCTGTAAATATGGAAATATCTACACCGACATCTGTATAAACATGGAAATAACTACACAGTCATGTGTAGGAACATGGAAATATCTACAACACCGTTTGAATAAATATGGAAATATCTACACCGCAATCTCTATAAACAAGGAAAAATCTACACTGCCATTTGTAGAAAGATGGAAATTTCTACACTGCCATCTGTATAAACGTGGAAATATCTAAAGCGCTATCTGTATAAATGTGAAATACCAAAACCACTATCTCTATAAAAATTTAAATATCTACACTGCTATCTGTATAAACATGGAAATATCCTCACTGCTATCTCTATGAACATGGATATATCTACACCGCTATCTCTATGAATATGGAAATATCTACACCGCCATCTCTATAAACATGGAAATATCTACACCGCCGTCTGTATAAACATGGAAATATCTACACCGACATCTGTATAAACATGGAAATATTTATACCGCTATCTGTATAAACCTGGAAATATCTACACTGCTATCTCTATAAATATGGATATATCTACACCGCCATCTGTATAAACATGGAAATAACTACACAGTCATGTGTAGGAACATGGAAACATCTACAACACCGTTTGTATAAAGATGGAAATATCTACAACGATGTCTGTATAAAAATGGAAATATCTACACAGTGATCTGTATAAACATGGAAATATGTACAGCACTCTCTGAATAAAGATGGAAATATCTACACCGCTATCTGTAAAAACATGTAAATATCTACACCACTATCTGTAAATATGGAAATATTTACACCGCTATCTCATTAAACATGGAAATATCTACACTGCGATCTGTATAAACATGGAAATATCTACACCGCGATCTGTAAAAACATGGAAATATCTTCACCACGATCTGTATAAACATGGAAATATCTACACCGCTATCTGAATAAACATGGTAATAACTACACCACCATCTATATAAACATGGAAATATCTACACCGCCATCTGAATAAACATGGAAATAACTACAATGCCATCTGTAGAAAGATGGAAATATCTACACCGCAATCTGTGTAAACATGGAAACATCTACACCAATATCTGTAAAAACATGGAAATATCTACACCGCTATCTGTATAAACATGGAAATATCTACACCGCGATCTCCATAAACATGGAAATATCTACACCGCGATCTGTACAAACATGGAAATATCTACACCGCTATCTGTATAAACATGGAAATATTTACACAGCTATCTCTATAAACATGGAAATATTTACACCGCGATCTGCATAAACATGGAAATATCTACACCGCGATCTGTATAAACATGGAAATACCTACAAAGTCATCTGTATAAACATGGAAATATCTACACAGCCTTCTGTATAAACATGGAAATATCCACAAAGCCATCTGTATATACATGGAAATATCTACACCGCTATCTGTATAAACATCAAAATAACTACACCGCTATTTGTATAAACAAGGAAATATCTACACCGTGATCTGTATAAAGATGGAAATAACTACACTGCTATTTGTATAAACAAGGAAATATCTACACCGCCATCTGTTTAAACATGGAAATATATACACAGACATCTGTTTATACATGGAAATATCTACACCGCTATCTGTATAAACATGCTAATAACTACACCGCTATCTGTATAAATGTGGAAATATTTCCACCGCTATCCCTATAAACATGGTAATATCAACACCGCGATCTTTATAAACATGGAAATATCTACACCATGATCTGTATAAACATGGAAATATCTACACCGCGATCTGTATAAACATGGAAATATCTACACCGTGATCTGTATAAACATGGAAATATCTACACTGCCATCTCTATATACATGGAAATATCTACACCCCTATCTGTATTAACATGGAAATATCCACACCGCTATCTCTATAAACATGGAAAAATCAACACCGCTATCTCTATGAACATGGAAATATCTACACCGCAATCTCTATAAACATGGAAATATCTACACCGCGATCAGTATAAACGTGGAAATATCTACACCGCTATCAGTATAAACATGGAAATATCTCCACTGTTATCTCTATAAACATGGAAATATCTACACCGCCATCTGTATAAATCTGGAAATATCTACACTGCCATGTGTATATACATGGAAATATCTACACCGCTATCTATATAAACATGGAAATAACTACACCGCTATCTGTATAAACATGGAAATACCTACACCGCCATCTACATATCCATGGAAATATCTGCGCCGCCATCTGTATAAACATGGAAATATCTACACGGTCATCTGTGTATAGATGGAAATATCAACACCGCCATCTGTATAAACATGGAAATATCTACACCGCGGTCTGTATAAACATGGAAATATCTAAACCGCTATCTGTATAAACATGGAAATATCTACACCGCTATCTCTATAAACATGGATGTATCTACACCGTGATCTGTATAAACATGGAAATATTTACACTGCTATCTGTATAAACATGGAAATACCTACACCGTTATCTGTATAAATATGGAAATATCTACACCGCTATCTCAATAAACATGGAAATACCTACACCGCCATCTTTATAAACATGGAAATATCTGCACCGCTATCTCTATAAACATGGAAATATCTACAAAGCCATCTGTATAAACATGGAAATAACTACACAGTCATGTGGAGGAACATGGAAATATCTACACTGCCATCTGTATAAACATGGAAATATCTACAGCGCCATCTGTATAAACATGGAAATATCTACACTGCCATCTGTACACACATGGATATATTTACACAGCCATCTGTATAAACATGGAAATATCTACACCGGTATCTCTATAAACATGGAAATATCTACACCGCTATCTGTATAAACATGGACATATCTACAACGCTATCTGTATAAACAGGGAAATATCTCCACCGCTATCTGTATAAACCTGGAAATATCTACACCGCTATCTGTATGAACATGGAAATATCTACACCGCTATCTGTATAAACATGGAAATATATACAATGCTATCTGTGTAAGCATGGAAATATCTACACAGCTATCTGTGTAAACTTGTAAATATCTACACAGCTATCTGTGTAAAAACGGAAATATCTACACAGCAATCTGTGCAAACATGGAAATAACTACCCTGCTATCTCTGTAAACAAGGAAATATCTACACCGCTATTTGCATAAACATGGAAATATCTATACCACAATCTCTATAAACATGGAAATATCTCCACCGCTATCTGTATAAACATGAAAATATCTTCACCGCTATCTGTATAATCATGGACATATCTACACCGCAATCTGTATAAACATGGAAATATCTACCACGGTATGTGTGTAAACATGGAAATGTCTACACAGCTATCTGTGTAAACTTGGAAATGTCTACACAGCTATCTGCGTAAACATGGAAATATCTACACGGCCTTCTGTGCAAATATGGAAATAACTACACCGCTATCTCTGTAAGCTTGGAAATATCTACACCGCTACGTGTATAAACATGGAAATAACTACATCGCAATCTGTATAAACATGGAACTACCTACAACGCTATCTGTATAAATATGGAAATATCTACACCGCTATCTCTATAAACTTGGAAATACCTACACCACTTTCTCTATAAACATGAAAATATCTACACTGCTATCTCTATATACATGGAAATATCTACACCTCCATCTCTATAAACATGAAATTATCTACACCGCCATCTTCAGAAACATGGATGTAACTACACCGCCATCTGTATAAACATGGAAATATCTACACCACTATCTGTATAAACATGGAAATATCTTCACTGCCATCTGTATAAACATGGAAATATCAACACCATCATCTGTATAAAGATGGAAATATCTACACCGAAATCTGTATAAATATGGAAATAACTACACCGCTATCTCTATAGACATGGAAATATCTACACCGCTATCTGTATAAACATGGAAATATCTACACTGCCATCTGTATAAAGATGGAAATATCTACACCGCGAGTTGTATAAACATGGAAACATCTACACCGCTATCTGTATAAACATGGAAATACCAACACCGCTATCGGTATAAACATGGAAATATCAACAACGCCATCTATATAAACATGGAAATATCTACACCGCTATGTCTATAAACATGGAAATACCTACACCGCTATCTCTGTAACCATGGAAATATCTACACCGCTATCTGTATAAACATGGAAATATTCACACCGCGATCTGTATAAACATGGAATTATCTACACCGAAAACTGTATAAATATGGAAATAACTACACCGCGATCTGTATAAACATGCTAATAACTACACCGCTATCTGTATAAATGTGGAAATATTTGCACCGCTATCTCTATAAATATGGTAATATCAACACCACGATCTGTATAAACCTGGAAATATCTACACCATGATCTGTATAAACATGGAAATATTCACACCGCAATCTGTATAACATGGAAATATCTACACCGTGATCTGTATAAACATGGAAATATCTACACGGCCATCTTCTATAAACACGGAAACATCTACACCCCTATCTGTATAAACATGGAAATATCCACAGAGCTATCTCTATAAACATGGAAAAATCAACACCGCTATCTCTATGAACATGGAAATATCTACACCGCCATATCTATAAACATTGAAATATCTACACCGTGATCAGTATAAACATGGAAATATCTACACCGCTATGTGTATAAACATGGAAATATCTCCACTGCTATCTCTATAAACATCGAAATATCTACTCTGCCATCTGTATAAACATGGAAATACTTACAATGTTACCTGGATAAACCTAGAAATATCTACAGCGCTATCTGTATAAACTTGGAAATATCTGCACCTCTATCTGTATAAACATGGAAATATCTACACGGCGATCTGTATAAACTTGGAAATATCTACACTGCGATCTGTATAAACATGGAAATATCTACACAGCTATCTCTATAAACATGGAAATATCTATACCGCCATCTGTATAAACATGGAAATACCTACAAAGTCATCTGTATAAACATTGAAATATCTACACAGCCATCTGTATAAACAGGGAAATATCTACACAGCCATATATACACATGGAAATATCTACACCGCAATCTGTATAAACATGGAAAAAACTACACCACTATTTGTATAAACAAGGAAATATCTACACTGCCATGTGCTTAAACATGGAAATATATACACAGACACCTGTTTATACATGGAAATATCTACACCGCTATCTGTATAAACATGCTAATAACTACACTGCTATCTGTATAAATGTGGAAATATTTGCACCGCTATCCCTATGAACATGGTAATATAAACACCGCGATCTGTATAAACATGGAAATATCTACACCATGATCTGTATAAACATGGAAACATCTACACCGTGATCTGTATAAACATGGAAATATCTACACCGCCATCTCTATAAACATGGAAATATCTACACCACTATCTGTATAAACATGGAAATATCCACACCGCTATCTCTATAAACATGGAAAAATCAACACCGCTATCTCTATGAACGTGGAAATATCTACACCGCCATCTCTATAAACATGGAAATATCTGCACCGCGATCAGTATAAACATGGAAATATCTACACCGCTATCTGTATAAACATGGAAATATCTCCACTGCTATCTCTATAAACATCGAAATATCTACACCGCCATCTGTATAAACATGGAAATACTTACAATGTTATCTGTATAAACATGGAAATATCTACACCGCCATCTGTATAAACATGGAAATGTCTACACAGCCATGTGTATATACATGGAAATATCTACACCGCTATCTTTATAAACATGGAAATAACTACACCGCTTTCTGTATAAACATGGAAATATTTACACCGCCATCAACATATGCATACAAATATCTGCGCCGCCATCTGTATAAACATGGAAATATCTACACGGTCATCTGTGTATAGATGGAAATATCAACACCGCCATCTGTACAAACATGGAAATATCTGCAACGCTATCTGTATAAACATGGAAATATTTACACCGCGGTCTGTATAATCATGGAAATATCTACATCGCTATCTGTAGGAACATGGAAATATCTACACCGCTATCTCTATAAACATGGAAATATCTACACCGTGATCTTTATAAACATTGAAATATTTACACTGCTATCTGTATAAACATGGAAATATCTATACCATTATCTGTATAAATATGGAAATATCTACACCGCTATCTCTATAAACATGGAAATATCTACACCGCCATCTGTATAAACATGGAAATATCTACACTGCTATCTCTATAAACATGGAAATATCTACAATGCCATCTGTAAAAACACGGAAATACCTATACAGTCATCTGTAGAAACATGGAAATATCTACAACACCATCTGTATAAACATGGAAATATCTACAATGTCATCTGTATACACATGGAAATATCTACAAGGCAATCTGTGTATAGATGGAAACATCAACACCGCCATCTGTACAAAAATGGAAATATCTAAACCGCTATCTCTATAAACATGGAAATACCTACACTGCGGTCTGTATAAACATGGAAATATCTACACCGGTATCTGTATAAACATGGAAATATCTACACCGCGATCTGTATAAACATGGAAATATCTACACCACGATCTGTATAAACATGGAAATATCTACACCGCGATCTGTATAAACATGGAAATATCTACACCGTGATCTGTATAAACATGGAAATATCTACACCGCCATCTCTATAAACACGGAAATATCTACACCCCTATCGGTATAAACATGGAAATATCCACACAGCTATCTCTATAAACATGGAAAAATCAACACCGCTATCTCTATGAACATGGAAATATCTACACCGCCATCTCTATAAACATGGAAATACCTACACCGCTATCTGTGTAAATTTGGCAATACCTACACCGCAATCTGTGCAAAGATGGAAATACCAACACCACTATCTCTGTAAACATGGAATTATCTACACCGATATCTGTATAAACATGGAAATGTCTACACTGCCATCTGTATAAACATGGAAATAACTACACCGCTTTCTCTATAAACAAGAAAATATCTACACTGCTATCTCTTTATACATGTAAATATCTACACCTCCATCTCTAAAAACATGAAAATATCTACACCGCCATCTTCAGAAAAATGGATGTATCTACACCGCCATGTGTATAAACATGGAAATATCGACACCACTATCTGTATAAACATGGAAATATCTTCACTGCCATCTGTATAAACATGGAAATATCTACACCACCATCTGTATAAAGATGGATATATCTACACCGCAATCTGTATAAACATGGAAATAACTACACCGCTATCTCTATAGACATGGAAATATCTACAGCGCTATCTGTATAAACATGGAAATATCTACACCGCCATCTGTATAAACATGGAAATACCAACACCGCTATCTGTATAAACATAAAAATATCTACAACGCTATCTCTATAAACATGAAAATACTTACACCACCATCCCTATAAACCTGGAGATATTTACACCGCTATCTCTATAAACATAAAAATAACTACACCGCCATCTCTATAAACATGGAAATATCTACACCGCCATCTGAAAAAACATGGAAATATCTACACAGACATCTGTATAATCATGGAAATATCTACACTGCCATCTGTATAAACTTGGAAATATCTACACTGACATCTGTAGAAAAATGGAAATGTCTACAAAGCGATCTGTATAAACATGGGAATTTCTACAACGCTACCTGTATAAACATGGAAATATCTACACCGCTATCTGTATCAACATGGAAATAACTACACCGCAATCTGTATAAACACTGAAATATCTACTATGCTATCTCTGTAAACATGGAAATATCTACACAGCTATCTGTGTAAACTTGGAAATAACTACACCGCTATCTGTGAAAATTTGGCAATACCTACACCGCAATCTGTGCAAAGATGGAAATACCTACACCGCTATCTCTGTAAACATGGAAATATCTACACCAATATCTGTATAAACATGGAAATATCTACACTGCCATCTGTATAAAATGGAAATATCTACACCGCCATCTGTACACACATGGAAATATCTACACAGCCATCTGTATAAACATGGAAATATCTACACTGCTATCTCTATAAACATGGAAATAACTACACCGCTATCTCTATAAACATGGAAATACCTACACCGCTATCTGTACAAACATGGAAATATCTACATCGCTATCTGTATAAACAGGGATATATCTCCACCGCTATCTGTATAAACATGGAAATATCTACACCGCTATCTGTATAAACATGGAAATATCTACACTGCTATCTGTATAAACATGAAAATATCTACAACGCTATCTGTGTGAACATGGAAATATCTACACAGCTATCTGTGTAAACTTGGAAATATCTACACAGCTATCTGTGTAAAAATGGAAATATCTACACAGCAATCTGTGCAAAGATGGAAATATCTACACTGCTATCTCTGTAAACATGGAAATATCTACACCGCTATCTGTATAAACATGGAAATATCTATACCGCAGTCTCTATAAACATGGAAATATCTCCACGCCATCTGTATAAACATGAAAATATCTACACCGTTTTCTGTATAAACATGGACATATCAACACCGCAATCTGTATAAACATAGAAATATCTACAACGCTATGTGTGTAAACATGGAAATACCTACACAGCTATCTGTGTAAACTTGGAAATATCTACACAGCTATCTGCGTAAACATGGAAATATCTACATGGAAATATGTGCAAAGATGGAAATAACTACACCACTATCTCTGTAAACATGGAAATATCTACACCGCTACCTGTATAAACATGGAAATATCTGCACCGCCGTCTGTATAAACAAGGAAATATCTACACCGCCATCTGTAGAAACATGGAAATATCTACACCGCAATCTGTATAAACATGGAAATACCTACACCGCCATCTGTACAAACATGGAAATATCTACACCGCTATCTCTATAAACATGGAAATACCTACACCGCTTTCTCTATAAACATGGCAATATCTACACTGCAATCTCTATATTCATGGAAATATCTACACCGCCGTCTCTATAAACATGAAAATATCTCCACCGCCATGTTCAGAAACATGGATGTATCTACACCGCCATCTGTATAAACTTGGAAATATCTACACCACTATCTGTATAAACATGGAAATGTCTTCACTTCTATCTGTAAAAACATGGAAATATCTACACCGCCATCTGTATAAAGATGTAAATATCTAAACAGCAATCTGTACAAATACGGAAATACCTACACCGCTATCTCTTTAGACATGGAAATATCTACACAGCTATCTGTATAAACATGGAAATATCTCCACTCCCATTTGTATAAAGATGGAAATATCCACATCGTGAGCTGTATAATCATGGAAATATCTACACCGCTATCTCTATAAACATGGAAGTAGCAACACCCACATCTGTATAAACATGGAAATATCTACACCGCTATCTCTATAAACATGAAAATACTTACACCACCATCGCTATAAACATGGAAATATTTACACCGCTATCTCTATAAACATAGAAATAACTACAACGCCATCTCTATAAACATGGAAATAGCTACACCGCCATCTGCATAAACATGGAAATATCTACACAGACATCTGTATAAACTTGGAAATATATTCACTGACATCTGTAGAAAGATGGAAATATCTACAAAGCGATCTGTATAATGATGGGAATTTCTACACCTCTACCTGTATAAACATGGAAATATCTACACTGCTATCTGTATCAACATGATAATAACTACACCGCAATCTGTATAAACATGGAAATATCTACACAGCAATCTGTGCAAACGTGGAAATATCTACACCGCAGTGTGTATAAACATGGAAATGTCTACACCCCTATCTGTATAAACATGGAAATAACTACACCTCTAGCTGTATAAACATGGAAACTTTTACACCTCTATCTGTATAAACATGGAAATATCTCCACCGCTACCTTTTAAACACGGAAATATCTACACCGGTATCTTTAAAAACATGGAAATACCTACACTGCTATCTCTATAAACAATGAAATATCTACAACGCTATCTGTGTAAACATGGAAATATCTACACAGCTATCTGGGTAAACTTGGAAATATCTACACCACAATCTGTGTAAGCATGGAAATATCTACAGCGCTATCTGTGTTAACATGGAAATATTTACAACGCAATCTCTGTAAACAGGGAAATATCTACACAGCTAACTGTAAAACGTGGAAATATCTACACCACTATCTGTATAACCCTGAAAATATCTACACCGCTATCTGTATAAACATGGAAATATCCACAATGATATCTCTGTAAACATGGAAATATCGACACAGGTATCTGTGTAAACTTGGAAATATCTACACCGCTATCTGTGTAAAGTTTGCAATGTCTACACCGCAATCTGTGCAAAGATGGAAATATCTTTACCGCTATATCTGTAAACAAGGAAATATCTACACTACTATATGTATAAACATGGAAATATCTACACCGCCATCTGTATAAACATGGAAATAACTACACAGCCTTCTGTATAAACATGGAAATATCTACACCGCTATCTCTATAAACATGGAAATATCTACACCGCTATCTGTATAAACATGGAAATATCTACACCGCTATCTGTATAAACATGGAAATATCTACACCGCTATCTGTATTAACATGGAAATATCTACACCGCGATCTGTATAAACATGGAAATACCTTCACCACGATCTGTATAAACATGGAAATATCTACACAGCTATCTGTATAAACATGGTAGTATCTACACCACCATCTATATAAACATGGAAATATCTACACCGCCATCGGTATAAACATGGAAATATCTACAATGCCATCTGTAGAAAGATGGACATATTTACACCGCCATCTGTACAAACATGGAAATATCTACACCGCTATCTCTATTAACATGGAAATATCTGAACTGCCATCTGTAAAAACATGGAAATATCCACACCGCTCTCTCTATAAACATGGAAAAATCAACACCGCTATCTCTATGAACATGGAAATATCTACACCGCCATCTCTATAAACATGGAAATATCTACACCACGATCAGTATAAACATGGAAATATCTACACCGCTATCTGTATAAACATGGAAATAACTCCATTGCTATCTCTATAAACATCGAAATATCTACACCGCCATCTGTATAAACATGGAAATACTTACAAAGTTATCTGTATAAACATGGAAATATTTACACCGCTATCTGTATAAACATGGAAATTTCTACACCGCTATCTGAATAAATATGGAAATATCTACACCGCTGTCTCTATAAACATTGAAATATCTACACCGCCATCTGTATAAACATGGAAATACCAATACAGTCATCTGTGTAAACATGGAAATATCTACACCACCATCTGTATAAACATGGAAATATCTACAATGCCATCTGTATACACATGGAAATACCTACACGGGAATCTGTGTATAGATTGTAACTTCAACACCGCCATCTGTACAAACATGGAAATATCTACACAGCTATCTCTATAAACATGGAAATATCTACACTGCGGTCTGTATAAACATGGAAATATCTACACCGGTATCTGTATAAACATGGAAATATCTACACACGATCTGTATAAACATGGAAATATATACACCGCTATCTATATAAACATGGAAATATCTGCACCGCTATCTCTATATACATGGAAATATCTACAAAGCCATCTGTATAAACATGGAAATACCTACACAGTCATGTGTAGGAACATGGAAATATCTACACTGCCATCTCTATAAACATAGAAATATCTACACAGCCCTCTGCATAAATATGGAAATATCTGCTTAGGCATCTGTGTAAACTTGGAAATATCTGCCCCGCTATCTGTATAAACATGGAAATACGTACACCGCTGTCTCTATAAACATGGAAATATGTACACCGCTTTGTGTATAAACATGGAAATATCTCCACTGCTGTCTGTATAAACATGGAAATATCTCCACCGTTATCTGTTTAAACATGGAAATATCTACAGCGCCATCTCTATAAACATTGAAATATCTACACTGCCATCTGTAAATACATGGAAATATCTACAGAGTCATCTGAATACACTTGGAAATATCTACACCACCATCTGTATAAACTTGGAAATACCTACAATTCCATCTCTATACACATGGAAATATCTACACAGACATCTGTATAAATATGGAAATATCTACACGGCCATCTCTATAAACATGGAAATATCTACACTGCCATCTGTAGAAAGATGGAAATATGTACACCGCTATCTCTATAAATATGGAAATATCAACACCGCCATCTCTATAAACATGAAAATATCTACACTGCCATCTCCATAAAGATGGAAGTATCTACTCCATCATGTGTATAAACACGGAAATATCTACACCACCATCTGTGTAAACATGGAAATATCTAAACCGCTATCTGTATAAACATGGAAATAACTACACCGCCATCTGCATGTCCATGGAAATATCTACGCCGCCATCTGTATAAACATGGAAATATCTACTCGGCCATCTGTGTATAGATGGAAATATCAGCACCGCCGTTTGTACAAACATGGAATTATGTACACCGCTATCTCTGTAAACATGGAAATATCTGAACTGCCATCTGTAAAAACATGGAAATACCTATACAGTCAACTGTATAAACATGGAAACATCTACAATGCCATCTGTATACACATGGAAATATCTACACTGCCATCTGTATAAACATGTAAATATCTACACTGATATCTCTATAAACATGGAAATATCTACACCGCCATCTCTATAAACATGAAAATATCTACACTGCCATCTCCATAAACATGGAAGTAACTACTCCGCCATCTGTATAAACATGGAAACATCTACACCGCCATCTGTGTGAATAAGGAAATATCTACAATGCCATCTGTATAAAGATATAAATATCTGCACCGCGAGCAGTATAAACATGGAAATATCTACATCGCTATCTGTATAAACGTGGAAATAACAACACCGCTATCGGTATAAACATGGAAATATCTACAACGCCATCTATATAAACATGGAAATATCTACACCCCTATGTCTATAAACATGGAAGTACCTACAACGCTATATCTATAAACATGGAAATATCTACACCGCTATCTGTATAAACATGGAAATATCTACACCGCTATCTGTATAAACACGGAAATATCTACACCGCGATCTGTATAAACATGGAAATATCTACACCGCGATCTGTATAAACATGGAAATACCTTCACCACGATCTCTATAAACATGGAAATATCTACACAGCTGTCTGTATAAACATGGTAATGTCTACACCACCATCTATATAAACATGGAAATATCTACACCGCTATCGGTATAAACATGGAAATATCTACAATGCCATCTGTAGAAAGATGGAATTATTTACACCGCAATCTGTGTAAACATGGAAATATCTACACCGATATCTGTGAAAACATTTAAATATCTACACCCCTATTTGTATAAACATGGAAATATCCACACCGCTCTCTCTATAAACATGGAAAAATCAACACCGCTATCTCTATGAACATGGAAATATCTACACAGCCATCTCTATAAACATGGAAATATCTACACCACGGTCAGTATAAACATGGAAATATCTACACCGCTATCTGTATAAACATGGAAATAACTCCACTGCTATCTATATAAACATCGAAATATCTAGAACGCCATCTGTATAAACATGGAAATACTTACAAAGTTATCTGTATAAACATGGAAATATCTACACCGCCATCTGTATAAACATGGAAATATCTACACAGCCATGTGTATATACATGGAAATATCTACACCGCTATCTATATAAACATGGAAATAACTACACCACTCTCTGTATAAACCTGGAAATATCTACACCGCCAACTACATATCCATGGAAATATCTGCACCGCCATCTGTATAAACTTGGAAATATCTACACGGTCATCTGTGTAGAGATGGAAATATCAACACCGCCATCTGTACAAACATGGAAATATCTGCTCCGCTATCTGTATAAACATGGAAATATCTACTCCGCTATCTGCATAAATATGGAAATATATACACCGCTATCTCTATAAACATGGAAATGTCAACACCGCTATCTGTATAAACATGGAAATATCTAAATGGCTATCCCTAAAAACATGGAAATATCAACACCGCCATCTCTATAAACATGAAAATATCTGCACTGCCATCTCCATAAAGATGAAAGTATCTACTCCATCATGTGTATAAACCCGGAAATATCTACACCACCATCGGTGTAAACATGGAAATATCTACACCGCTAACTGTATAAACATGGAAATAACTCCATTGCTCTCTCTATAAACATCGAAATATCTACACCGCCATCTGTATAAACATGGAAATACTTACAAAGTTATCTGTATAAACATGGAAATATCTACTCGGCCATCTGTGTATAGATGGAAATATCAGCACCGCCATTTGTACAAACATGGAATTATGTACACCGCTATCTCTGTAAACATGGAAATATCTGAACTGCCATCTGTACAAACATGGAAATACCTATACAGTCATCTGTATAAACATGGAAATATCTACAATGCCATCTGTATACACATGGAAATATCTACACTGCCATCTGAATAAACCTGTAAATATCTACACTGATATCTCTATAAACATGGAAATATCTACACCGCCATCTCTATAAACATGAAAATATCTACACTGCCATCTCCATAAACATGGAAGTAACTACTCCGCCATCTGTATAAACATGGAAACATCTACACCGCCATCTGTGTGAATAAGGAAATATCTACAATGCCATCTGTATAAAGATATAAATATCTGCACCGCGAGCAGTATAAACATGGAAATATCTACATCGCTATCTGTATAAACGTGGAAATACCAACACCGCTATCGGTATAAACATGGAAATATCTACAACGCCACCTATATAAACATGGAAATATCTACACTCCTATGTCTATAAACATGGAAATATCTACACCGCTATCTGTATAAACATGGAAATACCAATACAGTCATCTGTGTAAACATGGAAATATCTACACCACCATCTGTATAAACATGGAAATATCTACAATGCCATCTGTATACACATGGAAATACCTACACGGCAATCTGTGTATAGATGGAAACTTCAACACCGCCATCTGTACAAACATGGAAATATCTACACCGCTATCTGTATAAACATGGAAATATCTACACCGCTATCTGTATAAAGATGGAAATATCTACACCGCGATCTGTATAAACATGGAAATAACTACACCGCGATCTGTATAAACATGGAAATACCTTCACCACGATCTGTATAAACATGGAAATATGTACACAGCTGTCTGTATAAACATGGTATTATCTACACCACCATCTATATAAACATGGAAATATCTACACCGCCATCGGTATAAACATGGAAATATCTACAATGCCATCTGTAGAAAGATGGAAATATTTACACCGCAATCTGTGTAAACATGGAAATATCTACACCGATATCTGTAAAAACATGGAAATATCTACACCCCTATTTGTATAAACATGGAAATATCCACACCGCTCTCTCTATAAACATGGAAAAATCAACACCGCTATCTCTATGAACATGGAAATATCTACACCGCCATCTACATATCCATGGAAATATCTGCACCGCCATCTGTATAAACATGGAAATATCTACACGGTCATCTGTGTATAGATGGAAATATCAACACCGCCATCTGTACAAACATGGAAATATCTGCACCGCTATCTGTATAAACATGGAAATATCTACACCGTGGTCTGTATAAACATGGAAATAACTACACCGCTATCTGTATAAACATCGAAATATCTACACCGCTATCTTTATAAACATGGAAATTTCTACACTGTTATCTGTATAAATATGGAAATATCTACACCGCTATCTCTATAAACATGGAAATATCTACACCGCCATCTGTATAAACATGGAAATACCAATACAGTCATCTGTGTAAACATGGAAATATCTACACCACCATCTGTATAAACTTGGAAATATCTACAATGCCATCTGTATACACATGGAAATACCTACACAGCAATCTGTGTATAGATGGAAACATCAACACTGCCATCTGTACAAACATGGAAATATCTACACTGCTATCTCTATAAACATGGAAATATCTACACTGCGGTCTGTATAAACATGGAAATATCTACACCGTTATCTGTATAAACATGGAAATATCTACACCACGATCTGAATAAACATGGAAATATATACACCGCTATCTGTTTAAACATGAAAATATCTTCACCGCTATCTCTATAAACATGTAAATATCTACAAAGCCATCTGTATAAACATGGAAATACCTACACAGTCATGTGTAGGAACATGGAAATATCTACACTGCCATCTGTATAAACATAGAAATATCTACACAGCCCTCTGTATAAATATGGAAATATCTGCATAGGCATCTGTGTAAACATGGAAATATCTGCACCACTATCTATATGAACATGGAAATACCTACACCGCTGTCTCTATAAACATGGAAATATGTACACCGCTATGTGTATAAACATGGAAATATCTCCACTGCTGGCTGTATAAACATGGAAATATCTCCACCGTTATCTGTTTAAACATGGAAATATCTACAGCGCCATCTCTATAAACATTGAAATATCTACACTGCCATCTGTAAAAACATGGAAATGTCTACATAGTCATCTGAATAAACACGGAAATATCTACACCACCATCTGTATAAACTTGGAAATACCTACAATACCATCTGTATACACATGGAAATATCTACACAGACATCTGTATAAATATGGAAATACCTACACGGCCATCTGTATAAACATGGAAATATCTACACTGCCATTTGTAGAAAGATGGAAATATGTACACCGCTATCTCTATAAATATGGAAATATCTACACCACCATCTGTATAAACTTGGAAATACCTACAATACCATCTGTATACACATGGAAATATCTACACAGACATCTGTATAAATATGGAAATATCTTCACGGCCATCTGTATAAACATGGAAATATCTACACTGCCATTTGTAGAAAGATGGAAATATGTACACCGCTATATCTATAAATATGGAACTATCTACACCGCCATCTCTATAAACATGAAAATATCTACACTGCCATCTCCATAAAGATGGAAGTATCTACTCCATCATGTGTATAAACACGGAAATATCTACACCACCATCTGTGTAAACATGGAAATATCTACACCGCTATCTGTATAAACGTGGAAATACCAACACTGCTATCGGTATAAACATGGAAATATCTACAACGCCATCTATATAAACATGGAAATATCTACACCGCTATGTCTATAAACATGGAAATACCTACACCGCAATCTCTATAAACATGGAAATATCTACACCACTATCTGTATAAACATGGAAGTAACTACACCACTATCTGTATAAACATGGAAATATCTAAACCGCGATCTGTATAAACATGTAAATATCTACACCGCGATCTGTATAAACATGGAAATATCTACACCGCGATCTGTAGAAACATGGAAATACCTTCACCACGATCTGTATAAACATGGAAATATCTACACAGCTATCTGTATAAACATGGTAATATCTACACCACCATCTATATAAACATGGAAATATCTACACCGCCATCTGTATAAACATGGAAATATCTACAATGCCATCTGTAGAAAGATGGAAATATTTACACCGCAATCTGTAAACATGGAAATATCTACACCGATATCTGTAAAAACATGGAAATATCTACACCCCTATTTGTATAAACATGGAAATATCCACACCGCTCTCTCTATAAACATGGAAAAATCAACACCGCTATCTCTATGAACATGGGAATATCTACACCGCCATCTCTATAAACATGGAAATATCTACACCACGATCAGTATAAACATGGAAATATCTACACCGCTATCTGTATAAACATGGAAATATCTCCACTGCTATCTCTATAAACATCGAAATATCTACACCGCCATCTGTATAAACATGGAAATACTTACAAAGTTATCTGTATAAACATGGAAATATCTACAGCGCCATCTGTATAAACCTGGAAATATCTACACAGCCATGTGTATATACATGGAAATATCTACACTGCTATCTCAATAAACATGGAAATATCTACACCGCCATCTCTATAAACCTGAAAATATCTACACTACCCTTTCCATAAACATGGAAGTAACTACTCCACCATCTGTATAAACATGGAAACATCTACACCGCCATCTGTGTGAATAAGGAAATATCTACAATGCCATCTGTATAAAGATATAAATATCTGCACCGCGAGCTGTATAAACATGGAAATATCTACATCGCTATCTGTATAAACGTGGAAATACCAACACCGCTATCGGTATAAACATGGAAATATCTACAACGCCATCTATATAAACATGGAAATATCTACACCGCTATGTCTATAAACATGGAAATACCTACACCGCAATCTCTATAAACATGGAAATATCTACACCGCTATCTGTATAAACATGGAAATATCTACACCACTATCTGTATAAACATGGAAATATCTACACCGCGATCTGTATAAACATGGAAATATCTACACCGCGATCTGTATAAATATGGAAATATCTACACCGCTGTCTCTATAAACATTGAAATATCTACACCGCCATCTGTATAAACATGGAAATACCAATACAGTCATCTGTGTAAACATGGAAATATCTACACCACCATCTGTACAAACATGGAAATACCTACACCGCCATCGGTATAAACATGGAAATATCTACAATGCCATCTGTAGAAAGATGGCAATATTTACACCGCAATCTGTGTAAACATGGAAATATCTACACCGATATCTGTAAAAACATGGAAATATCTACACCCCTATTTGTATAAACATGGAAATATCCACACCGCTCTCTCTATAAACATGGAAAAATCAACACCGCTATCTCTATGAACATGGAAATATCTACACCGCCATCTCTATAAACATGGAAATATCTACACCACGATCAGTATAAACATGGAAATATCTACACCGCTATCTGTATAAACATGGAAATAACTCCATTGCTATCTCTATAAACATCGAAATATCTACACCGCCATCTCTATAAACATGGAAATACTTACAAAGTTATCTGTATAAACATGGAAATATTTACACCGCTATCTGTATAAACATGGAAATTTCTACACCGTTATCTGTATAAATATGGAAATATCTACACCGCTGTCTCTATAAACATTGAAATATCTACACCGCCATCTGTATAAACATGGAAATACCAATACAGTCATCTGTGTAAACATGGAAATATCTACACCACCATCTGTACAAACATGGAAATATCTACAATCCATCTGTATACACATGGAAATACCTACACGGCAATCTGTGTATAGATGGAAACTTCAACACCGCCATCTGTACAAACATGGAAATATCTACACAGCTATCTCTATAAACATGGAAATATCTACACTGCGGTCTGTATAAACATGGAAATATCTACACCGGTATCTGTATAAACATGGAAATATCTACACCACGATCTGTATAAACATGGAAATATATACACCGCTATCTGTATAAACATGGAATTATCTGCACCGCTATCTCTATATACATGGAAATATCTACAAAGCCATCTGTATAAACATGGAAATACCTACACAGTCATGTGTAGGAACATGGAAATATCTACACTGCCATCTGTATAAACATAGAAATATCTACACAGCCCTCTGTATAAATATGGAAATATCTGCATAGGCATCTGTGTAAACATGGAAATATCTGCACCGCTATCTGTATAAACATGGAAATACCTACACCGCTGTCTCTATAAACATGGAAATATGTACACCGCTTTGTGTATAAACATGGAAATATCTCCACTGCTGTCTGTATAAACATGGAAATATCTCCACCGTTATCTGTTTAAACATGGAAATATCTACAGCGCCATCTCTATAAACATTGAAATATCTACACTGCCATCTGTAAAAACATGGAAATATCTACAGAGTCATCTGAATACACTTGGAAATATCTACACCACCATCTGTATAAACTTGGAAATACCTACAATTCCATCTGTATACACATGGAAATATCTACACAGACATCTGTATAAATATGGAAATATCTACACGGCCATCTCTATAAACATGGAAATATCTACACTGCCATCTGTAGAAAGATGGAAATATGTACACCGCTATCTCTATAATTATGGAAATATCAACACCGCCATCTCTATAAACATGAAAATATCTACACTGCCATCTCCATAAAGATGGAAGTATCTACTCCATCATGTGTATAAACACGGAAATATCTACACCACCATCTGTGTAAACATGGAAATATCTACACCGCTATCTCTATAAACATGGAAATAACTACACCGCCATCTGCATGTCCATGGAAATATCTACGCCGCCATCCGTATAAACATGGAAATATCTACTCGGCCATCTGTGTATAGATGGAAATATCAGCACCGCCGTTTGTACAAACATGGAATTATGTACACCGCTATCTCTGTAAACATGGAAATATCTGAACTGCCATCTGTAAAAACATGGAAATACCTATACAGTCATCTGTATAAACATGGAAACATCTACAATGCCATCTGTATACACATGGAAATATCTACACTGCCATCTGTATAAACATGTAAATATCTACACTGATATCTCTATAAACATGGAAATATCTACACCGCCATCTCTATAAACATGAAAATATCTACAATGCCATCTCCATAAACATGAAAATATCTACACTGCCATCTCCATAAACATGGAAGTAACTACTCCGCCATCTGTATAAACATGGAAACGTCTACACCGCCATCTGTGTGAATAAGGAAATATCTACAATGCCATCTGTATACAGATATAAATATCTGCACCGCGAGCAGTATAAACATGGAAATATCTACATCGCTATCTGTATAAACGTGGAAATACCAACACCGCTTTCAGTATAAACATGGAAATATCTACAACGCCATCTATATAAACATGGAAATATCTACACCCCTATGTCTATAAACATGGAAGTACCTACACCGCTATCTCTATAAACATGGAAATATCTACACCGCTATCTGTATAAACATGGAAATATCTACACCGATATCTGTAAAAACATGGAAATATCTACACCCCTATTTGTATAAACATGGAAATATCCACACCGCTCTCTCTATAAACATGGAAAAATCAACACCGCTATCTCTATGAACATGGAAATATCTACACCGCCATCTCTATAAACATGGAAATATCTACACCACGATCAGTATAAACATGGAAATATCTACACCGCTATCTGTATAAACATGGAAATAACTCCATTGCTATCTCTATAAACATCGAAATATCTACACCGCCATCTCTATAAACATGGAAATACTTACAAAGTTATCTGTATAAACATGGAAATATTTACACCGCTATCTGTATAAACATGGAAATTTCTACACCGTTATCTGTATAAATATGGAAATATCTACACCGCTGTCTCTATAAACATTGAAATATCTACACCGCCATCTGTATAAACATGGAAATACCAATACAGTCATCTGTGTAAACATGGAAATATCTACACCACCATCTGTACAAACATGGAAATATCTACAATCCATCTGTATACACATGGAAATACCTACACGGCAATCTGTGTATAGATGGAAACTTCAACACCGCCATCTGTACAAACATGGAAATATCTACACAGCTATCTCTATAAACATGGAAATATCTACACTGCGGTCTGTATAAACATGGAAATATCTACACCGGTATCTGTATAAACATGGAAATATCTACACCACGATCTGTATAAACATGGAAATATATACACCGCTATCTGTATAAACATGGAATTATCTGCACCGCTATCTCTATATACATGGAAATATCTACAAAGCCATCTGTATAAACATGGAAATACCTACACAGTCATGTGTAGGAACATGGAAATATCTACACTGCCATCTGTATAAACATAGAAATATCTACACAGCCCTCTGTATAAATATGGAAATATCTGCATAGGCATCTGTGTAAACATGGAAATATCTGCACCGCTATCTGTATAAACATGGAAATACCTACACCGCTGTCTCTATAAACATGGAAATATGTACACCGCTTTGTGTATAAACATGGAAATATCTCCACTGCTGTCTGTATAAACATGGAAATATCTCCACCGTTATCTGTTTAAACATGGAAATATCTACAGCGCCATCTCTATAAACATTGAAATATCTACACTGCCATCTGTAAAAACATGGAAATATCTACAGAGTCATCTGAATACACTTGGAAATATCTACACCACCATCTGTATAAACTTGGAAATACCTACAATTCCATCTCTATACACATGGAAATATCTACACAGACATCTGTATAAATATGGAAATATCTACACGGCCATCTCTATAAACATGGAAATATCTACACTGCCATCTGTAGAAAGATGGAAATATGTACACCGCTATCTCTATAAATATGGAAATATCAACACCGCCATCTCTATAAACATGAAAATATCTACACTGCCATCTCCATAAAGATGGAAGTATCTACTCCATCATGTGTATAAACACGGAAATATCTACACCACCATCTGTGTAAACATGGAAATATCTACACCGCTATCTCTATAAACATGGAAATAACTACACCGCCATCTGCATGTCCATGGAAATATCTACGCCGCCATCCGTATAAACATGGAAATATCTACTCGGCCATCTGTGTATAGATGGAAATATCAGCACCGCCGTTTGTACAAACATGGAATTATGTACACCGCTATCTCTGTAAACATGGAAATATCTGAACTGCCATCTGTAAAAACATGGAAATACCTATACAGTCATCTGTATAAACATGGAAACATCTACAATGCCATCTGTATACACATGGAAATATCTACACTGCCATCTGTATAAACATGTAAATATCTACACTGATATCTCTATAAACATGGAAATATCTACACCGCCATCTCTATAAACATGAAAATATCTACAATGCCATCTCCATAAACATGAAAATATCTACACTGCCATCTCCATAAACATGGAAGTAACTACTCCGCCATCTGTATAAACATGGAAACGTCTACACCGCCATCTGTGTGAATAAGGAAATATCTACAATGCCATCTGTATACAGATATAAATATCTGCACCGCGAGCAGTATAAACATGGAAATATCTACATCGCTATCTGTATAAACGTGGAAATACCAACACCGCTTTCAGTATAAACATGGAAATATCTACAACGCCATCTATATAAACATGGAAATATCTACACCCCTATGTCTATAAACATGGAAGTACCTACACCGCTATCTCTATAAACATGGAAATATCTACACCGCTATCTGTATAAACATGGAAATATCTACACCGCTATCTGTATAAACATGGAAATATCTACACCCCTATTTGTATAAACATGGAAATATCCACACCGCTCTCTCTATAAACATGGAAAAATCAACACCGCTATCTCTATGAACATGGAAATACCTACACCGCCATCTCTATAAACATGGAAATATCTACACCACGATCAGTATAAACATGGAAATATCTACACCGCTATCTGTATAAACATGGAAATAACTCCATTGCTATCTCTATAAACATCGAAATATCTACACCGCCATCTCTATAAACATGGAAATACTTACAAAGTTATCTGTATAAACATGGAAATATTTACACCGCTATCTGTATAAACATGGAAATTTCTACACCGTTATCTGTATAAATATGGAAATATCTACACCGCTGTCTCTATAAACATTGAAATATCTACACCGCCATCTGTATAAACATGGAAATACCAATACAGTCATCTGTGTAAACATGGAAATATCTACACCACCATCTGTACAAACATGGAAATATCTACAATCCATCTGTATACACATGGAAATACCTACACGGCAATCTGTGTATAGATGGAAACTTCAACACCGCCATCTGTACAAACATGGAAATATCTACACAGCTATCTCTATAAACATGGAAATATCTACACTGCGGTCTGTATAAACATGGAAATATCTACACCGGTATCTGTATAAACATGGAAATATCTACACCACGATCTGTATAAACATGGAAATATATACACCGCTATCTGTATAAACATGGAATTATCTGCACCGCTATCTCTATATACATGGAAATATCTACAAAGCCATCTGTATAAACATGGAAATACCTACACAGTCATGTGTAGGAACATGGAAATATCTACACTGCCATCTGTATAAACATAGAAACATCTACACAGCCCTCTGTATAAATATGGAAATATCTGCATAGGCATCTGTGTAAACATGGAAATATCTGCACCGCTATCTGTATAAACATGGAAATACCTACACCGCTGTCTCTATAAACATGGAAATATGTACACCGCTTTGTGTATAAACATGGAAATATCTCCACTGCTGTCTGTATAAACATGGAAATATCTCCACCGTTATCTGTTTAAACATGGAAATATCTACAGCGCCATCTCTATAAACATTGAAATATCTACACTGCCATCTGTAAAAACATGGAAATATCTACAGAGTCATCTGAATACACTTGGAAATATCTACACCACCATCTGTATAAACTTGGAAATACCTACAATTCCATCTCTATACACATGGAAATATCTACACAGACATCTGTATAAATATGGAGATATCTACACGGCCATCTCTATAAACATGGAAATATCTACACTGCCATCTGTAGAAAGATGGAAATATGTACACCGCTATCTCTATAATTATGGAAATATCAACACCGCCATCTCTATAAACATGAAAATATCTACACTGCCATCTCCATAAAGATGGAAGTATCTACTCCATCATGTGTATAAACACGGAAATATCTACACCACCATCTGTGTAAACATGGAAATATCTACACCGCTATCTCTATAAACATGGAAATAACTACACCGCCATCTGCATGTCCATGGAAATATCTACGCCGCCATCCGTATAAACATGGAAATATCTACTCGGCCATCTGTGTATAGATGGAAATATCAGCACCGCCGTTTGTACAAACATGGAATTATGTACACCGCTATCTCTGTAAACATGGAAATATCTGAACTGCCATCTGTAAAAACATGGAAATACCTATACAGTCATCTGTATAAACATGGAAACATCTACAATGCCATCTGTATACACATGGAAATATCTACACTGCCATCTGTATAAACATGTAAATATCTACACTGATATCTCTATAAACATGGAAATATCTACACCGCAATCTCTATAAACATGAAAATATCTACAATGCCATCTCCATAAACATGAAAATATCTACACTGCCATCTCCATAAACATGGAAGTAACTACTCCGCCATCTGTATAAACATGGAAACGTCTACACCGCCATCTGTGTGAATAAGGAAATATCTACAATGCCATCTGTATACAGATATAAATATCTGCACCGCGAGCAGTATAAACATGGAAATATCTACATCGCTATCTGTATAAACGTGGAAATACCAACACCGCTTTCAGTATAAACATGGAAATATCTACAACGCCATCTATATAAACATGGAAATATCTACACCCCTATGTCTATAAACATGGAAGTACCTACACCGCTATCTCTATAAACATGGAAATATCTACACCGCTATCTGTATAAACATGGAAATATCTACACCGCTACCTGTATAAACATGGAAATATCTACACCGCGATCTGTATAAACATGGAAATATCTACACCGCGATCTGTATAAACATGGAAATACCTTCACCACGATCTGTATAAACATGGAAATATCTACACAGCTATCTGTATAAACATGGTAATATCTACACCACCATCTATATAAACATGGAAATACCTACACCGCCATCGGTATAAACATGGAAATATCTACAATGCCATCTGTAGAAAGATGGCAATATTTACACCGCAATCTGTGTAAACATGGAAATATCTACACCGATATCTGTAAAAACATGGAAATATCTACACCCCTATTTGTATAAACATGGAAATATCCACACCGCTCTCTCTATAAACATGGAAAAATCAACACCGCTATCTCTATGAACATGGAAATATCTACACCGCCATCTCTATAAACATGGAAATATCTACACCACGATCAGTATAAACATGGAAATATCTACACCGCTATCTGTATAAACATGGAAATAACTCCATTGCTATCTCTATAAACATCGAAATATCTACACCGCCATCTCTATAAACATGGAAATACTTACAAAGTTATCTGTATAAACATGGAAATATTTACACCGCTATCTGTATAAACATGGAAATTTCTACACCGTTATCTGTATAAATATGGAAATATCTACACCGCTGTCTCTATAAACATTGAAATATCTACACCGCCATCTGTATAAACATGGAAATACCAATACAGTCATCTGTGTAAACATGGAAATATCTACACCACCATCTGTACAAACATGGAAATATCTACAATCCATCTGTATACACATGGAAATACCTACACGGCAATCTGTGTATAGATGGAAACTTCAACACCGCCATCTGTACAAACATGGAAATATCTACACAGCTATCTCTATAAACATGGAAATATCTACACTGCGGTCTGTATAAACATGGAAATATCTACACCGGTATCTGTATAAACATGGAAATATCTACACCACGATCTGTATAAACATGGAAATATATACACCGCTATCTGTATAAACATGGAATTATCTGCACCGCTATCTCTATATACATGGAAATATCTACAAAGCCATCTGTATAAACATGGAAATACCTACACAGTCATGTGTAGGAACATGGAAATATCTACACTGCCATCTGTATAAACATAGAAATATCTACACAGCCCTCTGTATAAATATGGAAATATCTGCATAGGCATCTGTGTAAACATGGAAATATCTGCACCGCTATCTGTATAAACATGGAAATACCTACACCGCTGTCTCTATAAACATGGAAATATGTACACCGCTTTGTGTATAAACATGGAAATATCTCCACTGCTGTCTGTATAAACATGGAAATATCTCCACCGTTATCTGTTTAAACATGGAAATATCTACAGCGCCATCTCTATAAACATTGAAATATCTACACTGCCATCTGTAAAAACATGGAAATATCTACAGAGTCATCTGAATACACTTGGAAATATCTACACCACCATCTGTATAAACTTGGAAATACCTACAATTCCATCTCTATACACATGGAAATATCTACACAGACATCTGTATAAATATGGAAATATCTACACGGCCATCTCTATAAACATGGAAATATCTACACTGCCATCTGTAGAAAGATGGAAATATGTACACCGCTATCTCTATAAATATGGAAATATCAACACCGCCATCTCTATAAACATGAAAATATCTACACTGCCATCTCCATAAAGATGGAAGTATCTACTCCATCATGTGTATAAACACGGAAATATCTACACCACCATCTGTGTAAACATGGAAATATCTACACCGCTATCTGTATAAACATGGAAATAACTACACCGCCATCTGCATGTCCATGGAAATATCTACGCCGCCATCTGTATAAACATGGAAATATCTACTCGGCCATCTGTGTATAGATGGAAATATCAGCACCGCCGTTTGTACAAACATGGAATTATATACACCGCTATCTCTGTAAACATGGAAATATCTGAACTGCCATCTGTAAAAACATGGAAATACCTATACAGTCATCTGTATAAACATGGAAACATCTACAATGCCATCTGTATACACATGGAAATATCTACACTGCCATCTGTATAAACATGTAAATATCTACACTGATATCTCTATAAACATGGAAATATCTACACCGCCATCTCTATAAACATGAAAATATCTACACTGCCATCTCCATAAACATGGAAGTAACTACTCCGCCATCTGTATAAACATGGAAACATCTACACCGCCATCTGTGTGAATAAGGAAATATCTACAATGCCATCTGTATACAGATATAAATATCTGCACCGCGAGCAGTATAAACATGGAAATATCTACATCGCTATCTGTATAAACGTGGAAATACCAACACCGCTTTCAGTATAAACATGGAAATATCTACAACGCCATCTATATAAACATGGAAATATCTACACCCCTATGTCTATAAACATGGAAGTACCTACACCGCTATCTCTATAAACATGGAAATATCTACACCGCTATCTGTATAAACATGGAAATATCTACACCGCTACCTGTATAAACATGGAAATATCTACACCGCGACCTGTATAAACATGGAAATATCTACACCGCGATCTGTATAAACATGGAAATACCTTCACCACGATCTGTATAAACATGGAAATATCTACACAGCTATCTGTATAAACATGGTAATATCTACACCACCATCTATATAAACATGGAAATACCTACACCGCCATCGGTATAAACATGGAAATATCTACAATGCCATCTGTAGAAAGATGGCAATATTTACACCGCAATCTGTGTAAACATGGAAATATCTACACCGATATCTGTAAAAACATGGAAATATCTACACCCCTATTTGTATAAACATGGAAATATCCACACCGCTCTCTCTATAAACATGGAAAAATCAACACCGCTATCTCTATGAACATGGAAATATCTACACCGCCATCTCTATAAACATGGAAATATCTACACCACGATCAGTATAAACATGGAAATATCTACACCGCTATCTGTATAAACATGGAAATAACTCCATTGCTATCTCTATAAACATCGAAATATCTACACCGCCATCTCTATAAACATGGAAATACTTACAAAGTTATCTGTATAAACATGGAAATATTTACACCGCTATCTGTATAAACATGGAAATTTCTACACCGTTATCTGTATAAATATGGAAATATCTACACCGCTGTCTCTATAAACATTGAAATATCTACACCGCCATCTGTATAAACATGGAAATACCAATACAGTCATCTGTGTAAACATGGAAATATCTACACCACCATCTGTACAAACATGGAAATATCTACAATCCATCTGTATACACATGGAAATACCTACACGGCAATCTGTGTATAGATGGAAACTTCAACACCGCCATCTGTACAAACATGGAAATATCTACACAGCTATCTCTATAAACATGGAAATATCTACACTGCGGTCTGTATAAACATGGAAATATCTACACCGGTATCTGTATAAACATGGAAATATCTACACCACGATCTGTATAAACATGGAAATATATACACCGCTATCTGTATAAACATGGAATTATCTGCACCGGTATCTCTATATACATGGAAATATCTACAAAGCCATCTGTATAAACATGGAAATACCTACACAGTCATGTGTAGGAACATGGAAATATCTACACTGCCATCTGTATAAACATAGAAATATCTACACAGCCCTCTGTATAAATATGGAAATATCTGCATAGGCATCTGTGTAAACATGGAAATATCTGCACCGCTATCTGTATAAACATGGAAATACCTACACCGCTGTCTCTATAAACATGGAAATATGTACACCGCTTTGTGTATAAACATGGAAATATCTCCACTGCTGTCTGTATAAACATGGAAATATCTCCACCGTTATCTGTTTAAACATGGAAATATCTACAGCGCCATCTCTATAAACATTGAAATATCTACACTGCCATCTGTAAAAACATGGAAATATCTACAGAGTCATCTGAATACACTTGGAAATATCTACACCACCATCTGTATAAACTTGGAAATACCTACAATTCCATCTCTATACACATGGAAATATCTACACAGACATCTGTATAAATATGGAAATATCTACACGGCCATCTCTATAAACATGGAAATATCTACACTGCCATCTGTAGAAAGATGGAAATATGTACACCGCTATCTCTATAAATATGGAAATATCAACACCGCCATCTCTATAAACATGAAAATATCTACACTGCCATCTCCATAAAGATGGAAGTATCTACTCCATCATGTGTATAAACACGGAAATATCTACACCACCATCTGTGTAAACATGGAAATATCTACACCGCTATCTGTATAAACATGGAAATAACTACACCGCCATCTGCATGTCCATGGAAATATCTACGCCGCCATCTGTATAAACATGGAAATATCTACTCGGCCATCTGTGTATAGATGGAAATATCAGCACCGCCGTTTGTACAAACATGGAATTATATACACCGCTATCTCTGTAAACATGGAAATATCTGAACTGCCATCTGTAAAAACATGGAAATACCTATACAGTCATCTGTATAAACATGGAAACATCTACAATGCCATCTGTATACACATGGAAATATCTACACTGCCATCTGTATAAACATGTAAATATCTACACTGATATCTCTATAAACATGGAAATATCTACACCGCCATCTCTATAAACATGAAAATATCTACACTGCCATCTCCATAAACATGGAAGTAACTACTCCGCCATCTGTATAAACATGGAAACATCTACACCGCCATCTGTGTGAATAAGGAAATATCTACAATGCCATCTGTATACAGATATAAATATCTGCACCGCGAGCAGTATAAACATGGAAATATCTACATCGCTATCTGTATAAACGTGGAAATACCAACACCGCTTTCAGTATAAACATGGAAATATCTACAACGCCATCTATATAAACATGGAAATATCTACACCCCTATGTCTATAAACATGGAAGTACCTACACCGCTATCTCTATAAACATGGAAATATCTACACCGCTATCTGTATAAACATGGAAATATCTACACCGCTACCTGTATAAACATGGAAATATCTACACCGTGACCTGTATAAACATGGAAATATCTACACCGCGATCTGTATAAACATGGAAATACCTTCACCACGATCTGTATAAACATGGAAATATCTACACAGCTATCTGTATAAACATGGTAATATCTACACCACCATCTATATAAACATGGAAATACCTACACCGCCATCGGTATAAACATGGAAATATCTACAATGCCATCTGTAGAAAGATGGCAATATTTACACCGCAATCTGTGTAAACATGGAAATATCTACACCGATATCTGTAAAAACATGGAAATATCTACACCCCTATTTGTATAAACATGGAAATATCCACACCGCTCTCTCTATAAACATGGAAAAATCAACACCGCTATCTCTATGAACATGGAAATATCTACACCGCCATCTCTATAAACATGGAAATATCTACACCACGATCAGTATAAACATGGAAATATCTACACCGCTATCTGTATAAACATGGAAATAACTCCATTGCTATCTCTATAAACATCGAAATATCTACACCGCCATCTCTATAAACATGGAAATACTTACAAAGTTATCTGTATAAACATGGAAATATTTACACCGCTATCTGTATAAACATGGAAATTTCTACACCGTTATCTGTATAAATATGGAAATATCTACACCGCTGTCTCTATAAACATTGAAATATCTACACCGCCATCTGTATAAACATGGAAATACCAATACAGTCATCTGTGTAAACATGGAAATATCTACACCACCATCTGTACAAACATGGAAATATCTACAATCCATCTGTATACACATGGAAATACCTACACGGCAATCTGTGTATAGATGGAAACTTCAACACCGCCATCTGTACAAACATGGAAATATCTACACAGCTATCTCTATAAACATGGAAATATCTACACTGCGGTCTGTATAAACATGGAAATATCTACACCGGTATCTGTATAAACATGGAAATATCTACACCACGATCTGTATAAACATGGAAATATATACACCGCTATCTGTATAAACATGGAATTATCTGCACCGCTATCTCTATATACATGGAAATATCTACAAAGCCATCTGTATAAACATGGAAATACCTACACAGTCATGTGTAGGAACATGGAAATATCTACACTGCCATCTGTATAAACATAGAAATATCTACACAGCCCTCTGTATAAATATGGAAATATCTGCATAGGCATCTGTGTAAACATGGAAATATCTGCACCGCTATCTGTATAAACATGGAAATACCTTCACCGCTGTCTCTATAAACATGGAAATATGTACACCGCTTTGTGTATAAACATGGAAATATCTCCACTGCTGTCTGTATAAACATGGAAATATCTCCACCGTTATCTGTTTAAACATGGAAATATCTACAGCGCCATCTCTATAAACATTGAAATATCTACACTGCCATCTGTAAAAACATGGAAATATCTACAGAGTCATCTGAATACACTTGGAAATATCTACACCACCATCTGTATAAACTTGGAAATACCTACAATTCCATCTCTATACACATGGAAATATCTACACAGACATCTGTATAAATATGGAAATATCTACACGGCCATCTCTATAAACATGGAAATATCTACACTGCCATCTGTAGAAAGATGGAAATATGTACACCGCTATCTCTATAAATATGGAAATATCAACACCGCCATCTCTATAAACATGAAAATATCTACACTGCCATCTCCATAAAGATGGAAGTATCTACTCCATCATGTGTATAAACACGGAAATATCTACACCACCATCTGTGTAAACATGGAAATATCTACACCGCTATCTGTATAAACATGGAAATAACTACACCGCCATCTGCATGTCCATGGAAATATCTACGCCGCCATCTGTATAAACATGGAAATATCTACTCGGCCATCTGTGTATAGATGGAAATATCAGCACCGCCGTTTGTACAAACATGGAATTATATACACCGCTATCTCTGTAAACATGGAAATATCTGAACTGCCATCTGTAAAAACATGGAAATACCTATACAGTCATCTGTATAAACATGGAAACATCTACAATGCCATCTGTATACACATGGAAATATCTACACTGCCATCTGTATAAACATGTAAATATCTACACTGATATCTCTATAAACATGGAAATATCTACACCGCCATCTCTATAAACATGAAAATATCTACACTGCCATCTCCATAAACATGGAAGTAACTACTCCGCCATCTGTATAAACATGGAAACATCTACACCGCCATCTGTGTGAATAAGGAAATATCTACAATGCCATCTGTATACAGATATAAATATCTGCACCGCGAGCAGTATAAACATGGAAATATCTACATCGCTATCTGTATAAACGTGGAAATACCAACACCGCTTTCAGTATAAACATGGAAATATCTACAACGCCATCTATATAAACATGGAAATATCTACACCCCTATGTCTATAAACATGGAAGTACCTACACCGCTATCTCTATAAACATGGAAATATCTACACCGCTATCTGTATAAACATGGAAATATCTACACCGCTACCTGTATAAACATGGAAATATCTACACCGCGATCTGTATAAACATGGAAATATCTACACCGCGATCTGTATAAACATGGAAATACCTTCACCACGATCTGTATAAACATGGAAATATCTACACAGCTATCTGTATAAACATGGTAATATCTACACCACCATCTATATAAACATGGAAATACCTACACCGCCATCGGTATAAACATGGAAATATCTACAATGCCATCTGTAGAAAGATGGCAATATTTACACCGCAATCTGTGTAAACATGGAAATATCTACACCGATATCTGTAAAAACATGGAAATATCTACACCCCTATTTGTATAAACATGGAAATATCCACACCGCTCTCTCTATAAACATGGAAAAATCAACACCGCTATCTCTATGAACATGGAAATATCTACACCGCCATCTCTATAAACATGGAAATATCTACACCACGATCAGTATAAACATGGAAATATCTACACCGCTATCTGTATAAACATGGAAATAACTCCATTGCTATCTCTATAAACATCGAAATATCTACACCGCCATCTCTATAAACATGGAAATACTTACAAAGTTATCTGTATAAACATGGAAATATTTACACCGCTATCTGTATAAACATGGAAATTTCTACACCGTTATCTGTATAAATATGGAAATATCTACACCGCTGTCTCTATAAACATTGAAATATCTACACCGCCATCTGTATAAACATGGAAATACCAATACAGTCATCTGTGTAAACATGGAAATATCTACACCACCATCTGTACAAACATGGAAATATCTACAATCCATCTGTATACACATGGAAATACCTACACGGCAATCTGTGTATAGATGGAAACTTCAACACCGCCATCTGTACAAACATGGAAATATCTACACAGCTATCTCTATAAACATGGAAATATCTACACTGCGGTCTGTATAAACATGGAAATATCTACACCGGTATCTGTATAAACATGGAAATATCTACACCACGATCTGTATAAACATGGAAATATATACACCGCTATCTGTATAAACATGGAATTATCTGCACCGCTATCTCTATATACATGGAAATATCTACAAAGCCATCTGTATAAACATGGAAATACCTACACAGTCATGTGTAGGAACATGGAAATATCCACACTGCCATCTGTATAAACATAGAAATATCTACACAGCCCTCTGTATAAATATGGAAATATCTGCATAGGCATCTGTGTAAACATGGAAATATCTGCACCGCTATCTGTATAAACATGGAAATACCTACACCGCTGTCTCTATAAACATGGAAATATGTACACCGCTTTGTGTATAAACATGGAAATATCTCCACTGCTGTCTGTATAAACATGGAAATATCTCCACCGTTATCTGTTTAAACATGGAAATATCTACAGCGCCATCTCTATAAACATTGAAATATCTACACTGCCATCTGTAAAAACATGGAAATATCTACAGAGTCATCTGAATACACTTGGAAATATCTACACCACCATCTGTATAAACTTGGAAATACCTACAATTCCATCTGTATACACATGGAAATATCTACACAGACATCTGTGTAAATATGGAAATATCTACACGGCCATCTCTATAAACATGGAAATATCTACACTGCCATCTGTAGAAAGATGGAAATATGTACACCGCTATCTCTATAAATATGGAAATATCAACACCGCCATCTCTATAAACATGAAAATATCTACACTGCCATCTCCATAAAGATGGAAGTATCTACTCCATCATGTGTATAAACACGGAAATATCTACACCACCATCTGTGTAAACATGGAAATATCTACACCGCTATCTGTATAAACATGGAAATAACTACACCGCCATCTGCATGTCCATGGAAATATCTACGCCGCCATCTGTATAAACATGGAAATATCTACTCGGCCATCTGTGTATAGATGGAAATATCAGCACCGCCGTTTGTACAAACATGGAATTATATACACCGCTATCTCTGTAAACATGGAAATATCTGAACTGCCATCTGTAAAAACATGGAAATACCTATACAGTCATCTGTATAAACATGGAAACATCTACAATGCCATCTGTATACACATGGAAATATCTACACTGCCATCTGTATAAACATGTAAATATCTACACTGATATCTCTATAAACATGGAAATATCTACACCGCCATCTCTATAAACATGAAAATATCTACACTGCCATCTCCATAAACATGGAAGTAACTACTCCGCCATCTGTATAAACATGGAAACATCTACACCGCCATCTGTGTGAATAAGGAAATATCTACAATGCCATCTGTATACAGATATAAATATCTGCACCGCGAGCAGTATAAACATGGAAATATCTACATCGCTATCTGTATAAACGTGGAAATACCAACACCGCTTTCAGTATAAACATGGAAATATCTACAACGCCATCTATATAAACATGGAAATATCTACACCCCTATGTCTATAAACATGGAAGTACCTACACCGCTATCTCTATAAACATGGAAATATCTACACCGCTATCTGTATAAACTTGGAAATATCTACACCGCTACCTGTATAAACATGGAAATATCTACACCGCGACCTGTATAAACATGGAAATATCTACACCGCGATCTGTATAAACATGGAAATACCTTCACCACGATCTGTATAAACATGGAAATATCTACACAGCTATCTGTATAAACATGGTAATATCTACACCACCATCTATATAAACATGGAAATACCTACACCGCCATCGGTATAAACATGGAAATATCTACAATGCCATCTGTAGAAAGATGGCAATATTTACACCGCAATCTGTGTAAACATGGAAATATCTACACCGATATCTGTAAAAACATGGAAATATCTACACCCCTATTTGTATAAACATGGAAATATCCACACCGCTCTCTCTATAAACATGGAAAAATCAACACCGCTATCTCTATGAACATGGAAATATCTACACCGCCATCTCTATAAACATGGAAATATCTACACCACGATCAGTATAAACATGGAAATATCTACACCGCTATCTGTATAAACATGGAAATAACTCCATTGCTATCTCTATAAACATCGAAATATCTACACCGCCATCTCTATAAACATGGAAATACTTACAAAGTTATCTGTATAAACATGGAAATATTTACACCGCTATCTGTATAAACATGGAAATTTCTACACCGTTATCTGTATAAATATGGAAATATCTACACCGCTGTCTCTATAAACATTGAAATATCTACACCGCCATCTGTATAAACATGGAAATACCAATACAGTCATCTGTGTAAACATGGAAATATCTACACCACCATCTGTACAAACATGGAAATATCTACAATCCATCTGTATACACATGGAAATACCTACACGGCAATCTGTGTATAGATGGAAACTTCAACACCGCCATCTGTACAAACATGGAAATATCTACACAGCTATCTCTATAAACATGGAAATATCTACACTGCGGTCTGTATAAACATGGAAATATCTACACCGCCATCTCTATAAACATGAAAATATCTACACTGCCATCTCCATAAACATGGAAGTAACTACTCCGCCATCTGTATAAACATGGAAACATCTACACCGCCATCTGTGTGAATAAGGAAATATCTACAATGCCATCTGTATACAGATATAAATATCTGCACCGCGAGCAGTATAAACATGGAAATATCTACATCGCTATCTGTATAAACGTGGAAATACCAACACCGCTTTCAGTATAAACATGGAAATATCTACAACGCCATCTATATAAACATGGAAATATCTACACCCCTATGTCTATAAACATGGAAGTACCTACACCGCTATCTCTATAAACATGGAAATATCTACACCGCTATCTGTATAAACTTGGAAATATCTACACCGCTACCTGTATAAACATGGAAATATCTACACCGCGACCTGTATAAACATGGAAATATCTACACCGCGATCTGTATAAACATGGAAATACCTTCACCACGATCTGTATAAACATGGAAATATCTACACAGCTATCTGTATAAACATGGTAATATCTACACCACCATCTATATAAACATGGAAATACCTACACCGCCATCGGTATAAACATGGAAATATCTACAATGCCATCTGTAGAAAGATGGCAATATTTACACCGCAATCTGTGTAAACATGGAAATATCTACACCGATATCTGTAAAAACATGGAAATATCTACACCCCTATTTGTATAAACATGGAAATATCCACACCGCTCTCTCTATAAACATGGAAAAATCAACACCGCTATCTCTATGAACATGGAAATATCTACACCGCCATCTCTATAAACATGGAAATATCTACACCACGATCAGTATAAACATGGAAATATCTACACCGCTATCTGTATAAACATGGAAATAACTCCATTGCTATCTCTATAAACATCGAAATATCTACACCGCCATCTCTATAAACATGGAAATACTTACAAAGTTATCTGTATAAACATGGAAATATTTACACCGCTATCTGTATAAACATGGAAATTTCTACACCGTTATCTGTATAAATATGGAAATATCTACACCGCTGTCTCTATAAACATTGAAATATCTACACCGCCATCTGTATAAACATGGAAATACCAATACAGTCATCTGTGTAAACATGGAAATATCTACACCACCATCTGTACAAACATGGAAATATCTACAATCCATCTGTATACACATGGAAATACCTACACGGCAATCTGTGTATAGATGGAAACTTCAACACCGCCATCTGTACAAACATGGAAATATCTACACAGCTATCTCTATAAACATGGAAATATCTACACTGCGGTCTGTATAAACATGGAAATATCTACACCGGTATCTGTATAAACATGGAAATATCTACACCACGATCTGTATAAACATGGAAATATATACACCGCTATCTGTATAAACATGGAATTATCTGCACCGCTATCTCTATATACATGGAAATATCTACAAAGCCATCTGTATAAACATGGAAATACCTACACAGTCATGTGTAGGAACATGGAAATATCTACACTGCCATCTGTATAAACATAGAAATATCTACACAGCCCTCTGTATAAATATGGAAATATCTGCATAGGCATCTGTGTAAACATGGAAATATCTGCACCGCTATCTGTATAAACATGGAAATACCTACACCGCTGTCTCTATAAACATGGAAATATGTACACCGCTTTGTGTATAAACATGGAAATATCTCCACTGCTGTCTGTATAAACATGGAAATATCTCCACCCTTATCTGTTTAAACATGGAAATATCTACAGCGCCATCTCTATAAACATTGAAATATCTACACTGCCATCTGTAAAAACATGGAAATATCTACAGAGTCATCTGAATACACTTGGAAATATCTACACCACCATCTGTATAAACTTGGAAATACCTACAATTCCATCTCTATACACATGGAAATATCTACACAGACATCTGTATAAATATGGAAATATCTACACGGCCATCTCTATAAACATGGAAATATCTACACTGCCATCTGTAGAAAGATGGAAATATGTACACCGCTATCTCTATAAATATGGAAATATCAACACCGCCATCTCTATAAACATGAAAATATCTACACTGCCATCTCCATAAAGATGGAAGTATCTACTCCATCATGTGTATAAACACGGAAATATCTACACCACCATCTGTGTAAACATGGAAATATCTACACCGCTATCTGTATAAACATGGAAATAACTACACCGCCATCTGCATGTCCATGGAAATATCTACGCCGCCATCTGTATAAACATGGAAATATCTACTCGGCCATCTGTGTATAGATGGAAATATCAGCACCGCCGTTTGTACAAACATGGAATTATATACACCGCTATCTCTGTAAACATGGAAATATCTGAACTGCCATCTGTAAAAACATGGAAATACCTATACAGTCATCTGTATAAACATGGAAACATCTACAATGCCATCTGTATACACATGGAAATATCTACACTGCCATCTGTATAAACATGTAAATATCTACACTGATATCTCTATAAACATGGAAATATCTACACCGCCATCTCTATAAACATGAAAATATCTACACTGCCATCTCCATAAACATGGAAGTAACTACTCCGCCATCTGTATAAACATGGAAACATCTACACCGCCATCTGTGTGAATAAGGAAATATCTACAATGCCATCTGTATACAGATATAAATATCTGCACCGCGAGCAGTATAAACATGGAAATATCTACATCGCTATCTGTATAAACGTGGAAATACCAACACCGCTTTCAGTATAAACATGGAAATATCTACAACGCCATCTATATAAACATGGAAATATCTACACCCCTATGTCTATAAACATGGAAGTACCTACACCGCTATCTCTATAAACATGGAAATATCTACACCGCTATCTGTATAAACATGGAAATATCTACACCGCTACCTGTATAAACATGGAAATATCTACACCGCGATCTGTATAAACATGGAAATATCTACACCGCGATCTGTATAAACATGGAAATACCTTCACCACGATCTGTATAAACATGGAAATATCTACACAGCTATCTGTATAAACATGGTAATATCTACACCACCATCTATATAAACATGGAAATACCTACACCGCCATCGGTATAAACATGGAAATATCTACAATGCCATCTGTAGAAAGATGGCAATATTTACACCGCAATCTGTGTAAACATGGAAATATCTACACCGATATCTGTAAAAACATGGAAATATCTACACCCCTATTTGTATAAACATGGAAATATCCACACCGCTCTCTCTATAAACATGGAAAAATCAACACCGCTATCTCTATGAACATGGAAATATCTACACCGCCATCTCTATAAACATGGAAATATCTACACCACGATCAGTATAAACATGGAAATATCTACACCGCTATCTGTATAAACATGGAAATAACTCCATTGCTATCTCTATAAACATCGAAATATCTACACCGCCATCTCTATAAACATGGAAATACTTACAAAGTTATCTGTATAAACATGGAAATATTTACACCGCTATCTGTATAAACATGGAAATTTCTACACCGTTATCTGTATAAATATGGAAATATCTACACCGCTGTCTCTATAAACATTGAAATATCTACACCGCCATCTGTATAAACATGGAAATACCAATACAGTCATCTGTGTAAACATGGAAATATCTACACCACCATCTGTACAAACATGGAAATATCTACAATCCATCTGTATACACATGGAAATACCTACACGGCAATCTGTGTATAGATGGAAACTTCAACACCGCCATCTGTACAAACATGGAAATATCTACACAGCTATCTCTATAAACATGGAAATATCTACACTGCGGTCTGTATAAACATGGAAATATCTACACCGGTATCTGTATAAACATGGAAATATCTACACCACGATCTGTATAAACATGGAAATATATACACCGCTATCTGTATAAACATGGAATTATCTGCACCGCTATCTCTATATACATGGAAATATCTACAAAGCCATCTGTATAAACATGGAAATACCTACACAGTCATGTGTAGGAACATGGAAATATCTACACTGCCATCTGTATAAACATAGAAATATCTACACAGCCCTCTGTATAAATATGGAAATATCTGCATAGGCATCTGTGTAAACATGGAAATATCTGCACCGCTATCTGTATAAACATGGAAATACCTACACCGCTGTCTCTATAAACATGGAAATATGTACACCGCTTTGTGTATAAACATGGAAATATCTCCACTGCTGTCTGTATAAACATGGAAATAACTCCACCGTTATCTGTTTAAACATGGAAATATCTACAGCGCCATCTCTATAAACATTGAAATATCTACACTGCCATCTGTAAAAACATGGAAATATCTACAGAGTCATCTGAATACACTTGGAAATATCTACACCACCATCTGTATAAACTTGGAAATACCTACAATTCCATCTGTATACACATGGAAATATCTACACAGACATCTGTGTAAATATGGAAATATCTACACGGCCATCTCTATAAACATGGAAATATCTACACTGCCATCTGTAGAAAGATGGAAATATGTACACCGCTATCTCTATAAATATGGAAATATCAACACCGCCATCTCTATAAACATGAAAATATCTACACTGCCATCTCCATAAAGATGGAAGTATCTACTCCATCATGTGTATAAACACGGAAATATCTACACCACCATCTGTGTAAACATGGAAATATCTACACCGCTATCTGTATAAACATGGAAATAACTACACCGCCATCTGCATGTCCATGGAAATATCTACGCCGCCATCTGTATAAACATGGAAATATCTACTCGGCCATCTGTGTATAGATGGAAATATCAGCACCGCCGTTTGTACAAACATGGAATTATATACACCGCTATCTCTGTAAACATGGAAATATCTGAACTGCCATCTGTAAAAACATGGAAATACCTATACAGTCATCTGTATAAACATGGAAACATCTACAATGCCATCTGTATACACATGGAAATATCTACACTGCCATCTGTATAAACATGTAAATATCTACACTGATATCTCTATAAACATGGAAATATCTACACCGCCATCTCTATAAACATGAAAATATCTACACTGCCATCTCCATAAACATGGAAGTAACTACTCCGCCATCTGTATAAACATGGAAACATCTACACCGCCATCTGTGTGAATAAGGAAATATCTACAATGCCATCTGTATACAGATATAAATATCTGCACCGCGAGCAGTATAAACATGGAAATATCTACATCGCTATCTGTATAAACGTGGAAATACCAACACCGCTTTCAGTATAAACATGGAAATATCTACAACGCCATCTATATAAACATGGAAATATCTACACCCCTATGTCTATAAACATGGAAGTACCTACACCGCTATCTCTATACACATGGAAATATCTACACCGCTATCTGTATAAACATGGAAATATCTACACCGCTACCTGTATAAACATGGAAATATCTACACCGCGACCTGTATAAACATGGAAATATCTACACCGCGATCTGTATAAACATGGAAATACCTTCACCACGATCTGTATAAACATGGAAATATCTACACAGCTATCTGTATAAACATGGTAATATCTACACCACCATCTATATAAACATGGAAATACCTACACCGCCATCGGTATAAACATGGAAATATCTACAATGCCATCTGTAGAAAGATGGCAATATTTACACCGCAATCTGTGTAAACATGGAAATATCTACACCGATATCTGTAAAAACATGGAAATATCTACACCCCTATTTGTATAAACATGGAAATATCCACACCGCTCTCTCTATAAACATGGAAAAATCAACACCGCTATCTCTATGAACATGGAAATATCTACACCGCCATCTCTATAAACATGGAAATATCTACACCACGATCAGTATAAACATGGAAATATCTACACCGCTATCTGTATAAACATGGAAATAACTCCATTGCTATCTCTATAAACATCGAAATATCTACACCGCCATCTCTATAAACATGGAAATACTTACAAAGTTATCTGTATAAACATGGAAATATTTACACCGCTATCTGTATAAACATGGAAATTTCTACACCGTTATCTGTATAAATATGGAAATATCTACACCGCTGTCTCTATAAACATTGAAATATCTACACCGCCATCTGTATAAACATGGAAATACCAATACAGTCATCTGTGTAAACATGGAAATATCTACACCACCATCTGTACAAACATGGAAATATCTACAATCCATCTGTATACACATGGAAATACCTACACGGCAATCTGTGTATAGATGGAAACTTCAACACCGCCATCTGTACAAACATGGAAATATCTACACAGCTATCTCTATAAACATGGAAATATCTACACTGCGGTCTGTATAAACATGGAAATATCTACACCGGTATCTGTATAAACATGGAAATATCTACACCACGATCTGTATAAACATGGAAATATATACACCGCTATCTGTATAAACATGGAATTATCTGCACCGCTATCTCTATATACATGGAAATATCTACAAAGCCATCTGTATAAACATGGAAATACCTACACAGTCATGTGTAGGAACATGGAAATATCTACACTGCCATCTGTATAAACATAGAAATATCTACACAGCCCTCTGTATAAATATGGAAATATCTGCATAGGCATCTGTGTAAACATGGAAATATCTGCACCGCTATCTGTATAAACATGGAAATACCTACACCGCTGTCTCTATAAACATGGAAATATGTACACCGCTTTGTGTATAAACATGGAAATATCTCCACTGCTGTCTGTATAAACATGGAAATATCTCCACCGTTATCTGTTTAAACATGGAAATATCTACAGCGCCATCTCTATAAACATTGAAATATCTACACTGCCATCTGTAAAAACATGGAAATATCTACAGAGTCATCTGAATACACTTGGAAATATCTACACCACCATCTGTATAAACTTGGAAATACCTACAATTCCATCTCTATACACATGGAAATATCTACACAGACATCTGTATAAATATGGAAATATCTACACGGCCATCTCTATAAACATGGAAATATCTACACTGCCATCTGTAGAAAGATGGAAATATGTACACCGCTATCTCTATAAATATGGAAATATCAACACCGCCATCTCTATAAACATGAAAATATCTACACTGCCATCTCCATAAAGATGGAAGTATCTACTCCATCATGTGTATAAACACGGAAATATCTACACCACCATCTGTGTAAACATGGAAATATCTACACCGCTATCTGTATAAACATGGAAATAACTACACCGCCATCTGCATGTCCATGGAAATATCTACGCCGCCATCTGTATAAACATGGAAATATCTACTCGGCCATCTGTGTATAGATGGAAATATCAGCACCGCCGTTTGTACAAACATGGAATTATATACACCGCTATCTCTGTAAACATGGAAATATCTGAACTGCCATCTGTAAAAACATGGAAATACCTATACAGTCATCTGTATAAACATGGAAACATCTACAATGCCATCTGTATACACATGGAAATATCTACACTGCCATCTGTATAAACATGTAAATATCTACACTGATATCTCTATAAACATGGAAATATCTACACCGCCATCTCTATAAACATGAAAATATCTACACTGCCATCTCCATAAACATGGAAGTAACTACTCCGCCATCTGTATAAACATGGAAACATCTACACCGCCATCTGTGTGAATAAGGAAATATCTACAATGCCATCTGTATACAGATATAAATATCTGCACCGCGAGCAGTATAAACATGGAAATATCTACATCGCTATCTGTATAAACGTGGAAATACCAACACCGCTTTCAGTATAAACATGGAAATATCTACAACGCCATCTATATAAACATGGAAATATCTACACCCCTATGTCTATAAACATGGAAGTACCTACACCGCTATCTCTATAAACATGGAAATATCTACACCGCTATCTGTATAAACATGGAAATATCTACACCGCTACCTGTATAAACATGGAAATATCTACACCGCGATCTGTATAAACATGGAAATATCTACACCGCGATCTGTATAAACATGGAAATACCTTCACCACGATCTGTATAAACATGGAAATATCTACACAGCTATCTGTATAAACATGGTAATATCTACACCACCATCTATATAAACATGGAAATACCTACACCGCCATCGGTATAAACATGGAAATATCTACAATGCCATCTGTAGAAAGATGGCAATATTTACACCGCAATCTGTGTAAACATGGAAATATCTACACCGATATCTGTAAAAACATGGAAATATCTACACCCCTATTTGTATAAACATGGAAATATCCACACCGCTCTCTCTATAAACATGGAAAAATCAACACCGCTATCTCTATGAACATGGAAATATCTACACCGCCATCTCTATAAACATGGAAATATCTACACCACGATCAGTATAAACATGGAAATATCTACACCGCTATCTGTATAAACATGGAAATAACTCCATTGCTATCTCTATAAACATCGAAATATCTACACCGCCATCTCTATAAACATGGAAATACTTACAAAGTTATCTGTATAAACATGGAAATATTTACACCGCTATCTGTATAAACATGGAAATTTCTACACCGTTATCTGTATAAATATGGAAATATCTACACCGCTGTCTCTATAAACATTGAAATATCTACACCGCCATCTGTATAAACATGGAAATACCAATACAGTCATCTGTGTAAACATGGAAATATCTACACCACCATCTGTACAAACATGGAAATATCTACAATCCATCTGTATACACATGGAAATACCTACACGGCAATCTGTGTATAGATGGAAACTTCAACACCGCCATCTGTACAAACATGGAAATATCTACACAGCTATCTCTATAAACATGGAAATATCTACACTGCGGTCTGTATAAACATGGAAATATCTACACCGGTATCTGTATAAACATGGAAATATCTACACCACGATCTGTATAAACATGGAAATATATACACCGCTATCTGTATAAACATGGAATTATCTGCACCGCTATCTCTATATACATGGAAATATCTACAAAGCCATCTGTATAAACATGGAAATACCTACACAGTCATGTGTAGGAACATGGAAATATCTACACTGCCATCTGTATAAACATAGAAATATCTACACAGCCCTCTGTATAAATATGGAAATATCTGCATAGGCATCTGTGTAAACATGGAAATATCTGCACCGCTATCTGTATAAACATGGAAATACCTACACCGCTGTCTCTATAAACATGGAAATATGTACACCGCTTTGTGTATAAACATGGAAATATCTCCACTGCTGTCTGTATAAACATGGAAATAACTCCACCGTTATCTGTTTAAACATGGAAATATCTACAGCGCCATCTCTATAAACATTGAAATATCTACACTGCCATCTGTAAAAACATGGAAATATCTACAGAGTCATCTGAATACACTTGGAAATATCTACACCACCATCTGTATAAACTTGGAAATACCTACAATTCCATCTGTATACACATGGAAATATCTACACAGACATCTGTGTAAATATGGAAATATCTACACGGCCATCTCTATAAACATGGAAATATCTACACTGCCATCTGTAGAAAGATGGAAATATGTACACCGCTATCTCTATAAATATGGAAATATCAACACCGCCATCTCTATAAACATGAAAATATCTACACTGCCATCTCCATAAAGATGGAAGTATCTACTCCATCATGTGTATAAACACGGAAATATCTACACCACCATCTGTGTAAACATGGAAATATCTACACCGCTATCTGTATAAACATGGAAATAACTACACCGCCATCTGCATGTCCATGGAAATATCTACGCCGCCATCTGTATAAACATGGAAATATCTACTCGGCCATCTGTGTATAGATGGAAATATCAGCACCGCCGTTTGTACAAACATGGAATTATATACACCGCTATCTCTGTAAACATGGAAATATCTGAACTGCCATCTGTAAAAACATGGAAATACCTATACAGTCATCTGTATAAACATGGAAACATCTACAATGCCATCTGTATACACATGGAAATATCTACACTGCCATCTGTATAAACATGTAAATATCTACACTGATATCTCTATAAACATGGAAATATCTACACCGCCATCTCTATAAACATGAAAATATCTACACTGCCATCTCCATAAACATGGAAGTAACTACTCCGCCATCTGTATAAACATGGAAACATCTACACCGCCATCTGTGTGAATAAGGAAATATCTACAATGCCATCTGTATACAGATATAAATATCTGCACCGCGAGCAGTATAAACATGGAAATATCTACATCGCTATCTGCATAAACGTGGAAATACCAACACCGCTTTCAGTATAAACATGGAAATATCTACAACGCCATCTATATAAACATGGAAATATCTACACCCCTATGTCTATAAACATGGAAGTACCTACACCGCTATCTCTATAAACATGGAAATATCTACACCGCTATCTGTATAAACATGGAAATATCTACACCGCTACCTGTATAAACATGGAAATATCTACACCGCGACCTGTATAAACATGGAAATATCTACACCGCGATCTGTATAAACATGGAAATACCTTCACCACGATCTGTATAAACATGGAAATATCTACACAGCTATCTGTATAAACATGGTAATATCTACACCACCATCTATATAAACATGGAAATACCTACACCGCCATCGGTATAAACATGGAAATATCTACAATGCCATCTGTAGAAAGATGGCAATATTTACACCGCAATCTGTGTAAACATGGAAATATCTACACCGATATCTGTAAAAACATGGAAATATCTACACCCCTATTTGTATAAACATGGAAATATCCACACCGCTCTCTCTATAAACATGGAAAAATCAACACCGCTATCTCTATGAACATGGAAATATCTACACCGCCATCTCTATAAACATGGAAATATCTACACCACGATCAGTATAAACATGGAAATATCTACACCGCTATCTGTATAAACATGGAAATAACTCCATTGCTATCTCTATAAACATCGAAATATCTACACCGCCATCTCTATAAACATGGAAATACTTACAAAGTTATCTGTATAAACATGGAAATATTTACACCGCTATCTGTATAAACATGGAAATTTCTACACCGTTATCTGTATAAATATGGAAATATCTACACCGCTGTCTCTATAAACATTGAAATATCTACACCGCCATCTGTATAAACATGGAAATACCAATACAGTCATCTGTGTAAACATGGAAATATCTACACCACCATCTGTACAAACATGGAAATATCTACAATCCATCTGTATACACATGGAAATACCTACACGGCAATCTGTGTATAGATGGAAACTTCAACACCGCCATCTGTACAAACATGGAAATATCTACACAGCTATCTCTATAAACATGGAAATATCTACACTGCGGTCTGTATAAACATGGAAATATCTACACCGGTATCTGTATAAACATGGAAATATCTACACCACGATCTGTATAAACATGGAAATATATACACCGCTATCTGTATAAACATGGAATTATCTGCACCGCTATCTCTATATACATGGAAATATCTACAAAGCCATCTGTATAAACATGGAAATACCTACACAGTCATGTGTAGGAACATGGAAATATCTACACTGCCATCTGTATAAACATAGAAATATCTACACAGCCCTCTGTATAAATATGGAAATATCTGCATAGGCATCTGTGTAAACATGGAAATATCTGCACCGCTATCTGTATAAACATGGAAATACCTACACCGCTGTCTCTATAAACATGGAAATATGTACACCGCTTTGTGTATAAACATGGAAATATCTCCACTGCTGTCTGTATAAACATGGAAATATCTCCACCGTTATCTGTTTAAACATGGAAATATCTACAGCGCCATCTCTATAAACATTGAAATATCTACACTGCCATCTGTAAAAACATGGAAATATCTACAGAGTCATCTGAATACACTTGGAAATATCTACACCACCATCTGTATAAACTTGGAAATACCTACAATTCCATCTCTATACACATGGAAATATCTACACAGACATCTGTATAAATATGGAAATATCTACACGGCCATCTCTATAAACATGGAAATATCTACACTGCCATCTGTAGAAAGATGGAAATATGTACACCGCTATCTCTATAAATATGGAAATATCAACACCGCCATCTCTATAAACATGAAAATATCTACACTGCCATCTCCATAAAGATGGAAGTATCTACTCCATCATGTGTATAAACACGGAAATATCTACACCACCATCTGTGTAAACATGGAAATATCTACACCGCTATCTGTATAAACATGGAAATAACTACACCGCCATCTGCATGTCCATGGAAATATCTACGCCGCCATCTGTATAAACATGGAAATATCTACTCGGCCATCTGTGTATAGATGGAAATATCAGCACCGCCGTTTGTACAAACATGGAATTATATACACCGCTATCTCTGTAAACATGGAAATATCTGAACTGCCATCTGTAAAAACATGGAAATACCTATACAGTCATCTGTATAAACATGGAAACATCTACAATGCCATCTGTATACACATGGAAATATCTACACTGCCATCTGTATAAACATGTAAATATCTACACTGATATCTCTATAAACATGGAAATATCTACACCGCCATCTCTATAAACATGAAAATATCTACACTGCCATCTCCATAAACATGGAAGTAACTACTCCGCCATCTGTATAAACATGGAAACATCTACACCGCCATCTGTGTGAATAAGGAAATATCTACAATGCCATCTGTATACAGATATAAATATCTGCACCGCGAGCAGTATAAACATGGAAATATCTACATCGCTATCTGTATAAACGTGGAAATACCAACACCGCTTTCAGTATAAACATGGAAATATCTACAACGCCATCTATATAAACATGGAAATATCTACACCCCTATGTCTATAAACATGGAAGTACCTACACCGCTATCTCTATAAACATGGAAATATCTACACCGCTATCTGTATAAACATGGAAATATCTACACCGCTACCTGTATAAACATGGAAATATCTACACCGCGATCTGTATAAACATGGAAATATCTACACCGCGATCTGTATAAACATGGAAATACCTTCACCACGATCTGTATAAACATGGAAATATCTACACAGCTATCTGTATAAACATGGTAATATCTACACCACCATCTATATAAACATGGAAATACCTACACCGCCATCGGTATAAACATGGAAATATCTACAATGCCATCTGTAGAAAGATGGCAATATTTACACCGCAATCTGTGTAAACATGGAAATATCTACACCGATATCTGTAAAAACATGGAAATATCTACACCCCTATTTGTATAAACATGGAAATATCCACACCGCTCTCTCTATAAACATGGAAAAATCAACACCGCTATCTCTATGAACATGGAAATATCTACACCGCCATCTCTATAAACATGGAAATATCTACACCACGATCAGTATAAACATGGAAATATCTACACCGCTATCTGTATAAACATGGAAATAACTCCATTGCTATCTCTATAAACATCGAAATATCTACACCGCCATCTCTATAAACATGGAAATACTTACAAAGTTATCTGTATAAACATGGAAATATTTACACCGCTATCTGTATAAACATGGAAATTTCTACACCGTTATCTGTATAAATATGGAAATATCTACACCGCTGTCTCTATAAACATTGAAATATCTACACCGCCATCTGTATAAACATGGAAATACCAATACAGTCATCTGTGTAAACATGGAAATATCTACACCACCATCTGTACAAACATGGAAATATCTACAATCCATCTGTATACACATGGAAATACCTACACGGCAATCTGTGTATAGATGGAAACTTCAACACCGCCATCTGTACAAACATGGAAATATCTACACAGCTATCTCTATAAACATGGAAATATCTACACTGCGGTCTGTATAAACATGGAAATATCTACACCGGTATCTGTATAAACATGGAAATATCTACACCACGATCTGTATAAACATGGAAATATATACACCGCTATCTGTATAAACATGGAATTATCTGCACCGCTATCTCTATATACATGGAAATATCTACAAAGCCATCTGTATAAACATGGAAATACCTACACAGTCATGTGTAGGAACATGGAAATATCTACACTGCCATCTGTATAAACATAGAAATATCTACACAGCCCTCTGTATAAATATGGAAATATCTGCATAGGCATCTGTGTAAACATGGAAATATCTGCACCGCTATCTGTATAAACATGGAAATACCTACACCGCTGTCTCTATAAACATGGAAATATGTACACCGCTTTGTGTATAAACATGGAAATATCTCCACTGCTGTCTGTATAAACATGGAAATATCTCCACCCTTATCTGTTTAAACATGGAAATATCTACAGCGCCATCTCTATAAACATTGAAATATCTACACTGCCATCTGTAAAAACATGGAAATATCTACAGAGTCATCTGAATACACTTGGAAATATCTACACCACCATCTGTATAAACTTGGAAATACCTACAATTCCATCTCTATACACATGGAAATATCTACACAGACATCTGTATAAATATGGAAATATCTACACGGCCATCTCTATAAACATGGAAATATCTACACTGCCATCTGTAGAAAGATGGAAATATGTACACCGCTATCTCTATAAATATGGAAATATCAACACCGCCATCTCTATAAACATGAAAATATCTACACTGCCATCTCCATAAAGATGGAAGTATCTACTCCATCATGTGTATAAACACGGAAATATCTACACCACCATCTGTGTAAACATGGAAATATCTACACCGCTATCTGTATAAACATGGAAATAACTACACCGCCATCTGCATGTCCATGGAAATATCTACGCCGCCATCTGTATAAACATGGAAATATCTACTCGGCCATCTGTGTATAGATGGAAATATCAGCACCGCCGTTTGTACAAACATGGAATTATATACACCGCTATCTCTGTAAACATGGAAATATCTGAACTGCCATCTGTAAAAACATGGAAATACCTATACAGTCATCTGTATAAACATGGAAACATCTACAATGCCATCTGTATACACATGGAAATATCTACACTGCCATCTGTATAAACATGTAAATATCTACACTGATATCTCTATAAACATGGAAATATCTACACCGCCATCTCTATAAACATGAAAATATCTACACTGCCATCTCCATAAACATGGAAGTAACTACTCCGCCATCTGTATAAACATGGAAACATCTACACCGCCATCTGTGTGAATAAGGAAATATCTACAATGCCATCTGTATACAGATATAAATATCTGCACCGCGAGCAGTATAAACATGGAAATATCTACATCGCTATCTGCATAAACGTGGAAATACCAACACCGCTTTCAGTATAAACATGGAAATATCTACAACGCCATCTATATAAACATGGAAATATCTACACCCCTATGTCTATAAACATGGAAGTACCTACACCGCTATCTCTATAAACATGGAAATATCTACACCGCTATCTGTATAAACATGGAAATATCTACACCGCTACCTGTATAAACATGGAAATATCTACACCGCGATCTGTATAAACATGGAAATATCTACACCGCGATCTGTATAAACATGGAAATACCTTCACCACGATCTGTATAAACATGGAAATATCTACACAGCTATCTGTATAAACATGGTAATATCTACACCACCATCTATATAAACATGGAAATACCTACACCGCCATCGGTATAAACATGGAAATATCTACAATGCCATCTGTAGAAAGATGGCAATATTTACACCGCAATCTGTGTAAACATGGAAATATCTACACCGATATCTGTAAAAACATGGAAATATCTACACCCCTATTTGTATAAACATGGAAATATCCACACCGCTCTCTCTATAAACATGGAAAAATCAACACCGCTATCTCTATGAACATGGAAATATCTACACCGCCATCTCTATAAACATGGAAATATCTACACCACGATCAGTATAAACATGGAAATATCTACACCGCTATCTGTATAAACATGGAAATAACTCCATTGCTATCTCTATAAACATCGAAATATCTACACCGCCATCTCTATAAACATGGAAATACTTACAAAGTTATCTGTATAAACATGGAAATATTTACACCGCTATCTGTATAAACATGGAAATTTCTACACCGTTATCTGTATAAATATGGAAATATCTACACCGCTGTCTCTATAAACATTGAAATATCTACACCGCCATCTGTATAAACATGGAAATACCAATACAGTCATCTGTGTAAACATGGAAATATCTACACCACCATCTGTACAAACATGGAAATATCTACAATCCATCTGTATACACATGGAAATACCTACACGGCAATCTGTGTATAGATGGAAACTTCAACACCGCCATCTGTACAAACATGGAAATATCTACACAGCTATCTCTATAAACATGGAAATATCTACACTGCGGTCTGTATAAACATGGAAATATCTACACCGGTATCTGTATAAACATGGAAATATCTACACCACGATCTGTATAAACATGGAAATATATACACCGCTATCTGTATAAACATGGAATTATCTGCACCGCTATCTCTATATACATGGAAATATCTACAAAGCCATCTGTATAAACATGGAAATACCTACACAGTCATGTGTAGGAACATGGAAATATCTACACTGCCATCTGTATAAACATAGAAATATCTACACAGCCCTCTGTATAAATATGGAAATATCTGCATAGGCATCTGTGTAAACATGGAAATATCTGCACCGCTATCTGTATAAACATGGAAATACCTACACCGCTGTCTCTATAAACATGGAAATATGTACACCGCTTTGTGTATAAACATGGAAATATCTCCACTGCTGTCTGTATAAACATGGAAATATCTCCACCGTTATCTGTTTAAACATGGAAATATCTACAGCGCCATCTCTATAAACATTGAAATATCTACACTGCCATCTGTAAAAACATGGAAATATCTACAGAGTCATCTGAATACACTTGGAAATATCTACACCACCATCTGTATAAACTTGGAAATACCTACAATTCCATCTCTATACACATGGAAATATCTACACAGACATCTGTATAAATATGGAAATATCTACACGGCCATCTCTATAAACATGGAAATATCTACACTGCCATCTGTAGAAAGATGGAAATATGTACACCGCTATCTCTATAAATATGGAAATATCAACACCGCCATCTCTATAAACATGAAAATATCTACACTGCCATCTCCATAAAGATGGAAGTATCTACTCCATCATGTGTATAAACACGGAAATATCTACACCACCATCTGTGTAAACATGGAAATATCTACACCGCTATCTGTATAAACATGGAAATAACTACACCGCCATCTGCATGTCCATGGAAATATCTACGCCGCCATCTGTATAAACATGGAAATATCTACTCGGCCATCTGTGTATAGATGGAAATATCAGCACCGCCGTTTGTACAAACATGGAATTATATACACCGCTATCTCTGTAAACATGGAAATATCTGAACTGCCATCTGTAAAAACATGGAAATACCTATACAGTCATCTGTATAAACATGGAAACATCTACAATGCCATCTGTATACACATGGAAATATCTACACTGCCATCTGTATAAACATGTAAATATCTACACTGATATCTCTATAAACATGGAAATATCTACACCGCCATCTCTATAAACATGAAAATATCTACACTGCCATCTCCATAAACATGGAAGTAACTACTCCGCCATCTGTATAAACATGGAAACATCTACACCGCCATCTGTGTGAATAAGGAAATATCTACAATGCCATCTGTATACAGATATAAATATCTGCACCGCGAGCAGTATAAACATGGAAATATCTACATCGCTATCTGTATAAACGTGGAAATACCAACACCGCTTTCAGTATAAACATGGAAATATCTACAACGCCATCTATATAAACATGGAAATATCTACACCCCTATGTCTATAAACATGGAAGTACCTACACCGCTATCTCTATAAACATGGAAATATCTACACCGCTATCTGTATAAACATGGAAATATCTACACCGCTACCTGTATAAACATGGAAATATCTACACCGCGATCTGTATAAACATGGAAATATCTACACCGTGATCTGTATAAACATGGAAATACCTTCACCACGATCTGTATAAACATGGAAATATCTACACAGCTATCTGTATAAACATGGTAATATCTACACCACCATTTATATAAACATGGAAATATCTACACCGCCATCGGTATAAACATGGAAATATCTACAATGCCATCTGTAGAAAGATGGAAATATTTACACCGCAATCTGTGTAAACATGGAAATATCTACACCGATATCTGTAAAAACATGGAAATATCTACACCCCTATTTGTATAAACATGGAAATATCCACACCGCTCTCTCTATAAACATGGAAAAATCAACACCGCTATCTCTATGAACATGGAAATATCTACACCGCCATCTCTATAAACATGGAAATATCTACACCACGGTCAGTATAAACATGGAAATATCTACACCGCTACCTGTATAAACATGGAAATAACTCCATTGCTATCTATATAAACATCGAAATATCTACAACGCCATCTGTATAAACATGGAAATACTTACAAAGTTATCTGTATAAACATGGAAATATCTACACCGCCATCTGTATAAACATGGAAATATCTACACAGCCATGTGTATATACATGGAAATATCTACACCGCTATCTATATAAATATGGAAATAACTACACCGCTCTCTGTATAAACATGGAAATATCTACACCGCCATCTACATATCCATGGAAATATCTGCACCGCCATCTGTATAAACATGGAAATATCTACACGGTCATCTGTGTAGAGATGGAAATATCAACACCGCCATCTGTACAAACATGGAAATATCTGCACCGCTATCTGTATAAACATGGAAATATCTACTCCGCTATCTGCATAAATATGGAAATATCTACACCGCTATCTCTATAAACATGGAAATGTCAACACCGCTATCTGTATAAACATGGAAATATCTAAATGGCTATCCCTAAAAACATGGAAATATCAACACCGCCATCTCTATAAACATGAAAATATCTACACTGCCATCTCCATAAAGATGGAAGTATCTACTCCATCATGTGTATAAACACGGAAATATCTACACCACCATCTGTGTAAACATGGAAATATCTACACCGCTATCTGTATAAACATGGAAATAACTCCATTGCTATCTCTATAAACATCGAAATATCTACACCGCCATCTGTATAAACATGGAAATACTTACAAAGTTATCTGTATAAACATGGAAATATCTACACCGCCATCTGTATAAACATGGAAATATCTACACAGCCATGTGTATATACATGGAAATAACTACACCGCTATCTATATAAACATGGAAATAACTACACCGCTCTCTGTATAAACATGGAAATATCTACACCGCCATCTACATATCCATGGAAATATCTGCACCGCCATCTGTATAAACATGGAAATATCTACACGGTCATCTGTGTATAGATGGAAATATCAACACCGCCATCTGTACAAACATGGAAATATCTGCACCGCTATCTGTATAAACATGGAAATATCTACACCGCGGTCTGTATAAACATGGCAATATCTACACCGCTATCTGTATAAACATGGAAATATCTACACCGCTATCTCTATAAACATGGAAATATCTACACCGTGATCTGTATAAACATGGAAATATTTACACCGCTATCTGTATAAACATGGAAATTTCTACACCGTTATCTGTATAAACACGGAAATATCTACACCGCTATCTGTATAAACATTGAAATATCTACACCGACATCTGTATAAACATGGAAATACCAATACAGTCATCTGTGTAAACATGGAAATATCTACACCACCATCTGTATAAACATGGAAATATCTACAATGCCATCTGTATACACATGGAAATACCTACACGGCAATCTGTGTATAGATGGAAACATCAACACCGCCATCTGTACAAACATGGAAATATCTACACTGCTATCTCTATAAACATGGAAATATCTACACTGCGGTCTGTATAAACATGGAAATATCTACACCGGTATCTGTATAAACATGGAAATATCTACACCACGATCTGTATAAACATGGAAATATATACACCGCTATCTCTATAAACATGGAAATATCTACAAAGCCATCTGTATAAACATGGAAATACCTACACAGTCATGTGTAGGAACATGGAAATTTCCACACTGCCATCTGTATAAACATAGAAATATCTACACAGCCCTCTGTATAAATATGGAAATATCTGCATAGGCATCTGTGTAAACATGGAAATATCTGCACCGCTATCTGTATAAACATGGAAATACCTACACCGCTGTCCCTATAAACATGGAAATATGTACACCGCTATGTGTATAAACATGGAAATATGTCCACTGCTGTCTGTATAAACATGGAAATATCTCCGCCGTTATCTGTTTAAACATGGAAATATCTACAGCGCCATCTCTATAAACATTGAAATATCTACACTGCCATCTGTAAAAACATGGAAATATCTACAGAGTCATCTGAATACACATGGAAATATCTACACCACCATCTGTATAAACTTGGAAATACCTACAATTCCATCTGTATACACATGGAAATATCTACACAGACATCTGTATAAATATGGAAATATGTACACGGCCATCTGTAGAAAGATGGAAATATGTACACCGCTATCTCTATAAATATGGAAATATCTACACCGCCATCTCTATCAACATGAAAATATCTACACTGCCATCTCCATAAAGATGGAAGTATCTACTCCATCATGTGTATAAACACGGAAATATCTACACCACCATCTGTGTAAACATGGAAATATCTACACCGCTATCTGTATAAACATGGAAATAACTACACCGCCATCTGCATGTCCATGGAAATATCTACGCCGCCATCTGTATAAACATGGAAATATCTACTCGGCCATCTGTGTATAGATGGAAATATCAGCACCGCCATTTGTACAAACATGGAATTATGTACACCGCTATCTCTATAAACATGGAAATATCTGAACTGCCATCTGTAAAAACATGGAAATACCTATACAGTCATCTGTATAAACATGGAAATATCTACAATGCCATCTGTATACACATGGAAATATCTACACTGCCATCTGTATAAACATGTAAATATCTACACTGATATCTCTATAAACATGGAAATATCTACACCGCCATCTCTATAAACATGAAAATATCTACACTGCCATCTCCATAAACATGGAAGTAACTACTCCGCCATCTGTATAAACATGGAAACATCTACACCGCCATCTGTGTGAATAAGGAAATATCTACAATGCCATCTGTATAAAGATATAAATATCTGCACCGCGAGCAGTATAAACATGGAAATATCTACATCGCTATCTGTATAAACATGGAAATACCAACACCGCTATCGGTATAAACATGGAAATATCTACAACGCCATCTATATAAACATGGAAATATCTACACCCCTATGTCTATAAACATGGAAGTACCTACACCGCTATCTCTATAAACATGGAAATATCTACACCGCTATCTGTATAAACATGGAAATATCTACACCGCTACCTGTATAAACATGGAAATATCTACACCGCGATCTGTATAAACATGGAAATATCTACACCGCGATCTGTATAAACATGGAAATACCTTCACCACGATCTGTATAAACATGGAAATATCTACACAGCTATCTGTATAAACATGGTAATATCTACACCACCATCTATATAAACATGGAAATACCTACACCGCCATCGGTATAAACATGGAAATATCTACAATGCCATCTGTAGAAAGATGGCAATATTTACACCGCAATCTGTGTAAACATGGAAATATCTACACCGATATCTGTAAAAACATGGAAATATCTACACCCCTATTTGTATAAACATGGAAATATCCACACCGCTCTCTCTATAAACATGGAAAAATCAACACCGCTATCTCTATGAACATGGAAATATCTACACCGCCATCTCTATAAACATGGAAATATCTACACCACGATCAGTATAAACATGGAAATATCTACACCGCTATCTGTATAAACATGGAAATAACTCCATTGCTATCTCTATAAACATCGAAATATCTACACCGCCATCTGTATAAACATGGAAATACTTACAAAGTTATCTGTATAAACATGGAAATATTTACAACGCTATCTGTATAAACATGGAAATTTCTACACCGTTATCTGTATAAATATGGAAATATCTACACCGCTGTCTCTATAAACATTGAAATATCTACACCGCCATCTGTATAAACATGGAAATACCAATACAGTCATCTGTGTAAACATGGAAATATCTACACCACCATCTGTATAAACATGGAAATATCTACAATGCCATCTGCATACACATGGAAATACCTACACGGCAATCTGTGTATAGATGGAAACTTCAAAACCGCCATCTGTACAAACATGGAAATATCTACACAGCTATCTCTATAAACATGGAAATATCTACACTGCGGTCTGTATAAACATGGAAATATCTACACCGGTATCTGTATAAACATGGAAATATCTACACCACGATCTGTATAAACATGGAAATATATACACCGCTATCTGTATAAACATGGAAATATCTGCACCGCTATCTCTATATACATGGAAATATCTACAAAGCCATCTGTATAAACATGGAAATACCTACACAGTCATGTGTAGGAACATGGAAATATCTACACTGCCATCTGTATGAACATAGAAATATCTACACAGCCCTCTGTATAAATATGGAAATATCTTCATAGGCATCTGTGTAAACATGGAAATATCTGCACCGCTATGTATATAAACATGGAAATACCTACACCGCTGTCCCTATAAACATGGAAATATGTACACCGCTTTGTGTATAAACATGGAAATATCTCCACTGCTGTCTGTATAAACATGGAAATATCTCCACCGTTTTCTGTTTAAACATGGAAATATCCACAGCGCCATCTCCATAAACATTGAAATATCTACACTGCCATCTGTAAAAACATGGAAATATCTACAGAGTCATCTGAATACACTTGGAAATATCTACACCACCATCTGTATAAACTTGGAAATACCTACAATTCCATCTGTATACACATGGAAATATCTACACAGACATCTGTATAAATATGGAAATATCTACACGGCCATCTCTATAAACATGGAAATATCTACACCGCCATCTACATATCCATGGAAATATCTGCACCGCCATCTGTATAAACATGGAAATATCTACACGGTCATCTGTGTAGAGATGGAAATATCAACACCGCCATCTGTACAAACATGGAAATATCTGCACCGCTATCTGTATAAACATGGAAATATCTACTCCGCTATCTGCATAAATATGGAAATAGCTACACCGCTATCTCTATAAACATGGAAATGTCAACACCGCTATCTGTATAAACATGGAAATATCTAAATGGCTATCCCTAAAAACATGGAAATATCAACACCGCCATCTCTATAAACATGAAAATATCTACACTGCCATCTCCATAAAGATGGAAGTATCTACACCATCATGTGTATAAACACGGAAATATCTACACCACCATCTGTGTAAACATGGAAATATCTACACCGCTATCTGTATAAACATGGAAATAAATAACTACACCGCCATCTGCATGTCCATGGAAATATCTACGCCGCCATCTGTATAAACATGGAAATATCTACTCGGCCATCTGTGTATAGATGGAAATATCAGCACCGCCATCTGTACAAACATGGAATTATCTACACCGCTATCTCTATAAACATGGAAATACCTGAACTGCCATCTGTACAAACATGGAAATACCTATACAGTCGTCTGTATAAACATGGAAATATCAACAATGCCATCTGTATACACATGGAAATATCTACACAGCCATCTGTATAAACATGTAAATATCTACACTGCTATCTCTATAAACATCGAAATATCTACACCGCCATCTCTATAAACATGAAAATATTCACACTGCCATCTCCATAAACATGGAAGTAACTACTCCGCCATCTGTATAAACATGGAAACATCTACACCGCCATCTGTGTGAATAAGGAAATATCTACAATGCCATCTGTATAAAGATATAAATATCTGCACCGCGAGCAGTATAAACATGGAAATATCTACATCGCTATCTGTATAAATGTGGAAATACCAACACCGCTATCGGTATAAACATGGAAATATCTACAAAGCCATCTATATAAACATGGAAATATCTACACCCCTATGTCTATAAACATGGAAATACCTACACCGCTCTCTCCATAAACATGGAAATATCTACACCGCTATCTGTATAAACATGGAAATATCTACACCGCGATCTGTATAAACATGGAAATACCTTCACCACGATCTGTATAAACATGGAAATATCTGCACAGATATCTGTATAAACATGGTAATATCTAAACCACCATCTATATAAACATGGAAATATCTACACCGCCATCGGTATTAACATGGAAATATCTACAATGCCATCTGTAGAAAGATGGAAATATTTACACCGCAATCTGTGTAAACATGGAAATATCTACACCGATATCAGTAAAAACATGGAAATATCTACACCCCTATTTGTATAAACATGGAAATATCCACAGCGCTCTCTCTATCAACATGGAAAAATCAACACCGCTATCTCTATGAATGTGGAAATATCTGCACCGCCATCACTTTAAACATGGAAATATCTACACAACGATCAGTATAAACATGGAAATATCTACACCGCTATCTGTATAAACATGGAAATAACTCCACTGCTATCTCTATAAACATCGAAATATCTACACCGCCATCTGTATAAACATGGAAATACTTACAAAGTTATCTGTATAAACATGGAAATATCTACACCGCCATCTGTATAAACATGGAAATATCTACACAGCCATTTGTATATACATGGAAATATCTACACCGCTATCTATATAAACATGGAAATAACTACATCGCTCTCTGTATAAACATGGAAATATCTACACCACCATCTACATATCCATAGAAATATCTGCACCGCCATCTGTATAAACATGGAAATATCTACCCGGTCATCTGTGTATAGATGGAAATATCAACACCGCCATCTGTACAAACATGGAAATATCTGCACCGCTATCTGTATAAACATGGAAATATCTACACCGCGGTCTGTATAAACATGGAAATATCTACCCCGCTATCTGTATAAACATGGAAATATCTACACCGCTATCTCTATAAACATGGAAATATCTACACCGTGATCTGTATAAACATGGAAATTTTTACACCGCTATCTGTATAAACATGGAAATTTCTACACCGTTATCTGTATAAATATGGAAATATCTACACCGCTATCTCTATAAACATGGAAATATCTACACTGCCATCTGTATCAACATGGAAATACCAATACACTCATCTGTGTAAATATGGAAGTATCTACACCACCATCTGTATAAACATGGAAATATCTACAATGCCATCAGTATACACATGGAAATACCTACACGACAATCTGTGTATAGATGGAAAGGTCAACACCGCCATCTGTACAAACATGGAAATATCTACACTGCTATCTGTATAAACATGGAAATATCCTCACTGCGGTCTGTATAAACATGGAAATATCTACACCGGTATCTGTATAAACATGGAAATATCTACACCACGATCTGTATAAACATGGAAATATATACACCGCTATCTGTATAAACATGGAATTATCTGCACCGCTATCTCTATAAAAATGGAAATATCTACAAAGCCATCTGTATAAACATGGAAATACCTACACAGTCATGTGTAGGAACATGGAAATATCTACACAGCCCTCTGTATAAATATGGAAATATCTGCATAGGCATCTGTGTAAACATGGAAATACCTGCACCGCTATCTGTATAAACATGGAAATACCTACACCCCTGTCTCTATAAACATGGAAATATGTACACCGCTATGTGTATAAACATGGAAATATCTCCACTGCTGTCTGTATAAACATGGAAATATCTCCACCGTTAACTCTTAAAACATGGAAATATCAACAGCGCCATCTCTATAAGCATTGAAATATCTACACTGCCATCTGGAAAAACATGGAAATATCTACACCGTCATCTGAATACACATGGAAATATCTACACCACCATCTGTATAAACTTGGAAATACCTACAATACCATCTGTATACACATGGAAATATCTACACAGACATCTGTATAAATATGGAAATATCTACACTGCCATCTGTAGAAAGATGGAAATATGTACACCGCTATCTCTATAAATATGGAAATATCTACACCGCCATCTCTATAAACATGAAAATATCTACACTGCCATCTCCATAAAGACGGAAGTATCTACTCCATCATGTGTATAAACACGGAAATATCTACACCACCATCAGTGTAAACATGGAAATATCTACACCGCTATCTGTATAAACGTGGAAATACCAACACCGCTACTGGTATAAACATGGAAATATCTACAACGCCGTCTATATAAACATGGAAATATCTACACCGCTATGTCTATAAACATGGAAATACCTACACCGCCATCTGTATAAACATGGAAATATCTACACCGCTATCTGTATAAACATGGAAATATCTACACCACTATCTGTATAAACATGGAAATATCTACACCGCGATCTGTATAAACATGGAAATATCTACACCGCGATCTGTATAAACATGGAAATACCTTCACCACGATCTGTATAAACATGGAAATATCTACACAGCTATCTGTATAAACATGGTAATATCTACACCACCTTCTATATAAACATGGAAATATCTACACGGCTATCTGTATAAACTTGGACATATCTACAATGCCATCTGTAGAAAGATGGAAATATTTACACCGCAATCAGTGTAAACATGGAAATATCTACACCGATATCTGTAAAAACATGGAAATATCTACACCCCTATTTGTATAAACATGGTAATATCCACACCTCTCTCTCTATAAACATGGAAAAATCAACACCGCTATCTCTATGAACATGTAAATATCTACACCGCCATCTCTATAAACATGGAAATATCTACACCACGATCAGTATAAACATGGAAATATCTACACCGCTATCTGTATAAACATGGAAATACCTCCACTGCTATCTCTATAAACATCGAAATATCTACACCGCCATGTGTATAAACATGGAAATACTTACAAAGTTATCTGTATAAACATGGAAATATCTACACCGCCATCTGTATAAACATGGAAATATCTACACAGCCATGTGTATATATATGGAAATATCTACACCGCTATCTATATAAACATGGAAATAACTACAGCGCTATCTGTATAAACATGGAAATATCTACACCGCCATCTACATATCCATGGAAATATCTGCACCGCCATCTGTATAAACATGGAAATATCTACACGGTCATCTGTGTATAGATGGAAATATCAACACCGCCATCTGTACAAACATGGAAATATCTGCACCGCTATCTGTACAAACATGGAAATATCTACACCGCGGTCTGTATAAACATGAAAATATCTACACCGCTATCGGTATAAACATGGAAATATCTACACCGCTATATGTATAAACATGGAAATATCTACACCGCTATCTCTATGAACAAGGATATATCTACACCGTGATCTGTATAAACATGGAAATATTTACACCGCTATCTGTATAAACATGGAAATTTCTCCACCGTTATCTCTATAAATATGGAAGTATCTACACCGCTATCTCTATAAACATGGAAATATCTACACCGCCATCTGTATAAACATGGAAATACCAATACAGTCATCTGTGTAAACATGGAAATATCTACACCACCATCTGTATAAACATGGAAATATCTACAATGCCATCTGTATACACATGGAAATACCTTCACGGCAATCTGTGTATAGATGGAAACATCAACACTGCCATCTGTACAAACATGGAAATATCTCCACTGCTATCTCTATAAACATGGAAATATCTACACTGCGGTCTGTATAAACATGGAAATATCTACACCGGTATCTGTATAAACATGGAAATATCTACACCACGATCTGTATAAACATGGAAATATATACACCGATATCTGTATAAACATGAAAATATCTGAACCGCTATCTCTATAAACATGTAAATATCTACAAAGCCATCTGTATAAACATGGAAATACCTACACAGTCATGTGTAGGAACATGGAAATATCTACACTGCCATCTGTATGAACATAGAAATATCTACACAGCCCTGTGTATAAATATGGAAATATCTGCATAGGCATCTGTGTAAACATGGAAATATCTGCACCGCTATCTATATAAACATGGAAATACCTACACCGCTGTCTCTATAAACTTGGAAATATGTACACCGCTATGTTTATAAACATGGAAATATCTCCACTGCTGTCTGTATAAACATGGAAATATCTCCACCGTTATCTGTTTAAACATGGAAATACCTACAGCGCCATCTCTGTAAACATTGAAATATCTACACTGCCATCTGTAAAAACATGGAAATGTCTACACAGTCATCTGAATAAACACGGAAATATCTACACCACCATCTGTATAAACTTGGAAATACCTACAATACCATTTGTATACACATGGAAATATCTACACAGATATCTGAATAAATATGGAAATATCTACACGGCCATCTGTATAAACATGGAAATATCTACACTGCCATTTGTAGAAAGATGGATATATGTACACCGCTATCTCTATAAATATGGAAATATCTACACCGCCATCTCTACAAACATGAAAATATCTACACTGCCATCTCCATAAAGATGGAAGTATCTACTCCATCATGTGTATAAACACGGAAATACCTACACCACCATCTGTGTAAACATGGAAATATCTACACCGCTATCTGTATAAACATGGAAATATCTACACCGCCATCTGCATGTCCATGGAAATATCTACGCCGCCATCTGTATAAACATGGAAATATCTACTCGGCCATCTGTGTATAGATCTAAATATCAGCACCGCCATCTGTACAAACATGGAAATATCTACACCGCTATCTATATAAACATGGAAATATCTGCACTGCCATCTGTAAAAACATGGAAATACCTATACAGTCATCTGTATAAACATGGAAATATCTACAATGCCATCTGTATACACATGGAAATATCTACACAACCATCTGTATAAACATGTAAATATCTACACTGCTATCTCAATAAACATGGAAATATCTACACCGCCATCTCTATAAACCTGAAAATATCTACACTGCCATCTCCATAAACATGGAAGTAACTACTCCGCCATCTGTATAAACATGGAAACATCTACACCGCCATCTGTGTGAATAAGGAAATATCTACAATGCCATCTGTATAAAGATATAAATATCTGCACCGCGAGCTGTATAAACATGGAAATATCTACATCGCTATCTGTATAAACGTGGAAATACCAACACCGCTATCGGTATAAACATGGAAATATCTACAACGCCATCTATATAAACATGGAAATATCTACACCGCTATGTCTATAAACATGGAAATACCTACACCGCAATCTCTATTAACATGGAAATATCTACACCGCTATCTGTAGAAACATGGAAATATCTACACCACTATCTGTATAAACATGGAAATACCTTCACCACGATCTGTATAAACATGGAAATATCTACACAGCTATCTGTATAAACATGGTAATATCTACACCACCATCTATATAAACATGGAAATATCTACACCGCCATCTGTATAAACATGGAAATATCTACAATGCCATCTGTAGAAAGACGGAAATATTTACACTGCAATCTGTAAACATGGAAATGTCTACACCGATATCTGTAAAAACATGGAAATATCTACACCCCTATTTGTATAAACATGGAAATATCCACACCGCTCTCTCTATAAACATGGAAAAATCAACACCGCTATCTCTATGAACATGGAAATATCTACACCGCCCTCTCTATAAACATGGAAATGTCTACACCACGATCAGTATAAACATGGAAATATCTACACCGCTATCTGTATAAACATGGAAATATCTCCACTGCTATCTCTATAAACATCGAAATATCTACACCGCCATCTGTATAAACATGGAAATACTTACAAAGTTATCTGTATAAACATGGAAATATCTACACCGCCATCTGTATAAAAATGGAAATATCTACACAGCCATGTGTATATACATGGAAATATCTACACCGCTATCTATATAAACATGGAAATAACTACACCGCTATCTGTATAAACATGGAAATATCTACACCGCCATCTACATATCCATGGAAATATCTGCACCGCCATCTGTATAAACATGGAAATATCTACACGGTCATCTGTGTATAGATGGAAATATCAACACCGCCATCTGTACAAACATGAAAATATCTGCACCGCTATCTGTATAAACATGGAAATATCTACACCGCGGTCTGTATAAATATGGAAATAACTACACCTCTATCTGTATAAACATGGAAATATCTACACCGCTATCTCTATAAACATGGAAATTTCTACACCGTTATCTGTATAAATATAGAAATATCTACACCGCTATCTCTATAAACATGGAAATATCTACACCGCCATCTGTATAAACATGGAAATACCAATACAGTCATCTGTGTAAACATGGAAATATCTACACCACCATCTGTATAAACATGGAAATATCTACAATGCCATCTGTATACACATGGAAATACCTACACGGCAAACTGTGTATAGATGGAAACATCAAGACTTCCATCTGTACAAACATGGAAATATCTACACTGCTATCTCTATAAACATGGAAATATCTACACTGCGGTCTGTATAAACATGGAAATATCTACAGCGTTATCTGTATAAACATGGAAATATCTACACCACAATCTGTATAAACATGGAAATATATACACCGCTATCTGTATAAACATGGAAATATCTGCACCGCTATCTCTATAAACATGGAAATATCTACAAAGCCATCTGTATAAACATGGAAATACCTACACAGTCATGTGTAGGAACATGGAAATATCTACACTGCCATCTGTATAAACATAGAAATATCTACACAGCCCTCTGTATGAATATGGAAATATCTGCATAGGCATCTGTGTAAACATGGAAATATCTGCACCGCTATCTGTATAAACATGGAAATACCTACACCGCTGTCTCTATAAACATGGAAATATGTACACCGCTATGTGTATAAACATGGAAATATCTCCACTGCTGTCTGTATAAACATGGAAATATCTCCACCGTTATCTGTTTAAACATGGAAATATCTACAGCGCCATCTCTATAATCATTGAAATATCTACACTGCCATCTGTAAAAACATGGAAATATGTACACAGTCATCTGAATAAACATGGAAATATCTACACCACCATCTGTATAAACTTGGAAATACCTACAATACCATCTGTATACACATGGAAATATCTACACAGACATCTGTATAAATATGGAAATATCTACACGGCCATCTGTATAAACATGGAAATATCTACACTGCCATATGTAGAAAGATGGAAATATGTACTCCGCTATCTCTATAAATATGGAAATATCTACACCGCTATCTCTATAAACATGAAAATATCTACACAGCCATCTCCATAAAGATGGAAGTATCTACTCCATCATGTGTATAAACACGGAAATACCTACACCACCATCTGTGTAAACATGGAAATATCTACAAAGCTATCTGTATAAACATGGAAATATCTACACCGCCATCTGCATGTCCATGGAAATATCTACGCCGCCATCTGTATAAACATGGAAATATCTACACGGCCATCTGTGTATAGATCTTAATATCAGCACCGCCATCTGTACAAACATGGAAATATCTACACCGCTATCTCTATAAACATGGAAATATCTGCACTTCCATCTGCAAAAACATGGAAATACCTATACAGTCATCTGTATAAACATGGAAATATCTACAATGACATCTGTATACACATGGAAATATCTACACAGCCATCTGTATAAACATGTAAATATCTACACTGCTATCTCAATAAACATGGAAATATCTACACCGCCATCTCTATAAACCTGAAAATATCTACACTGCCCTTTCCATAAACATGGAAGTAACTACTCCGCCATCTGTATAAACATGGAAACATCTACACCGCCATCTGTGTGAATAAGGAAATATCTACAATGCCATCTGTATAAAGATATAAATATCTGCACCGCGAGCTGTATAAACATGGAAATATCTACATCGCTATCTGTATAAACGTGGAAATACCAACACCGCTATCGGTATAAACATGGAAATATCTACAATGCCATCTATATAAACATGGAAATATCTACACCGCTATGTCTATAAACATGGAAATACCTACACCGCAATCTCTATATACATGGAAATATCTACACCGCTATCTGTATAAACATGGAAATATCTACACCACTATCTGTATAAACATGGAAATATCTACACCGCGATCTGTATATACATGGAAATATCTACACCACCATCTGTGTAAACATGGAAATATCTACACCGCAATGTGTATAAACATGGAAATATCTACACCGCCATCTGTATAAACATGGAAATATCTACACAGCTATCTGTATATACATGGAAATATCTACACCACTATCTGTATAAACATGGAAATAACTACACCGCTATTTGTATAAACAAGGAAATATCTACACCGTGATCTGTATAAACATGGAAATATCTACAACGCCATCTCTATAAACAGGGAAATATATACACACCTATCTGTATAAACATGGAAATATCCACACCGCTATCTCTATAAACATGGAAAAATCAACACCGCTATCTCTATGAACATGGAAATATCTTCACTGCGGTCTGTATAAACATGGAAATATCTACACCGCTATCTGTATAAACATGGAAATATCTGCACCGCTATATCTATAAACATGGAAATAACTACAAAGACATCTGTATAAACATGGAAATACCTACACAGTCATGTGTAGGAACATTTAAATATCTACACTGCCATCTGTAGAAATATAGAAATATCTACACAGCCCTCTGTGTAAATATGGAAATATCTGCATAGGCATCTGTGTAAACATGGAAATATCTGCACAGCCATCTCTATAAACATGGAAATACCTACACCGCCATATAAACATGGAAAAAACTACACTGCCATCTGCATGTCCTTGGAAATATCTAGGCTGCCATCTGAATAAACATGGAAATATCTACACGGCCATCTGTGTATAGATGGAAATATCAACACCGCCATCTGTACAAACATGGAAATATCTACACCGCTATCTCTATAGACATGGAAATATCTGCACCGCCATCTGAAAAAACATGGAAATACCTATACAGTCATCTGTGTAAACATGGAAATATCTACAATGCCATCTGTAGAAAGATGGAAATATCTACACCGCAATCTGTGTAAACAAGGAAATATCTACACCGATATCTGTAAAAACATGGAAATATCTACACCGCTATCTGTATAAACATGGAAATATCTACACCGCGATCTGTATAAACATGGAAATATCTACACCGCGATCTGCATAAACATGGAAATATCTACACCGCTATCTGTATAAACATGGAAATATATACACCACGATCTGTATAAACATGGATATATCTACATCGCTATCTGTATAAACATGGAAATATCTACACCGCTATCTCTATAAACATGGAAATGTCAACACCGCTATCTGTATAAACATGGAAATATCTACATGGCTATCCCTAAAAACGTGGAAATATCTTCACCGCCTTCTGTATAAACATGGAAATATCTACACTGCCATCTGTATAAACATGGAAATAACTAAACTGCTATCTCTATAAACATTGAAATATCAACACTGCCTTCTGGATATACATGGAAATACCTACACAGTCATCTGTGTAAACATGGAAATATCTACACAGCCATCTCTATAAACATGGAAATACCTACACCGCTATTTCTATAAACATGAAAATAGCCACACAGCAATCTGTATAAACATGGAAATATCTACACTGCCATCTGTATAAACATGGAAATATCTAAACTGCCATCTGTATACAAATGGAAATATCTACACATTCATCTGTATAAACATTGAAATATCTCCACGGCTATCTGTCTAATCATGGAAATATCTCCACCGCTATCTGTATAAACATGGAAATATCGACACCGCTATCTGTATAAACATGGAAATGTCTACACCGCTATCTGTATAAACATGGATATATCTACTCTGCTATCTGTATAAACATGGGAATATTTACATCGCTATCTGTATAAACATGGAAATATTTCCACCGCAATCTGTGTAAACATAGAAATATCTACACCGCTATCTTTATAAACATGGAAATATCTACACCGCAATCTGTATATACATGGATATATCTACACCGCTATCTGTATAAACATGGAAATATCTACACCGCTATCTGTATAAACATGGAAATATCTACACCGCTATCTGTATAAACATGGAAATATCTACACCACTATCTGTATAAACGTGGAAATATGTAAACCGCAATCGGTGCAAATATGGAAATATCTACACCTCTATCTCTGTAAATATGGAAATATCTACACCACTATCTGTATAAACATGGAAATATCTACACCGCTATCTGTATAAACATGGAAATATATACACCACAATCTGTATAAACATGGATATATCTACACCGCTATCTGTATAAACATGGAAACATCTACACCGCTATCTGTATAAACATGGAAATATCTACACCGCTATCTGTATAACTATGGAAATATCTACACCGCTATCTCTATAAACATGCAAATATCTACACCACTGTCTGTATAAACATGGAAATATCTTCATGGCTATCTCTCTAAACATGGAAATATCTACACCGCCATATGTATAAACTTGGAAATACCTACACAGTCATCTGTATAAACATGGAAATATCTACCCCACTATCTGTATAAACATGGAAATATCTACACTGCAATCTGTAGAAACATGGAAATAACTACACAGCCATCTCTATAAACATGGAAATATCTACATCGCTGTCTGTATAAACATGGAAATATCCACACCGCTATCTGCATAACATGGAAATGTTTACACCGCCATCTGTAAAAAACATGGAAATATCTACACAGTCATCTGTATAAACATGGAAATATCTACACCCCCATCTGTAAAAACATGGAAATATCTACACCGCTGTCTCTACAAACATGGAAATACCTGCACCGCTATCTGTATAAACACGGAAATATCGACACCGCTTTCTTTATAAACTTGGAAATATCTACACTGCCATCTCTATAAACATGAAAATATGTCCACCGCTATCTGTATAAACTTGAAAATATGTCCACCGCTATCTATATAAACATGGAAATACCTACACCGCTATCTGTAGAAACATGGAAATATCTACACCGCTATCTGTATAAACATGGAAATATCTAGACCGCTATCTGTATAAACATGGAAATATCTACACCGCCATCTGTATAAACATGGAAATATGTACACAGTCATCTGTATAAACATGGAAATAACTACACCGCTATGTGTATAAAAATGGAAATATCTTCACCGTTATCTATATAAACATGGAAATATCTAGACCGCTATCTGTATAAACAAGCAAATATCTACTGCGCTATGTATATAAACATGGAAATATCTCCACCGCTATCTGCATAAGCATGGAAATATCTACACCGCTATCTTTATAAACATGGAAATATCTACACTGCAATCTCTATAAACATGGAAACATCTACAACAGTATTTGTGTAAACATGGGAATATCTTCAGAGCTGTCGGTTTAAATATGGAAATATGTACACAGCAATCTGTGTGAATATGGAAATATCTACACCTCTGTCTCTGTAAACATGGAAATATCTACACCACTATCTGTATAAACCTGGAAATATCTACACCGCTATCTGTATAAACATGGAAATATCTACACCGCTATCTGTATAAACATGGAAATGTCTACACCGCTATCTGTATAAACATGGATATATCTACTCCGCTATCTGTATAAACATGGGAATATTTACGTCGCTATCTGTATAAACATGGAAATATTTCCACCGCAATCTGTGTAAGCATAGAAATATCTACACCGCTATCTTTATAAACATGGAAATATCTACACCGCAATCTATATATACATGGATATATCTACACCGCTATCTGTATAAACATGGAAATATCTACACCGCTATCTGTATAAACATGGAAATATCTACACCGCTATCTCTATAAACATGGAAATATCTACACCACTATCTGTATAAATGTGGAAATATGTAAACCGCAATCGGTGCAAATATGGAAATATCTACACCTCTATCTCTGTAAATATGGAAATATCTACACCGCTATCTGTATAAACATGGAAATATCTACACCGCTATCTGTATAAACATGGACATATATACACCACGATCTGTATAAACATGGATATATCTACACCGCTATCTGTATAAACATGGAAACATCTACACCGCTATCTGTATAAACATGGAAATATCTACACCGCTATCTGTATAACTATGGAAATATCTACACCGCTATCTCTATAAACATGGAAATGTCTACACCACTGTCTGTATAAACATGGAAATATCTTCATGGCTATCTCTCTAAACATGGAAATATCTACACCGCCCTATGTATAAACATGGAAATACCTTCACAGACATCTGTATAAACATGGAAATATCTACCCCACTATCTGTATAAACATGGAAATATCTACACTGCAATCTGTATAAACATGGAAATAACTACACAGCCATCTCTATAAACATGGAAATATCTACATCGCTGTCTGTATAAACACGGAAATATCCACACCGCTATCTGCGTAACATGGAAATATTTACACCGCCATCTGTAAAAAACATGGAAATATCTACACAGTCATCTGTATAAACATGGAAATACCTACACCCCCATCTGTAAAAACATGGAAATATCTACACCGCTGTCTCTACAAACATGGAAATACCTGCACCGCTATCTGTATAAACACGGAAATATCGACACCGCTATCTTTATAAACTTGGAAATATCTACACTGCCATCTCTATAAACATGAAAATATGTCCACCGCTATCTGTATAAACTTGAAAATATGTCCACCGCTATCTGTATAAACATGGAAATATCTACACCGCTATCTGTAGAAACATGGAAATATCTACACCGCTATCTGTATAAACATGGAAATATCTAGACCGCTATCTGTATAAACATGGAAATATCTACACCGCCATCTGTATAAACATGGAAATATGTACACAGTAATCTGTATATACATGGAAATAACTACACCGCTATGTGTATAAAAATGGAAATATCTACACCGTTATCTATATAAACATGGAAATATCTAGACTGCTATCTGTATAAACATTCAAATATTTACATTGCTATCTGTAAAAACATGGAAATATCTCCTCCGCTATCTCTATAAACATGGAAATATCTACACCGCTATCTGTATAAACATGGAAATATCTACACCGCTATCTGTATAAACAAGCAAATATCTACAGCGCTATCTATATAAACATGGAAATATCTCCACCGCTATCTGCATAAACATGGAAATATCTACACCGCTATCTTTATAAACATGGAAATATCTACACTGCAATCTCTATAAACATGGAAACATCTACAACAGTATCTGTGTAAACATGGGAATATCTTCAGAGCTGTCGGTTTAAATATTGAAATATGTACACAGCAATCTGTGTGAATATGGAAATATCTACACCTCTGTCTCTGTAAACATGGAAATATCTACACCACTATCTGTATAAACCTGGAAATATCTACACCGCTATCTGTATAAACATGGAAATATATACACCACAATCTGTATAAACATGGATATACCTACACCGCTATCTGTATAAACATGTTAATATCTACACTGCTATCTGTATAAACATGGAAATATCTACTCCGCTATCTGCATAAATATGGAAATATCTACACCGCTATCTCTATAAACATGGAAATATCTACACCGCAATCTGTATAAACATGGAAATATCTACACCGCTATCTGTATAAACATGGAAATATCTACACCACTATCTGTATAAACGTGGAAATATGTACACCGCAATCTGTGCAAATATGGAAATATCTACACCTCTATCTCTGTAAATATGGAAATATCTACACCGCTATCTGTATAAACATGGAAATATCTACACCGCTATCTCTATAAACATGGAAACGTCAACACCGCTATCTGTATAAACATGGAAATATCTACATGGCTATCCCTAAAAACATGGAAATATCTTCACCGCCTTCTGTATAAACATGGAAATATCTACACTGCCATCTGTATAAACATGGAAATATCTAAACTGCTATCTCTATAAACATTGAAATATGAACACTGCCTTCTGGATATACATGGAAATACCTACACAGTCATCTGTGTAAACATGGAAATATCTACACAGCCATCTCTATAAACATGGAAATACCTACATTGCTATTTCTATAAACATGAAAATAGCCACACAGCAATCTGTATAAACATGGAAATATCTACACTGCCATCTGTATAAACATGGAAATATCTACACTGCCATCTGTATACAAATGGAAATATCTACACAGTCATCTGTATAAACATTGAAATATCTCCACCGCTATCTGTCTAATCATGGAAATATCTCCACCGCTATCTGTATAAACATGGAAATATCTCCACCGCTATCTTTATAAACATGGAAATGTCTACACTGCTATCTGTATAAACATGGATATATCTACTCCGCTATCTGTATAAACATGGAAATATTTACATCGCTATCTGTATAAACATGGAAATATTTCCACCGCAATCTGTGTAAACATAGAAATATCTACACCGATATCTTTATAAACATGGAAATATCTACACCGCAATCTGTGTAAGCAGGGATATATCTACACCGCTATCTGTATAAACATGGAAACATCTACACCGCAATCTGTATAAACATGGAAATATCTACACCGCTATCTGTATAAACATGGAAATATCTACACCACTATCTGTATAAACGTGGAAATATGTACACCGCAATCTGTGCAAATATGGAAATATCTACACCTCTATCTCTGTAAATATGGAAATACCTACACCGCTATCTGTATAAACATGGAAATATCTACACCGCTATCTGTATAAACATGGAAATATATACACCACGATCTGTATAAACATGGATATATCTACACCGCTATCTGTATAAACATGGAAATATCTACACCGCTATCTCTATAAACATGGAAATATCAACACCGCTATCTGTATAAACATGGAAATATCTACATGGCTATCCCTAAAAACATGGAAATATCTTCACCGCCTTCTGTATAAACATGGAAATATCTACACTGCCATCTGTATAAACATGGAAATATCTAAACTGCTATCTCTATAAACATTGAAATATCAACACTGCCTTCTGGATATACATGGAAATACCTACACAGTCATCTGTGTAAACATGGAAATATCTACACAGCCATCTCTATAAACATGGAAATACCTACACCACTATTTCTATAAACATGAAAATAGCCACACAGCAATCTGTATAAACATGGAAATATCTACAGTGCCATCTGTATAAACATGGAAATATCTACACTGCCATCTGTATACAAATGGAAATATCTACACAGTCATCTGTATAAACATTGAAATATCTCCACCGCTATCTGTCTAATCATGGAAATATCTCCACCGCTATCTGTATAAACATGGAAATATCTACACCGCTATCTGTATAAACATGGAAATGTCTACACCGCTATCTGTATAAACATGGATATATCTACTCCGCTATCTTTATAAACATGGGAATATTTACATCGCTATCTGTATAAACATGGAAATATTTCCACCGCAATCTGTGTAAGCATAGAAATATCTACACCGCTATCTTTATAAACATGGAAATATCTACACCGCAATCTGTATATACATGGATATATCTACACCGCTATCTGTATAAACATGGAAATATCTACACCGCTATCTGTATAAACATGGAAATATCTACACCGCTATCTGTATAAACATGGAAATATCTACACCACTATCTGTATAAACGTGGAAATATGTAAACCGCAATCGGTGCAAATATGGAAATATCTACACCTCTATCTCTGTAAATATGGAAATATCTACACCGCTATCTGTATAAACATGGAAATATCTACACCGCTATCTGTATAAACATGGAAATATATACACCACGATCTGTATAAACATGGATATATCTACACCGCTATCTGTATAAACATGGAAACATCTACACCGCTATCTGTATAAACATGGAAATATCTACACCGCTATCTGTATAACTATGGAAATATCTACACCGCTATCTCTATAAACATGGAAATGTCTACACGACTGTCTGTATAAACATGGAAATATCTTCATGGCTATCTCTCTAAACATGGAAATATCTACACCGCCATATGTATAAACATGGAAATACCTACACAGTCATCTGTATAAACATTTAAATATCTACCCCACTATCTGTATAAACATGGAAATATCTACACTGCAATCTGTATAAACATGGAAATAACTACACAGCCATCTCTATAAACATGGAAATATCTACATCGCTGTCTGTATAAACATGGAAATATCCACACCGCTATCTGCGTAACATGGAAATATATACACCGCCATCTGTAAAAAACATGGAAATATCTACACAGCCATCTGTATAAACATGGAAATATCTACACCCCCATCTGTAAAAACATGGAAATATCTACACCGCTGTCTCTACAAACATGGAAATACCTGCACCGGTATCTGTATAAACACGGAAATATCGACACCGCTATCTTTATAAACTTGGAAATATCTACACTGCCATCTCTATAAACATGAAAATATGTCCACCGCTATCTGTATAAACTTGAAAATATGTCCACCGCTATCTGTATAAACATGGAAATATCTACACCGCTATCTGTAGAAACATGGAAATATCTACACCGCTATCTGTATAAACATCGAAATATCTAGACCGCTATCTGTATAAACATGGAAATATCTACACCGCCATCTGTATAAACATGGAAATATGTACACAGTCATCTGTATAAACATGGAAATAACTACACCGCTATGTGTATAAAAATGGAAATATCTTCACCGTTATCTATATAAACATGGAAATATCTAGACCGCTATCTGTATAAACAAGCAAATATCTACAGCGCTATCTATATAAACATGGAAATATCTCCACCGCTATCTGCATAAACATGGAAATATCTACACCGCTATCTTTATAAACATGGAAATATCTACACTGCAGTCCCTATAAACATGGAAATATCTACAACAGTATCTGTGTAAACATGGGAATATCTTCAGAGCTGTCGGTTTAAATATGGAAATATGTACACAGCAATCTGTTTGAATATGGAAATATCTACACCTCTGTCTCTGTAAACATGGAAATATCTACACCACTATCTGTATAAACCTGGAAATATCTACACCGCTATCTGTATAAACATGGAAATATCTACACCGCTATCTGTATAAACATGGAAATGTCTACACCGCTATCTGTATAAACATGGATATATCTACTCCGCTATCTGTATAAACATGGGAATATTTACATCGCTATCTGTAAAAACATGGAAATATTTCCACCGCAATCTGTGTAAGCATAGAAATATCTACACCGCTATCTTTATAAACATGGAAATATCTACACCGCAATCTATATATACATGGATATATCTACACCGCTATCTGTATAAACATGGAAATATCTACACCGCTATCTGTATAAACATGGAAATATCTACACCGCTATCTCTATAAACATGGAAATATCTACACCACTATCTGTATAAATGTGGAAATATGTAAACCGCAATCGGTGCAAATATGGAAATATCTACACCTCTATCTCTGTAAATATGGAAATATCTACACCGCTATCTGTATAAACATGGAAATATCTACACCGCTATCTGTATAAACATGGACATATATACACCACGATCTGTATAAACATGGATATATCTACACCGCTATCTGTATAAACATGGAAACATCTACACCGCTATCTGTATAAACATGGAAATATCTACACTGCTATCTGTATAACTATGGAATTATCTACACCGCTATCTCTATAAACATGGAAATGTCTACACCACTGTCTGTATAAACATGGAAATATCTTCATGGCTATCTCTCTAAACATGGAAATATCTACACCGCCCTATGTATAAACATGGAAATACCTACACAGACATCTGTATAAACATGGAAATATCTACCCCACTATCTGTATAAACATGGAAATATCTACACTGCAATCTGTATAAACATGGAAATAACTACACAGCCATCTGTATAAACATGGAAATATCTACATCGCTGTCTGTATAAACATGGAAATATCCACACCGCTATCTGCGTAACATGGAAATATTTACACCGCCATCTGTAAAAAACATGGAAATATCTACACAGTCATCTGTATAAACATGGAAATATCTACACCCCCATCTGTAAAAACATGGAAATATCTACACCGCTGTCTCTACAAACATGGAAATACCTGCACCGCTATCTGTATAAACACGGAAATATCGACACCGCTATCTTTATAAACTTGGAAATATCTACACTGCCATCTCTATAAACATGAAATTATGTCCACGGCTATCTGTATAAACTTGAAAATATGTCCACCGCTATCTGTATAAACATGGAAATATCTACACCGCTATCTGTAGAAACATGGAAATATCTACACCGCTATCTGTATAAACATGGAAATATCTAGACCGCTATCTGTATAAACATGGAAATATCTACACCGCCATCTGTATAAACATGGAAATATGTACACAGTAATCTGTATATACATGGAAATAACTACACCGCTATGTGTATAAAAATGGAAATATCTACACCGTTATCTATATAAACATGGAAATATCTAGACCGCTATCTGTATAAACATTCAAATATTTACATTGCTATCTGTAAAAACATGGAAATATCTCCTCCGCTATCTCTATAAACATGGAAATATCTACACCGCTATCTGTATAAACATGGAAATATCTACACCGCTATCTGTATAAACAAGCAAATATCTACAGCGCTATCTATATAAACATGGAAATATCTCCACCGCTATCTGCATAAACATGGAAATATCTACACCGCTATCTTTATAAACATGGAAATATCTACACTGCAATCTCTATAAACATGGAAACATCTACAACAGTATCTGTGTAAACATGGGAATATCTTCAGAGCTGTCGGTTTAAATATTGAAATATGTACACAGCAATCTGTGTGAATATGGAAATATCTACACCTCTGTCTCTGTAAACATGGAAATATCTACACCACTATCTGTATAAACCTGGAAATATCTACACCGCTATCTGTATAAACATGGAAATATCTACACCACAATCTGTATAAACATGGATATACCTACACCGCTATCTGTATAAACATGTTAATATCTACACTGCTATCTGTATAAACATGGAAATATCTACACTGCCATCTGTATAAACATGGAAATATCTACACTGCCATCTGTATACAAATGGAAATATCTACACAGTCATCTGTATAAACATTGAAATATCTCCACCGCTATCTGTCTAATCATGGAAATATCTCCACCGTTATCTGTATAAACATGGAAATATCTACACCGCTATCTGTATAAACATGGAAATGTCTACACCGCTAACTGTATAAACATGTTTATATCTACTCCGCTATCTGTACAAACATGGGAATATTTACATCGCTATCTGTAGAAACATGGAAATATTTCCACCGCAATCTGTGTAAGCATAGAAATATCTACACCGCTATCTTTATAAACATGGAAATATCTACACCGCAATCTGTATATACATGGATATACGTACACCGCTATCTGTATAAACATGGAAATATCTACACCGCTATCTGTATAAACATGGAAATATCTACACCGCTATCTGTATAAACATGGAAATATCTACACCGCTATCTGTATAAACATGGAAATATATACACCACGATCTGTATAAACATGGATATATCTACACCGCTATCTGTATAAACATGGAAACATCTACACCGCTATCTGTATAAACATGGAAATATCTACACCGCTATCTGTATAACTATGGAAATATCTACACCGCTATCTCTATAAACATGGAAATGTCTACACCACTGTCTGTATAAACATGGAAATATCTTCATGGCTATCTCTCTAAACATGGAAATATCTACACCGCCATATGTATAAACATGGAAATACCTACACAGTCATCTGTATAAACATGGAAATATCTACCCCACTATCTGTATAAACATGGAAATATCTACACTGCAATCTGTATAAACATGGAAATAACTACACAGCCATCTCTATAAACATGGAAATATCTACATCGCTGTCTGTATAAACATGGAAATATCCACACCGCTATCTGCGTAACATGGAAATATTTACACCGCCAACTATAAAAAACATGGAAATATCTACACACTCATCTGTATAAACATGGAAATATCTACACCCCCATCTGTAAAAACATGGAAATATCTACACCGCTGTCTCTACAAACATGGAAATACCTGCACCGCTATCTGTATAAACACGGAAATATCGACACTGCTATCTTTATAAACTTGGAAATATCTACCCTGCCATCTCTATAAACATGAAAATATGTCCACCGCTATCTGTATAAACTTGAAAATATGTCCACCGCTATCTGTATAAACATGGAAATATCTACACCGCTATCTGTAGAAACATGGAAATATCTACACCGCTATCTGTATAAACATGGAAATATCTAGACCGCTATCTGTATAAACATGGAAATATCTACACCGCCATCTGTATAAACATGGAAATATGTACACAGTCATCTGTATAAACATGGAAATAACTACACCGCTATGTGTATAAAAATGGAAATATCTACACCGTTATCTATATAAACATGGAAATATCTAGACCGCTATCTGTATAAACATTCAAATATTTACATTGCTATCTGTAAAAACATGGAAATATCTCCTCCGCTATCTCTATAAACATGGAAATATCTACACCGCTATCTGTATAAACATGGAAATATCTACACCGCTATCTGTATAAACAAGCAAACATCTACAGCGCTATCTATATAAACATGGAAATATCTCCACCGCTATCTGCATAAACATGGAAATATCTACAGCGCTATCTTTATAAACATGGAAATATCTACACTGCAATCTCTATAAACATGGAAACATCTACAACAGTATCTGTGTAAACATGGGAATATCTTCAGAGCTGTCGGTTTAAATATGGAAATATGTACACAGCAATCTGTGTGAATATGGAAATATCTACACCTCTGTCTCTGTAAACATGGAAATATCTACACCACTATCTGTATAAACCTGGAAATATCTACACCGCTATCTGTATAAACATGGAAATATCTACACCACAATCTGTATAAACATGGATATATCTACACCGCTATCTGTATAAACATGTTAATATCTACACTGCTATCTGTATAAACATGGAAATATCTACTCCGCTATCTGCATAAATATGGAAATATCTACACCGCTATCTCTATAAACATGGAAATGTCAACACCGCTATCTGTATAAACATGGAAATATCTACATGGCTATCCCTAAAAACATGGAAATATCTTCACCGCCTTCTGTATAAACATGGAAATATCTACACTGCCATCTGTATAAACATGGAAATAACTAAACTGCTATCTCTATAAACATTGAAATATCAACACTTCCTTCTGGATATACATGGAAATACCTACACAGTCATCTGTGTAAACATGGAAATGTCTACACAGCCATCTGTAAAAACATGGAAATACCTACATCGCTATTTCTATAAACATGAAAATAGCCACACAGCAATCTGTATAAACATGGAAATATCTACACTGCCATCTGTATAAACATGGAAATATCTACACTGCCATCTGTATACAAATGGAAATATCTACACAGTCATCGGTATAAACATTGAAATATCGCCACCGCTATCTGTCTTATCATGGAAATATCTCCACCGCTATCTGTATAAACATGGAAATATCTACACCGCTATCTGTATAAACATGGAAATGTCTACACTGCTATCTGTATAAACATGGATATATCTACTCCGCTATCTGTATACACATGGAAATATTTACATCGCTATCTGTATAAACATGGAAATATTTCCACCGTAATCTGTGTAAACATAGAAATATCTACACCGCTATCTTTATAAACATGGAAATATCTACACCGCAATCAGTGTAAACATGGATATATCTACACCGCAATCTGTATATACATCGATATATCTACACCGCTATCTGTATAAACATGGAAATATCTACACCGCTATCTGTATAAACATGGAAATATCTACACCACTATCTGTATAAACGTGGAAATATGTAAACCGCAAACGGTGCAAGTATGGAAATATCTACACCTCTATGTCTGTAAATATGGAAATATCTACACCGCTATCTGTATAAACATGGAAATATCTACACCGCTATCTGTATAAACATGGAAATAAATACACCACGATCTGTATAAACATGGATATATCTACACCGCTATCTGTATAAACATGGAAACATCTACACCGCTATCTGTATATACATGGAAATATCTACACCGCTATCTGTATAACTATGGAAATATCTACACCGCTATCTCTATAAACATGGAAATGTCTACACCAATGTCTGTATAAACATGGAAATATCTTCATGGCTATCTCTCTAAACATGGAAATATCTACACCGCCATATGTATAAACATGGAAATACCTACACAGTCATCTGTATAAACATGGAAATATCTACCCCACTATCTGTATAAACATGGAAATATCTACACTGCAATCTGTATAAACATGGAAATAACTACACAGCCATCTCTATAAATATGGAAATATCTACATCGCTGTCTGTATAAACATGGAAATATCCACACCGCTATCTGCGTAACATGGAAATATTTACAACGCCATGTGTAAAAAACATGGAAATATCTACACAGTCATCTGTATAAACATGGAAATATCTACACCCCCATCTGTAAAAACATGGAAATATCTACACCGCTGTCTCTACAAACATGGAAATACCTGCACCGCTATCTGTATAAACATGGAAATATCGACACCGCTATCTTTATAAACTTGGAAATATCTACACTGCCATCTCTATAAACATGAAAATATGTCCACCGCTATCTGTATAAACTTGAATATATGTCCACCGCTATCTGTATAAACATGGAAATATCTACACCGCTATCTGTAGAAACATGGAAATATCTACACCGCTATCTGTATAAACATGGAAATATCTAGACCGCTATCTGTATAAACATGGAAATACCTACACCGCCATCTGTATAAACATGTAAATATGTACACAGTCATCTGTATAAACATGGAAATAACTACACCGCTATGTGTATAAAAATGGAAATATCTACACCGTTATCTATATAAACATGGAAATATCTAGACCGCTATCTGTATAAACATTCAAATATTTACATTGCTATCTGTAAAAACATGGAAATATCTCCTCCGCTATCTCTATAAACATGGAAATATCTACACCGCTATCTGTATAAACATGGAAATATCTACACCGCTATCTGTATAAACAAGCAAATATCTACAGCGCTATCTATATAAACATGGAAATATCTCCACCGCTATCTGCATAAACATGGAAATATCTACACCGCTATCTTTATAAACATGGAAATATCTACACTGCAATCTCTATAAACATGGAAACATCTACAACAGTATCTGTGTAAACATGGGAATATCTTCAGAGCTGTCGGTTTAAATATGGAAATATGTACACAGCAGTCTGTGTGAATATGGAAATATCTACACCTCTGTCTCTGTAAACATGGAAATATCTACACCACTATCTGTATAAACCTGGAAATATGTACACCGCTATCTGTATAAACATGGAAATATCTACACCACAATCTGTATAAACATGGATATATCTACACCGCTATCTGTATAAACATGTTAATATCTACACTGCTATCTGTATAAACATGGAAATATCTACTCCGCTATCTGCATAAATATGGAAATATCTACACCGCTATCTCTATAAACATGGAAATGTCAACACCGCTATCTGTATAAACATGGAAATATCTACATGGCTATCCCTAAAAACATGGAAATATCTTCACCGCCTTCTGTATAAACATGGAAATATCTACACTGCCATCTGTATAAACATGGAAATAACTAAACTGCTATCTCTATAAACATTGAAATATCAACACTGCCTTCTGGATATACATGGAAATACCTCCACAGTCATCTGTGTAAACATGGAAATATCTACACAGCCATCTCTATAAACATGGAAATACCTACATCGCTATTTCTATAAACATGAAAATAGCCACACAGCAATCTGGATAAACATGGAAATATCTACACTGCCATCTGTATAAACATGGAAATATCTACACTGCCATCTGTATACAAATGGGAATATCTACACAGTCATCTGTATAAACATTGAAATATCTCCAAAGCTATCTGTCTAATCATGGAAATATCTCCACCGCTATCTGTATAAACATGGAAATATCTACACCGCTATCTGTATAAACATGGAAATGTCTACACCGCTATCGGTATAAACATGGATATATGTACTCCGCTATCTGTATAAACATGGGAATATTTACATCGCTATCTGTATAAACATGGAAATATTTCCACCGCAATCTGTGTAAGCATAGAAATATCTACACCGCTATCTTTATAAACATGGAAATATCTACACCGCAATCTGTATATACATGGATATATCTACACCGCTATCTGTATAAACATGGAAATATCTACACCGCTATCTGTATAAACATGGAAATATCTACACCGCTATCTGTATAAACATGGAAATATCTACACCACTATCTGTATAAACGTGGAAATATGTAAACCGCAATCGGTGCAAATATGGAAATATCTACACCTCTATCTCTGTAAATATGGAAATATCTACACCGCTATCTGTATAAACATGGAAATATCTACACCGCTATCTGTATAAACATGGAAATATATACACCAGGATCGGTATAAACATGGATATATCTACACCGCTATCTGTATAAACATGGAAACATCTACACCGCTATCTGTATAAACATGGAAATATCTACACCGCTATCTGTATAACTATGGAAATATCTACACCGCTATCTCTATAAACATGGAAATGTCTACACCACTGTCTGTATAAACATGGAAATATCTTCATGGCTATCTCTCTAAACATTGAAATATCTACACCGCCATATGTATAAACATGGAAATACCTACACATTCATCTGTATAAACATGGAAATATGTACCCCACTATCTGTATAAACATGGAAATATCTACACTGCAATCTGTATAAACATGGAAATAACTACACAGCCATCTCTATAAACATGGAAATATCTACACTGCAATCTGTATAAACATGGAAATAACTACACAGCCATCTCTATAAACATGGAAATATCTACATCGCTGTCTGTATAAACATGGAAATATCCACACCGCTATCTGCGTAACATGGAAATATTTACACCGCCATCTGTAAAAAACATGGAAATATCTACACAGTCATCTGTATAAACATGGAAATATCCACACCCCCATCTGTAAAAACATGGAAATATCTACACCGCTGTCTCTACAAACATGGAAATACCTGCACCGCTATCTGTATAAACACGGAAATATCGACACCGCTATCTTTATAAACTTGGAAATATCTACACTGCCATCTCTATAAACATGAAAATATGTCCACCGCTATCTGTATAAACTTGAAAATATGTCCACCGCTATCTGTATAAACATGGAAATATCTACACCGCTATCTGTAGAAACATGGAAATATCTACACCGCTATCTGTATAAACATGGAAATATCTAGACCGCTATCTGTATAAACATGGAAATATCTACACCGCCATCTGTATAAACATGGAAATATGTACACAGTCATCTGTATAAACATGGAAATAACTACACCGCTATGTGTATAAAAATGGAAATATCTACACCGTTATCTATATAAACATGGAAATATCTAGACCGCTATCTGTATAAACATTCAAATATTTACATTGCTATCTGTAAAAACATGGAAATATCTCCTCCTCTATCTCTATAAACATGGAAATATCCATACCGCTATCTGTATAAACATGGAAATATCTACACCGCTATCTGTATAAACAAGCAAATATCTACAGCGCTATCTATATAAACATGGAAATATCTCCACCGCTATCTGCATAAACATGGAAATATCTACACCGCTATCTTTATAAACATGGAAATATCTACACTGCAATCTCTATAAACATGGAAACATCTACAACAGTATCTGTGTAAACATGGGAATATCTTCAGAGCTGTCGGTTTAAATATGGAAATATGTACACAGCAATCTGTGTGAATATGGAAATATCTACACCTCTGTCTCTGTAAACATGGAAATATCTACACCACTATCTGTATAAACCTGGAAATATCTACACCGCTATCTGTATAAACCTGGAAATATCTACACCACAATCTGTATAAACATGGATATATCTACACCGCTATCTGTATAAACATGTTAATATCTACACTGCTATCTGTATAAACATGGAAATATCTACTCCGCTATCTGCATAAATATGGAAATATCTACACCGCTATCTCTATAAACATGGAAATGTCAACACCGCTATCTGTATAAACATGGAAATATCTACATGGCTATCCCTAAAAACATGGAAATATCTTCACCGCCTTCTGTATAAACATGGAAATATCTACACTGCCATCTGTATAAACATGGAAATAACTAAACTGCTATCTCTATAAACATTGAAATATCAACACTGCCTTCTGGATATACATGGAAATAACTACACAGTCATCTGTGTAAACATGGAAATATCTACACAGCCATCTCTATAAACATGGAAATACCTACATCGCTATTTCTATAAACATGAAAATAGCCACACAGCAATCTGTATAAACATGGAAATATCTACACTGCCATCTGTATAAACATGGAAATATCTACACTGCCATCTGTATACAAATGGAAATATCTACACAGTCATCTGTATAAACATTGAAATATCTCCACCGCTATCTGTCTAATCATGGAAATATCTCCACCGCTATCTGTATAAACATGGAAATATCTACACCGCTATCTGTATAAACATGGAAATGTCTACACCGCTATCTGTATAAACATGGATATATGTACTCCGATATCTGTATAAACATGGGAATATTTACATCGCTATCTGTATAAACATGGAAATATTTCCACCGCAATCTGTGTAAGCATAGAAATATCTACACCGCTATCTTTATAAACATGGAAATATCTACACCGCCATCTGTATATACATGGATATATCTACACCGCTATCTGTATAAACATGGAAATATCTACACCGCTATCTGTATAAACATGGAAATATCTACACCGCCATCTGTATAAACATGGAAATATCTACACCACTATCTGTATAAACGTGGAAATATGTAAACCGCAATCGGTGCAAATATGGAAATATCTACACCTCTATCTCTGTAAATATGGAAATATCTACACAGCTATCTGTATAAACATGGAAATATCTACACCGCTATCTGTATAAACATGGAAATATATACACCACGATCTGTATAAACATGGATATATCTACACCGCTATCTGTATAAACATGGAAACATCTACACCGCTATCTGTATAAACATGGAAATATCTACACCGCTATCTGCATAACTATGGAAATATCTACATCGCTATCTCTATAAACATGGAAATGTCTACACCACTGTCTGTATAAACATGGAAATATCTTCATGGATATCTCTCTAAACATGGAAATATCTACACCGCCATATGTATAAACATGGAAATACCTACACAGTCATCTGTATAAACATGGAAATATCTACCCCACTATCTGTATAAACATGGAAATATCTACACTGCAATCTCTATAAACATGGAAATAACTACACAGCCATCTCTATAAACATGGAAATATCTACATCGCTGTCTGTATAAACATGGAAATATCCACACCGCTTCTGCGTAACATGGAAATATTTACACCGCCAACTGTAAAAAACATGGAAATATCTACACAGTCATCTGTATAAACATGGAAATATCTACACCCCCATCTGTAAAAACATGGAAATATCTACACCGCTGTCTCTACAAACATGGAAATACCTGCACCGCTATCTGTATAAACACGGAAATATCGACACCGCTATCTTTATAAACTTGGAAATATCTACACTGCCATCTCTATAAACATGAAAATATGTCCACCGCTATCTGTATAAACTTGAAAATATGTCCACCGCTATCTGTATAAACATGGAAATATCTACACCGCTATCTGTAGAAACATGGAAATATCTACACCACTATCTGTATAAACATGGAAATATCTAGACCGCTATCTGTATAAACATGGAAATATCTACACCGCCATCTGTATAAACATGGAAATATGTACACAGTCATCTGTATAAACATGGAAATAACTACACCGCTATGTGTATAAAAATGGAAATATCTACACCGTTATCTATATAAACATGGAAATATCTAGACCGCTATCTGTATAAACATTCAAATATTTACATTGCTATCTGTAAAAACATGGAAATATCTCCTCCGCTATCTCGATAAACATGGAAATATCTACACCGCTATCTGTATAAACATGGAAATATCTACACCGCTATCTGTATAAACAAGCAAATATCTACAGCGCTATCTATATAAACATGGAAATATCTCCACCGCTATCTGCATAAACATGGAAATATCTACACCGCTATCTTTATAAACATGGAAATATCTACACTGCAATCTCTATAAACATGGAAACATCTACAACAGTATCTGTGTAAACATGCGAATATCTTCAGAGCTGTCGGTTTAAATATGGAAATATGTACACAGCAATCTGTGTGAATATGGAAATATCTACACCTCTGTCTCTGTAAACATGGAAATATCTACATCACTATCTGTATAAACCTGGAAATATCTACACCGCTATCTGTATAAACCTGGAAATATCTACACCAAAATCTGGATAAACATGGATATATCTACACCGCTATCTGTATAAACATGTTAATATCTACACTGCTATCTGTATAAACATGGAAATATCTACTCCGCTATCTTCATAAATATGGAAATATCTACACCGCTATCTCTATAAACATGGAAACGTCAACACCGCTATCTGTATAAACATGGAAATATCTACATGGCTATCCCTAAAAACATGGAAATATCTTCACCGCCTTCTGTATAAACATGGAAATATCTATACTGCCATCTGTATAAACATGGAAATAACTAAACTGCTATCTCTATAAACATTGAAATATCAACACTGCCTTCTGGACATACATGGAAATACCTACACAGTCATCTGTGTAAACATGGAAATATCTACACAGCCATCTCTATAAACATGGAAATAACTACACCGCTATTTGTATAAACATGAAAATAGCCACACAGCAATCTGTATAAACATGGAAATATCTACACTGCCATCTGTATACAAATGGAAATATCTACACAGTCATCTGTATAAACATTGAAATATCTCCACCGCTATCTGTCTAATCATGGAAATATCTCCACCGCTATCTGTAGAAACATGGAAATATCTACACCGCTATCTGTATAAACATGGAAATGTCTACACCGCTATCTGAATAAACAAGGATATATCTACTCCGCTATCTGTATAAACATGGGAATATTTACATCGCTATCTGTATAAACATGGAAATATTTCCACCGCAATCTGTGTAAGCATAGAAATATCTACACCGCTATCTTTATAAACATGGAAATATCTACACCGCAATCTGTATATACATGGATATACCTACACCGCTATCTGTATAAACATGGAAATATCTACACCGCTATCTGTATAAACATGGAAATATCTACACCGCTATCTCTATAAACATGGAAATATCTACACCACTATCTGTATAAACGTGGAAATATGTAAACCGAAATCGGTGCAAATATGGAAATATCTACACCTCTATCTCTGTAAATAAGGAAATATCTACACCGCTATCTGTATAAACATGGAAATATATACACCACGATCTGTATAAACATGGATATATCTACACTGCTATCTGTATAAACATGGAAACATCTACACCGCTATCTGTATAAACATGGAAATATCTACACCGCTATCTGTATAACTATGGAAATATCTACACCGCTATCTCTATAAACATGGAAATGTCTACACCACTGTCTGTATAAACATGGAAATATCTTCATGGCTATCTCTCTAAACATGGAAATATCTACACCGCCATATGTATAAACATGGAAATACCTACACAGTCATCTGTATAAACATGGAAATATCTTCCCCACTATCTGTATAAACATGGAAATATCTACACTGCAATCTGTAAAAACATGGAAATAACTACACAGCCATCTCTATAAACATGGAAATATCTACATCGCTGTCTGTATAAACATGGAAATATCCACACCGCTATGTGCGTAACATGGAAATATTTACACCGCCATCTGTAAAAAACATGGAAATATCTACACAGTCATCTGTATAAACATGGAAATATCTACACCCCCATCTGTAAAAACATGGAAATATCTACACCGCTGTCTCTACAAACATGGAAATACCTGCACCGCTATTTGTATAAACACGGAAATATCGACACCGCTATCTTTATAAACTTGGAAATATCTACACTGCCATCTCTATAAACATGAAAATATGTCCAACGCTATCTGTATAAACTTGAAAATATGTCCACCGCTATCTGTATAAACATGGAAATATCTACACCGCTATCTGTATAAACATGGAAATATCTACACCGCTGTCTGTATAAACATGGAAATATCTAGACCGCTATCTGTATAAACATGGAAATATCTACACCGCCATCTGTATAAACATGGAAATATGTACACAGTCATCTGTATAAACATGGAAATAACTACACCGCTATGTGTATAAAAATGGAAATATCTACACCGTTGTCTATATAAACATGGAAATATCTAGACCGCTATCTGTATAAACATTCAAATATTTACATTGCTATCTGTAAAAACATGGAAATATCTCCTCCGCTATCTCTATAAACATGGAAATATCTACAGCGCTATCTGTATAAACATGGAAATATCTACACCGCTATCTGTATAAACAAGCAAATATCTACAGCGCTATCTATATAAACATGGAAATATCTCCACCGCTATCTGCATAAACATGGAAATATCTACACCGCTATCTTTATAAACATGGAAATATCTACACTGCAATCTCTATAAACATGGAAACATCTACAACAGTATCTGTGTAAACATGGGAATATCTTCAGAGCTGTCGGTTTAAATATGGAAATATGTACACAGCAATCTGTGTGAATATGGAAATATCTACACCTCTGTCTCTGTAAACATGGAAATATCTACATCACTATCTGTATAAACCTGGAAATATCTACACCGCTATCTGTATAATCCTGGAAATATCTACAATACAATCTGTATAAACATGGAAATATCTACTCCGCTATCTTCATAAATATGGAAATATCTACACCGCTATCTCTATAAACATGGAAATGTCAACACCGCTATCTGTATAAACATGGAAATATCTACATGGCTATCCCTAAAAACATGGAAATATCTTCACCGCCTTCTGTATAAACATGGAAATATCTACACTGCCATCTGTATAAACATGGAAATAACTAAACTGCTATCTCTATAAACATTGAAATATCAACACTGCCTTCTGGACATACATGGAAATACCTACACAGTCATCTGTGTAAACATGGAAATATCTACACAGCCATCTCTATAAACATGGAAATAACTACACCGCTATTTGTATAAACATGAAAATAGCCACACAGCAATCTGTATAAACATGGAAATATCTACACTGCCATCTCTATAAACATGGAAATATCTACACTGCCATCTGTATACAAATGGAAATATCTACACAGTCATCTGTATAAACATTGAAATATCTCCACCGCTATCTGTCTAATCATGGAAATATCTCCACCGCTATCTGTATAAACATGGAAATATCTACACCGCTATCTGTATAAACATGGAAATGTCTACACCGCTATCTGAATAAACATGGATATATGTACTCCGCTATCTGTATAAACATGGGTATATTTACATCGCTATCTGTATAAACATGGAAATATTTCCACCGCAATCTGTGTAAGCATAGAAATATCTACACCGCTATCTTTATAAACATGGAAATATCTACACCGCAATCTGTATATACATGGATATACCTACACCGCTATCTGTATAAACATGGAAATATCTACACCGCTATCTGTATAACCATGGAAATATCTATACCGCTAACTCTATAAACATGGAAATATCTACACCACTATCTGTATATACGTGGAAATATGTAAACCGCAATCGGTGCAAATATGGAAATATCTACACCTCTATCTCTGTAAATATGGAAATATCTACACCGCTATCTGTATAAACATGGAAATATCTACACCGCTATCTGTATAAACATGGAAATATATACACCACGATCTGTATAAACATGGATATATCTACACCGCTATCTGTATAAACATGGAAACATCTACACCGCTATCTGTATAAACATGGAAATATCTACACCGCTATCTGTATAACTATGGAAATATCTACACCGCTATCTCTATAAACATGGAAATGTCTACACCACTGTCTGTATAAACATGGAAATATCTTCATGGCTATCTCTCTAAACATGGAAATATCTACACCGCCATATGTATAAACATGGAAATACCTACACAGTCATCTGTATAAACATGGAAATATCTACCCCACTCTCTGTACAAACATGGAAATATCTACACTGCAATCTGTATAAACATGGAAATAACTACACAGCCATCTCTATAAACATGGAAATATCTACATCGCTGTCTGTATAAACATGGAAATATCCACACCGCTATCTGCGTAACATGGAAATATTTACACCGCCATCTGTAAAAAACATGGAAATATCTACACAGTCATCTGTATAAACATGGAAATATCTACACCCCCATCTGTAAAAACATGGAAATATCTACACCGCTGTCTCTACAAACATGGAAATACCTGCACCGCTATCTGTATAAACACGGAAATATCGACACCGCTATCTTTATAAACTTGGAAATATCTACACTGCCATCTCTATAAACATGAAAATATGTCCACCGCTATCTGTATAAACTTGAAAATATGTCCACCGCTATCTGTATAAACATGGAAATATCTACACCGCTATCTGTAGAAACATGGAAATAACTACACCGCTATCTGTATAAACATGGAAATATCTAGACCGCTATCTGTATAAACATGGAAATATCTACACCGCCATCTGTATAAACATGGAAATATGTACACAGTCATCTGTATAAACATGGAAATAACTACACCGCTATGTGTATAAAAATGGAAATATCTACACCGTTATCTATATAAACATGGAAATATCTAGACCGCTATCTGTATAAACATTCAAATATTTACATTGCTATCTGTAAAAACATGGAAATATCTCCTCCGCTATCTCTATAAACATGGAAATATCTACACCGCTATCTGTATAAACATGGAAATATCTACACCGCTATCTGTATAAACAAGCAAATATCTACAGCGCTATCTATATAAACATGGAAATATCTCCACCGCTATCTGCATAAACATGGAAATATCTACACCGCTATCTTTATAAACATGGAAATATCTACACTGCAATCTCTATAAACATGGAAACATCTACAACAGTATCTGTGTAAACATGGGAATATCTTCAGAGCTGTCGGTTTAAATATGGAAATATGTACACAGCAATCTGTGTGAATATGGAAATATCTACACCTCTGTCTCTGTAAACATGGAAATATCTACACCACTATCTGTATAAACCTGGAAATATCTACACCGCTATCTGTATAAACATGGAAATATCCACACCACAATCTGTATAAACATGGATATATCTACACCGCTATCTGTATAAACATGTTAATATCTACACTGCTATCTGTATAAACATGGAAATATCTACTCCGCTATCTGCATAAATATGGAAATATCTACACCGCTATCTCTATAAACATGGAAATGTCAACACCGCTATCTGTATAAACATGGAAATATCTACATGGCTATCCCTAAAAACATGGAAATATCTTCACCGCCTTGTGTATAAACTTGGAAATATCTACACTGCCATCTGTATAAACATGGAAATAACTAAACTGCTATCTCTATAAACATTGAAATATCAACACTGCCTTCTGGACATACATGGAAATACCTACACAGTCATCTGTGTAAACATGGAAATATCTACACAGCCATCTCTATAAACATGGAAATACCTACATCGCTATTTCTATAAACATGAAAATAGCCACACAGCAATCTGTATAAACATGGAAATATCTACACTGCCCTCTGTATAAACATGGAAATATCTACACTGCCATCTGTATACAAATGGAAATATCTACACAGTCATCTGTATAAACATTGAAATATCTCCACCGCTATCTGTCTAATCATGGAAATATCTCCACCGCTATCTGTATAAACATGGAAATATCTACACCGCTATCTGTATAAACATGGATATATCTACTCCGCTATCTGTATAAACATGGGAATATTTACATCGCTATCTGTATAAACATGGAAATATTTCCACCGCAATCTGTGTAAGCATAGAAATATGTACACCGCTATCTTTATAAACATGGAAATATCTACACCGCAATCTGTATATACATGGATATATCTACACCGCTATCTGTATAAACATGGAAATATCTACACCGCTATCTGTATAAACATGGAAATATCTACACCGCTATCTGTATAAACATGGAAATATCTACACCACTATCTGTATATACGTGGAAATATGTAAACCGCAATCGGTGCAAATATGGAAATATCTACACCTCTATCTCTGTAAATATGGAAATATCTACACCGCTATCTGTATAAACATGGAAATATCTACACCGCTATCTGTATAAACATGGAAATATATACACCACGATCTGTATAAACATGGATATATCTACACCGCTATCTGTATAAACGTGGAAACATCTACACCGCTATCTGTATAAACATGGAAATATCTACACCGCTATCTGTATAACTATGGAAATATCTACACCGCTATCTCTATAAACATGGAAATGTCTACACCACTGTCTGTATAAACATGGAAATATCTTCATGGCTATCTCTCTACATATGGAAATATCTACACCGCCATATGTATAAACATGGAAATACCTACACAGTCATCTGTATAAACATGGAAATATCTACCCCACTATCTGTATAAACATGGAAATATCTACAATGCAATCTGTAAAAACATGGAAATAACTACACAGCCATCTCTATAAACATGGAAATATCTACATCGCTGTCTGTATAAACATGGAAATATCCACACCGCTATCTGCGTAACATGGAAATATTTACACCGCCATCTGTAAAAAACATGGAAATATCTACACAGTCATCTGTATAAACATGGAAATATCTACACCCCCATCTGTAAAAACATGGAAATATCTACACCGCTGTCTCTACAAACATGGAAATACCAGCACCGCTATCTGTATAAACACGGAAATATCGACACCGCTATCTTTATAAACTTGGAAATATCTACACTGCCATCTCTATAAACATGAAAATATGTCCAATGCTATCTGTATAAACTTGAAAATATGTCCACCGCTATCTGTATAAACATGGAAATATCTACACCGCTATCTGTATAAACATGGAAATATCTACACCGCTATCTGTATAAACATGGAAATATCTAGACTGCTATCTATATAAACATGGAATTATCTACACCGCCATCTGTATAAACATGGAAATATGTACACAGTCATCTGTATAAACATGGAAATAACTACACCGCTATGTGTATAAAAATGGAAATATCTACACCGTTATCTATATAAACATGGAAACATCTAGACCGCTATCTGTATAAACATTCAAATATTTACATTGCTATCTGTAAAAACATGGAAATATCTCCTCCGCTATCTCTATAAACATGGAAATATCTACACCGCTATCTGTATAAACATGGAAATATCTACACCGCTATCTGTATAAACAAGCAAATATCTACAGCGCTATCTATATAAACATGGAAATATCTCCACCGCTATCTGCATAAACATGGAAATATCTACACCGCTATCTTTATAAACATGGAAATATCTACACTGCAATCTCTATAAACATGGAAACATCTACAACAGTATCTGTGTAAACATGGGAATATCTTCAGAGCTGTCGGTTTAAATATGGAAATATGTACACAGCAATCTGTGTGAATATGGAAATATCTACACCTCCGTCTCTGTAAACATGGAAATATCTACACCACTATCTGTATAAACCTGGAAATATCTACACCGCTATCTGTATAAACCTGGAAATATCTACACCACAATCTGTATAAACATGGATATATCTACACCGCTATCTGTATAAACATGTTAATATCTACACTGCTATCTGTATAAACATGGAAATATCTACTCCGCTATCTTCATAAATATGGAAATATCTACACCGCTATCTCTATAAACATGGAAATGTCAACACCGCTATCTGTATAAACATGGAAATATCTACATGGCTATCCCTAAAAACATGGAAATATCTTCACCGCCTTCTGTATAAACATGGAAATATCTACACTGCCATCTGTATAAACATGGAAATAACTAAACTGCTATCTCTATAAACATTGAAATATCAACACTGCCTTCTGGACATACATGGAAATACCTACACAGTCATCTGTGTAAACATGGAAATATCTACACAGCCATCTCTATAAACATGGAAATAACTACACCGCTATTTGTATAAACATGAAAATAGCCACACAGCAATCTGTATAAACATGGAAATATCTACACTGCCATCTGTATAAACATGGAAATATCTACACTGCCATCTGTATACAAATGGAAATATCTACACAGTCATCTGTATAAACATTGAAATATCTCCACCGCTATCTGTCTAATCATGGAAATATCTCCACCGCTATCTGTATAAACATGGAAATATCTACACCGCTATCTGTATAAACATGGATATATCTACTCCGCTATCTGTATAAACATGGGAATATTTACATCGCTATCTGTATAAACATGGAAATATTTCCACCGCAATCTGTGTAAGCATAGAAATATGTACACCGCTATCTTTATAAACATGGAAATATCTACACCGCAATCTGTATATACATGGATATATCTACACCGCTATCTGTATAAACATGGAAATATCTACACCGCTATCTGTATAAACATGGAAATATCTACACCGCTATCTGTATAAACATGGAAATATCTACACCACTATCTGTATAAACGTGGAAATATGTAAACCGCAATCGGTGCAAATATGGAAATATCTACACCTCTATCTCTGTAAATATGGAAATATCTACACCGCTATCTGTATAAACATGGAAATATCTACACCGCTATCTGTATAAACATGGAAATATATACACCACGATCTGTATAAACATGGATATATCTACACCGCTATCTGTATAAACGTGGAAACATCTACACCGCTATCTGTATAAACATGGAAATATCTACACCGCTATCTGTATAACTATGGAAATATCTACACCGCTATCTCTATAAACATGGAAATGTCTACACCACTGTCTGTATAAACATGGAAATATCTTCATGGCTATCTCTCTACATATGGAAATATCTACACCGCCATATGTATAAACATGGAAATACCTACACAGTCATCTGTATAAACATGGAAATATCTACCCCACTATCTGTATAAACATGGAAATATCTACAATGCAATCTGTAAAAACATGGAAATAACTACACAGCCATCTCTATAAACATGGAAATATCTACATCGCTGTCTGTATAAACATGGAAATATCCACACCGCTATCTGCGTAACATGGAAATATTTACACCGCCATCTGTAAAAAACATGGAAATATCTACACAGTCATCTGTATAAACATGGAAATATCTACACCCCCATCTGTAAAAACATGGAAATATCTACACCGCTGTCTCTACAAACATGGAAATACCTGCACCGCTATCTGTATAAACACGGAAATATCGACACCGCTATCTTTATAAACTTGGAAATATCTACACTGCCATCTCTATAAACATGAAAATATGTCCACCGCTATCTGTATAAACTTGAAAATATGTCCACCGCTATCTGTATAAACATGGAAATATCTACACCGCTATCTGTAGAAACATGGAAATATCTACACCGCTATCTGTATAAACATGGAAATATCTAGACCGCTATCTGTATAAACATGGAAATATCTACACCGCCATCTGTATAAACATGGAAATATGTACACAGTCATCTGTATAAACATGGAAATAACTACACCGCTATGTGTATAAAAATGGAAATATCTACACCGTTATCTATATAAACATGGAAACATCTAGACCGCTATCTGTATAAACATTCAAATATTTACATTGCTATCTGTAAAAACATGGAAATATCTCCTCCGCTATCTCTATAAACATGGAAATATCTACACCGCTATCTGTATAAACATGGAAATATCTACACCGCTATCTGTATAAACAAGCAAATATCTACAGCGCTATCTATATAAACATGGAAATATCTCCACCGCTATCTGCATAAACATGGAAATATCTACACCGCTATCTTTATAAACATGGAAATATCTACACTGCAATCTCTATAAACATGGAAACATCTACAACAGTATCTGTGTAAACATGGGAATATCTTCAGAGCTGTCGGTTTAAATATGGAAATATGTACACAGCAATCTGTGTGAATATGGAAATATCTACACCTCCGTCTCTGTAAACATGGAAATATCTACACCACTATCTGTATAAACCTGGAAATATCTACACCGCTATCTGTATAAACCTGGAAATATCCACACCACAATCTGTATAAACATGGATATATCTACACCGCTATCTGTATAAACATGTTAATATCTACACTGCTATCTGTATAAACATGGAAATATCTACTCCGCTATCTTCATAAATATGGAAATATCTACACCGCTATCTCTATAAACATGGAAATGTCAACACCGCTATCTGTATAAACATGGAAATATCTACATGGCTATCCCTAAAAACATGGAAATATCTTCACCGCCTTCTGTATAAACATGGAAATATCTACACTGCCATCTGTATAAACATGGAAATAACTAAACTGCTATCTCTGTAAACATTGAAATATCAACACTGCCTTCTGGACATACATGGAAATACCTACACAGTCATCTGTGTAAACATGGAAATATCTACACAGCCATCTCTATAAACATGGAAATAACTACACCGCTATTTGTATAAACATGAAAATAGCCACACAGCAATCTGTATAAACATGGAAATATCTACACTGCCATCTCTATAAACATGGAAATATCTACACTGCCATCTGTATACAAATGGAAATATCTACACAGTCATCTGTATAAACATTGAAATATCTCCACCGCTATCTGTCTAATCATGGAAATATCTCCACCGCTATCTGTATAAACATGGAAATATCTACACCGCTATCTGTATAAACATGGATATATCTACTCCGCTATCTGTATAAACATGGGAATATTTACATCGCTATCTGTATAAACATGGAAATATTTCCACCGCAATCTGTGTAAGCATAGAAATATGTACACCGCTATCTTTATAAACATGGAAATATCTACACCGCAATCTGTATATACATGGATATATCTACACCGCTATCTGTATAAACATGGAAATATCTACACCGCTATCTGTATAAACATGGAAATATCTACACCGCTATCTGTATAAACATGGAAATATCTACACCACTATCTGTATAAACGTGGAAATATGTAAACCGCAATCGGTGCAAATATGGAAATATCTACACCTCTATCTCTGTAAATATGGAAATATCTACACCGCTATCTGTATAAACATGGAAATATCTACACCGCTATCTGTATAAACATGGAAATATATACACCACGATCTGTATAAACATGGATATATCTACACCGCTATCTGTATAAACATGGAAACATCTACACCGCTATCTGTATAAACATGGAAATATCTACACCGCTATCTGTATAACTATGGAAATATCTACACCGCTATCTCTATAAACATGGAAATGTCTACACCACTGTCTGTATAAACATGGAAATATCTTCATGGCTATCTCTCTACATATGGAAATATCTACACCGCCATATGTATAAACATGGAAATACCTACACAGTCATCTGTATAAACATGGAAATATCTACCCCACTATCTGTATAAACATGGAAATATCTACAATGCAATCTGTAAAAACATGGAAATAACTACACAGCCATCTCTATAAACATGGAAATATCTACATCGCTGTCTGTATAAACATGGAAATATCCACACCGCTATCTGCGTAACATGGAAATATTTACACCGCCATCTGTAAAAAACATGGAAATATCTACACAGTCATCTGTATAAACATGGAAATATCTACACCCCCATCTGTAAAAACATGGAAATATCTACACCGCTGTCTCTACAAACATGGAAATACCAGCACCGCTATCTGTATAAACACGGAAATATCGACACCGCTATCTTTATAAACTTGGAAATATCTACACTGCCATCTCTATAAACATGAAAATATGTCCAATGCTATCTGTATAAACTTGAAAATATGTCCACCGCTATCTGTATAAACATGGAAATATCTACACCGCTATCTGTATAAACATGGAAATATCTACACCGCTATCTGTATAAACATGGAAATATCTAGACTGCTATCTATATAAACATGGAAATATCTACACCGCCATCTGTATAAACATGGAAATATGTACACAGTCATCTGTATAAACATGGAAATAACTACACCGCTATGTGTATAAAAATGGAAATATCTACACCGTTATCTATATAAACATGGAAACATCTAGACCGCTATCTGTATAAACATTCAAATATTTACATTGCTATCTGTAAAAACATGGAAATATCTCCTCCGCTATCTCTATAAACATGGAAATATCTACACCGCTATCTGTATAAACATGGAAATATCTACACCGCTATCTGTATAAACAAGCAAATATCTACAGCGCTATCTATATAAACATGGAAATATCTCCACCGCTATCTGCATAAACATGGAAATATCTACACCGCTATCTTTATAAACATGGAAATATCTACACTGCAATCTCTATAAACATGGAAACATCTACAACAGTATCTGTGTAAACATGGGAATATCTTCAGAGCTGTCGGTTTAAATATGGAAATATGTACACAGCAATCTGTGTGAATATGGAAATATCTACACCTCCGTCTCTGTAAACATGGAAATATCTACACCACTATCTGTATAAACCTGGAAATATCTACACCGCTATCTGTATAAACCTGGAAATATCTACACCACAATCTGTATAAACATGGATATATCTACACCGCTATCTGTATAAACATGTTAATATCTACACTGCTATCTGTATAAACATGGAAATATCTACTCCGCTATCTTCATAAATATGGAAATATCTACACCGCTATCTCTATAAAGATGGAAATGTCAACACCGCTATCTGTATAAACATGGAAATATCTACATGGCTATCCCTAAAAACATGGAAATATCTTCACCGCCTTCTGTATAAACATGGAAATATCTACACTGCCATCTGTATAAACATGGAAATAACTAAACTGCTATCTCTATAAACATTGAAATATCAACACTGCCTTCTGGACATACATGGAAATACCTACACAGTCATCTGTGTAAACATGGAAATATCTACACAGCCATCTCTATAAACATGGAAATAACTACACCGCTATTTGTATAAACATGAAAATAGCCACACAGCAATCTGTATAAACATGGAAATATCTACACTGCCATCTCTATAAACATGGAAATATCTACACTGCCATCTGTATACAAATGGAAATATCTACACAGTCATCTGTATAAACATTGAAATATCTCCACCGCTATCTGTCTAATCATGGAAATATCTCCACCGCTATCTGTATAAACATGGAAATATCTACACCGCTATCTGTATAAACATGGAAATGTCTACACCGCTATCTGAATAAACAAGGATATATCTACTCCGCTATCTGTATAAACATGGGAATATTTACATCGCTATCTGTATAAACATGGAAATATTTCCACCGCAATCTGTGTAAGCATAGAAATATCTACACCGCTATCTTCATAAACATGGAAATATCTACACCGCAATCTGTATATACATGGATATACCTACACCGCTATCTGTATAAACATGGAAATATCTACACCGCTATCTGTATAACCATGGAAATATCTACACCGCTATCTCTATAAACATGGAAATATCTACACCACTATCTGTATAAACGTGGAAATATGTAAACCGAAATCGGTGCAAAAATGGAAATATCTACACCTCTATCTCTGTAAATAAGGAAATATCTACACCGCTATCTGTATAAACATGGAAATATCTACACCGCTATCTGTATAAACATGGAAATATATACACCACGATCTCTATAAACATGGAAATGTCTACACCACTGTCTGTATAAACATGGAAATATCTTCATGGCTATCTCTCTAAACATGGAAATATCTACACCGCCATATGTATAAACATTGAAATACCTACACAGTCATCTGTATAAACATGGAAATATCTACCCCACTCTCTGTACAAACATGGAAATATCTACACTGCAATCTGTATAAACATGGAAATAACTACACAGCCATCTCTATAAACATGGAAATATCTACATCGCTGTCTGTATAAACATGGAAATATCCACACCGCTATCTGCGTAACATGGAAATATTTACACCGCCATCTGTAAAAAACATGGAAATATCTACACAGTCATCTGTATAAACATGGAAATATCTACACCCCCATCTGTAAAAACATGGAAATATCTACACCGCTGTCTCTACAAACATGGAAATACCTGCACCGCTATCTGTATAAACACGGAAATATCGACACCGCTATCTTTATAAACTTGGAAATATCTACACTGCCATCTCTATAAACATGAAAATATGTCCACCGCTATCTGTATAAACTTGAAAATATGTCCACCGCTATCTGTATAAACATGGAAATATCTACACCGCTATCTGTAGAAACATGGAAATAACTACACCGCTATCTGTATAAACATGGAAATATCTAGACCGCTATCTGTATAAACATGGAAATATCTACACCGCCATCTGTATAAACATGGAAATATGTACACAGTCATCTGTATAAACATGGAAATAACTACACCGCTATGTGTATAAAAATGGAAATATCTACACCGTTATCTATATAAACATGGAAATATCTAGACCGCTATCTGTATAAACATTCAAATATTTACATTGCTATCTGTAAAAACATGGAAATATCTCCTCCGCTATCTCTATAAACATGGAAATATCTACACCGCTATCTGTATAAACATGGAAATATCTACACCGCTATCTGTATAAACAAGCAAATATCTACAGCGCTATCTATATAAACATGGAAATATCTCCACCGCTATCTGCATAAACATGGAAATATCTACACCGCTATCTTTATAAACATGGAAATATCTACACTGCAATCTCTATAAACATGGAAACATCTACAACAGTATCTGTGTAAACATGGGAATATCTTCAGAGCTGTCGGTTTAAATATGGAAATATGTACACAGCAATCTGTGTGAATATGGAAATATCTACACCTCTGTCTCTGTAAACATGGAAATATCTACACCACTATCTGTATAAACCTGGAAATATCTACACCGCTATCTGTATAAACATGGAAATATCCACACCACAATCTGTATAAACATGGATATATCTACACCGCTATCTGTATAAACATGTTAATATCTACACTGCTATCTGTATAAACATGGAAATATCTACTCCGCTATCTGCATAAATATGGAAATATCTACACCGCTATCTCTATAAACATGGAAATGTCAACACCGCTATCTGTATAAACATTGAAATATCTACATGGCTATCCCTAAAAACATGGAAATATCTTCACCGCCTTGTGTATAAACTTGGAAATATCTACACTGCCATCTGTATAAACATGGAAATAACTAAACTGCTATCTCTATAAACATTGAAATATCAACACTGCCTTCTGGACATACATGGAAATACCTACACAGTCATCTGTGTAAACATGGAAATATCTACACAGCCATCTCTATAAACATGGAAATACCTACATCGCTATTTCTATAAACATGAAAATAGCCACACAGCAATCTGTATAAACATGGAAATATCTACACTGCCCTCTGTATAAACATGGAAATATCTACACTGCCATCTGTATACAAATGGAAATATCTACACAGTCATCTGTATAAACATTGAAATATCTCCACCGCTATCTGTCTAATCATGGAAATATCTCCACCGCTATCTGTATAAACATGGAAATATCTACACCGCTATCTGTATAAACATGGATATATCTACTCCGCTATCTGTATAAACATGGGAATATTTACATCGCTATCTGTATAAACATGGAAATATTTCCACCGCAATCTGTGTAAGCATAGAAATATGTACACCGCTATCTTTATAAACATGGAAATATCTACACCGCAATCTGTATATACATGGATATATCTACACCGCTATCTGTATAAACATGGAAATATCTACACCGCTATCTGTATAAACATGGAAATATCTACACCGCTATCTGTATAAACATGGAAATATCTACACCACTATCTGTATAAACGTGGAAATATGTAAACCGCAATCGGTGCAAATATGGAAATATCTACACCTCTATCTCTGTAAATATGGAAATATCTACACCGCTATCTGTATAAACATGGAAATATCTACACCGCTATCTGTATAAACATGGAAATATATACACCACGATCTGTATAAACATGGATATATCTACACCGCTATCTGTATAAACATGGAAACATCTACACCGCTATCTGTATAAACATGGAAATATCTACACCGCTATCTGTATAACTATGGAAATATCTACACCGCTATCTCTATAAACATGGAAATGTCTACACCACTGTCTGTATAAACATGGAAATATCTTCATGGCTATCTCTCTACATATGGAAATATCTACACCGCCATATGTATAAACATGGAAATACCTACACAGTCATCTGTATAAACATGGAAATATCTACCCCACTATCTGTATAAACATGGAAATATCTACAATGCAATCTGTAAAAACATGGAAATAACTACACAGCCATCTCTATAAACATGGAAATATCTACATCGCTGTCTGTATAAACATGGAAATATCCACACCGCTATCTGCGTAACATGGAAATATTTACACCGCCATCTGTAAAAAACATGGAAATATCTACACAGTCATCTGTATAAACATGGAAATATCTACACCCCCATCTGTAAAAACATGGAAATATCTACACCGCTGTCTCTACAAACATGGAAATACCAGCACCGCTATCTGTATAAACACGGAAATATCGACACCGCTATCTTTATAAACTTGGAAATATCTACACTGCCATCTCTATAAACATGAAAATATGTCCAATGCTATCTGTATAAACTTGAAAATATGTCCACCCCTATCTGTATAAACATGGAAATATCTACACCGCTATCTGTATAAACATGGAAATATCTACACCGCTATCTGTATAAACATGGAAATATCTAGACTGCTATCTATATAAACATGGAAATATCTACACCGCCATCTGTATAAACATGGAAATATGTACACAGTCATCTGTATAAACATGGAAATAACTACACCGCTATGTGTATAAAAATGGAAATATCTACACCGTTATCTATATAAACATGGAAACATCTAGACCGCTATCTGTATAAACATTCAAATATTTACATTGCTATCTGTAAAAACATGGAAATATCTCCTCCGCTATCTCTATAAACATGGAAATATCTACACCGCTATCTGTATAAACATGGAAATATCTACACCGCTATCTGTATAAACAAGCAAATATCTACAGCGCTATCTATATAAACATGGAAATATCTCCACCGCTATCTGCATAAACATGGAAATATCTACACCGCTATCTTTATAAACATGGAAATATCTACACTGCAATCTCTATAAACATGGAAACATCTACAACAGTATCTGTGTAAACATGGGAATATCTTCAGAGCTGTCGGTTTAAATATGGAAATATGTACACAGCAATCTGTGTGAATATGGAAATATCTACACCTCTGTCTCTGTAAACATGGAAATATCTACACCACTATCTGTATAAACCTGGAAATATCTACACCGCTATCTGTATAAACCTGGAAATATCTACACCACAATCTGTATAAACATGGATATATCTACACCGCTATCTGTATAAACATGTTAATATCTACACTGCTATCTGTATAAACATGGAAATATCTACTCCGCTATCTTCATAAATATGGAAATATCTACACCGCTATCTCTATAAACATGGAAATGTCAACACCGCTATCTGTATAAACATGGAAATATCTACATGGCTATCCCTAAAAACATGGAAATATCTTCACCGCCTTCTGTATAAACATGGAAATATCTACACTGCCATCTGTATAAACATGGAAATAACTAAACTGCTATCTCTATAAACATTGAAATATCAACACTGCCTTCTGGACATACATGGAAATACCTACACAGTCATCTGGGTAAACATGGAAATATCTACACAGCCATCTCTATAAACATGGAAATATCTACACCGCTATTTCTATAAACATGAAAATAGCCACACAGCAATCTGTATAAACATGGAAATATCTACACTGCCATCTCTATAAACATGGAAGTATCTACACTGCCATCTGTATACAAATGGAAATATCTACACAGTCATCTGTATAAACATTGAAATATCTCCACCGCTATCTGTCTAATCATGGAAATATCTCCACCGCTATCTGTATAAACATGGAAATATCTACACCGCTATCTGTATAAACATGGAAATGTCTACACCGCTATCTGAATAAACATGGATATATCTACTCCGCTATCTGTATAAACATGGGAATATTTACATCGCTATCTGTATAAACATGGAAATATTTCCAGCGCAATCTGTGTAAGCATAGAAATATCTACACCGCTATCTTTATAAACATGGAAATATCTACACCGCAATCTGTATATACATGGATATACCTACACCGCTATCTGTATAAACATGGAAATATCTACACCGCTATCTGTATAAACATGGAAATATCTACACCGCTATCTCTATAAACATGGAAATATCTACACCACTATCTGTATAAACGTGGAAATATGTAAACCGAAATCGGTGCAAATATGGAAATATCTACACCTCTATCTCTGTAAATATGGAAATATCTACACCGCTATCTGTATAAACATGGAAATATCTACACCGCTATCTGTATAAACATGGAAATATCTACACCACGATCTGTATAAACATGGATATATCTACACCGCTATCTGTATAAACATGGAAACATCTACAACGCTATCTGTATAAACATGGAAATATCTACACCGCTATCTGTATAACTATGGAAATATCTACACCGCTATCTCTATAAACATGGAAATGTCTACACCACTGTCTGTATAAACATGGAAATATCTTCATGGCTATCTCTCTACACATGGAAATATCTACACCGCCATATGTATAAACATGGAAATACCTACACAGTCATCTGTATAAACATGGAAATATCTACCCCACTATCTGTATAAACATGGAAATATCTACACTGCAATCTGTATAAACATGGAAATAACTACACAGCCATCTCTATAAACATGGAAATATCTACATCGCTGTCTGTATAAACATGGAAATATCCACACCGCTATCTGCGTAACATGGAAATATTTACACCGCCATCTGTAAAAAACATGGAAATATCTACACAGTCATCTGTATAAACATGGAAATATCTACACCCCCATCTGTAAAAACATGGAAATATCTACACCGCTGTCTCTACAAACATGGAAATACCTGCACCGCTATCTGTATAAACACGGAAATATCGACACCGCTATCTTTATAAACTTGGAAATATCTACACTGCCATCTCTATAAACATGAAAATATGTCCACCGCTATCTGTATAAACTTGAAAATATGTCCACCGCTATCTGTATAAACATGGAAATATCTACACCGCTATCTGTAGAAACATGGAAATATCTACACCGCTATCTGTATAAACATGGAAATATCTAGACCGCTATCTGTATAAACATGGAAATATCTACACCGCCATCTGTATAAACATGGAAATATGTACACAGTCATCTGTATAAACATGGAAATAACTACACCGCTATGTGTATAAAAATGGAAATATCTACACCGTTATCTATATAAACATGGAAATATCTAGACCGCTATCTGTATAAACATTCAAATATTTACATTGCTATCTGTAAAAACATGGAAATATCTCCTCCGCTATCTCTATAAACATGGAAATATCTACACCGCAGTCTGTATAAACATGGAAATATCTACACCGCTATCTGTATAAACAAGCAAATATCTACAGCGCTATCTATATAAACATGGAAATATCTCCACCGCTATCTGCATAAACATGGAAATATCTACACCGCTATCTTTATAAACATGGAAATATCTACACTGCAATCTCTATAAACCTGGAAACATCCACAACAGTATCTGTGTAAACATTGGAATATCTTCAGAGCTGTCGGTTTAAATATGGAAATATGTACACAGCAATCTGTGTGAATGTGGAAATATCTACACCTCTGTCTCTGTAAACATGGAAATATCTACACCACTATCTGTATAAACCTGGAAATACCTACACCGCTATCTGTATAAACCTGGAAATATCTACACCACAATCTGTATAAACATGGATATATCTACACCGCTATCTGTATAAACATGTTAATATCTACACTGCTATGTGTATAAACATGGAAATATCTACATGGCTATCCCTAAAAACATGGAAATATCTTCACCGCCTTCTGTATAAACATGGAAATATCTACACTGCCATCTGTATAAACATGGAAATAACTAAACTGCTATCTCTATAAACATTGAAATATCAACACTGCCTTCTGGACATACATGGAAATATCTACACAGTCATCTGTGTAAACATGGAAATATCTACACAGCCATCTCTATAAACATGGAAATATCTACACCGCTATTTCTATAAACATGAAAATAGCCACACAGCAATCTGTATAAACATGGAAATATCTACACTGCCATCTCTATAAACATGGAAATATCTACACTGCCATCTGTATACAAATGGAAATATCTACACAGTCATCTGTATAAACATTGAAATATCTCCACCGCTATCTGTCTAATCATGGAAATATCTCCACCGCTATCTGTATAAACATGGAAATATCTACACCGCTATCTGTATAAATATGGAAATGTCTACACCGCTATCTGAATAAACATGGATATATCTACTCCGCTATCTGTATAAACATGGGAATATTTACATCGCTATCTGTATAAACATGGAAATATTTCCACCGCAATCTGTGTAAGCATAGAAATATCTACACCGCTATCTTCATAAACATGGAAATATCTACACCGCAATCTGTATATACATGGATATACCTACACCGCTATCTGTATAAACATGGAAATATCTACACCGCTATCTGTATAAACATGGAAATATCTACACCGCTATCTCTATAAACATGGAAATATCTACACCACTATCTGTATAAACGTGGAAATATGTAAACCGCAATCGGTGCAAATATGGAAATATCTACACCTCTATCTCTGTAAATATGGAAATATCTACACCGCTGTCTGTATAAACATGGAAATATCTACACCGCTATCTGTATAAACATGGAAATATATACACCACGATCCTTATAAACATGGATATATCTACACCGCTATCTGTATAAACATGGAAACATCTACACCGCTATCTGTATAAACATGGAAATATCTACACCGCTATCTGTATAACTATGGAAATATCTACACCGCTATCTCTATAAACATGGAAATGTCTACACCACTGTCTGTATAAACATGGAAATATCTTCATGGCTATCTCTCTACACATGGAAATATCTACACCGCCATATGTATAAACATGGAAATACCTACACAGTCATCTGTATAAACATGGAAATATCTAACCCACTATCTGTATAAACATGGAAATATCTACACTGCAATCTGTATAAACATGGAAATAACTACACAGCCATCTCTATAAACATGGAAATATCTACATCGCTGTCTGTATAAACATGGAAATATCCACACCGCTATCTGCGTAACATGGAAATATTTACACCGCCATCTGTAAAAAACATGGAAATATCTACACAGTCATCTGTATAAACATGGAAATATCTACACCCCCATCTGTAAAAACATGGAAATATCTACACCGCTGTCTCTACAAACATGGAAATACCTGCACCGCTATCTGTATAAACACGGAAATATCGACACCGCTATCTTTATAAACTTGGAAATATCTACACTGCCATCTCTATAAACATGAAAATATGTCCACCGCTATCTGTATAAACTTGAAAATATGTCCACCGCTATCTGTATAGACATGGAAATATCTACACCGCTATCTGTAGAAACATGGAAATATCTACACCGCTATCTGTATAAACATGGAAATATCTAGACCGCTATCTGTATAAACATGGAAATATCTACACCGCCATCTGTATAAACATGGAAATATGTACACAGTCATCTGTATAAACATGGAAATAACTACACCGCTATGTGTATAAAAATGGAAATATCTACACAGTTATCTATATAAACATGGAAATATCTAGACCGCTATCTGTATAAACATTCAAATATTTACATTGCTATCTGTAAAAACATGGAAATATCTCCTCCGCTATCTCTATAAACATGGAAATATCTACACCGCTATCTGTATAAACATGGAAATATCTACACCGCTATCTGTATAAACAAGCAAATATCTACAGCGCTATCTATATAAACATGGAAATATCTCCACCGCTATCTGCATAAACATGGAAATATCAACACCACTATCTTTATAAACATGGAAATATCTACACTGCAATCTCTATAAACATGGAAACATCTACAACAGTATCTGTGTAAACATGGGAATATCTTCAGAGCTGTCGGTTTAAATATGGAAATATGTACACAGCAATCTGTGTGAATATGGAAATATCTACACCTCTGTCTCTGTAAACATGGAAATATCTACACCACTATCTGTATAAACCTGGAAATATCTACACCGCTATCTGTATAAACATGGAAATATCTACACCACAATCTGTATAAACATGGATATATCTACACGGCTATCTGTATAAACATGTTAATATCTACACTGCTATCTGTATAAACATGGAAATATCTACTCCGCTATCTGCATAAATATGGAAATATCTACACCGCTATCTCTATAAACATGGAAATGTCAACACCGCTATCTGTATAAACATGGAAATATCTACATGGCTATCCCTAAAAACATGGAAATATCTTCACCGCCTTCTGTATAAACATGGAAATATCTACACGGCCATCTGTATAAACATGGAAATAACTAAACTGCTATCTCAATAAACATGGAAATATCTACATGGCTATCCCTAAAAACATGGAAATATCTTCACCACCTTCTGTATAAAGATGGAAATATCTACACGGCCATCTGTATAAACATGGAAATAACTAAACTGCTATCTCTATAAACATTGAAATATCAACACTGCCTTCTGGATATACATGGAAATACCTACACAGTCATCTGTGTAAACATGGAAATATCTACACAGCCATCTCTATAAACATGTAAATACCTACATCGCTATTTCTATAAACATGAAAATAGCCACACAGCAATCTGTATAAACATGGAAATATCTACACTGCCATCTGTATAAACATGGAAATATCTACATTGCCATCTGTATACAAATGGATATATCTACACAGTCATCTGTATAAACATTGAAATATCTCCAACGCTATCTGTCTAATCATGGAAATATCTCCACCGCTATCTGTATAAACATGGAAATATCTACACCGCTATCTGTATAAACATGGAAATGTCTACACCGCTATCTGAATAAACATGGATATATCTACTCCGCTATCTGTATAAACATGGGAATATTTACATCGCTATCTGTATAAACATGGAAATATTTCCACCGCAATCTGTGTAAGCATAGAAATATCTACACCGCTATCTTTATAAACATGGAAATATCTACACCGCAATCTGTATATACATGGATATACCTACACCGCTATCTGTATAAACATGGAAATATCTACACCGCTATCTGTATAAACATGGAAATATCTACACCGCTATCTCTATAAACATGGAAATATCTACACCACTATCTGTATAAACGTGGAAATATGTAAACCGAAATCGGTGCAAATATGGAAATATCTACACCTCTATCTCTGTAAATATGGAAATATCTACACCGCTATCTGTATAAACATGGAAATATCTACACCGCTATCTGTATAAACATGGAAATATATACACCATGATCTGTATAAACATGGATATATCTACACCGCTATCTGTATAAACATGGAAACATCTACACCGCTATCTGTATAAACATGGAAATATCTACACCGCTATCTGTATAACTATGGAAATATCTACACCGCTATCTCTATAAACATGGAAATGTCTACACCACTGTCTGTATAAACATGGAAATATCTTCATGGCTATCTCTCTAAACATGGAAATATCTACACCGCCATATGTATAAACATGGAAATACCTAAACAGTCATCTGTATAAACATGGAAATATCTACCCCACTATCTGTATAAACATGGAAATATCTACACTGCCATCTGTAAAAACATGGAAATAACTACACAGCCATCTCTATAAACATGGAAATATCTACATCGCTGTCTGTATAAACATGGAAATATCCACACCACTATCTGCGTAACATGGAAATATTTACACCGCCATCTGTAAAAAACATGGAAATATCTACACAGTCATCTGTATAAACACGGAAATATCGACACCGCTATCTTTATAAACTTGGAAATATCTACACTGCCATCTCTATAAACATGAAAATATGTCCACCGCTATCTGTATATACATGGAAATATCTACACCGCTATCTGTATAAACATGGAAATATCTACACCGCTATGTGTATAAACATGGAAATATCTAGACCGCTATCTGTATAAACATGGAAATATCTACACCGCCATCTGTATAAACATGGAAATATGTACACAGTCATCTGTATAAACATGGAAATAACTACACCGCTATGTGTATAAGAATGGAAATATCTACACCGTTATCTATATAAACATGGAAATACCTAGACCGCTATCTGTATAAACATTCAAATATTTACATTGCTATCTGTAAAAACATGGAAATATCTCCTCCGCTATCTCTATAAACATGGAAATATCTACACCGCTATCTGTATAAACATGGAAATATCTACACCGCTATCTGTATAAACAAGCAAATATCTACAGCGCTATCTATATAAACATGGAAATATCTCCACCGCTATCTGCATAAACATGGAAATATCTACACCGCTATCTGTATAAACATGGAAATATCTACACCACTATGTGTATAAACGTGGAAATATGTACACCGCAATCTGTGCAAATATGGAAATATCTACACCTCTATCTCTGTAAATATGGAAATATCTACACCGCTATCTGTATAAACATGGAAATATCTACACCGCTATCTGTATAAACATGGAAATATATACACCACGATCTGTATAAACATGGATATATCTACACCGCTATCTGTATAAACATGGAAATATCTACACCGCTATCTCTATAAACATGGAAATGTCTACACCGCTATCTGTATAAACATGGAAATATCTACATGGCTATCCCTAAAAACATGGAAATATCTTCACCGCCTTCTGTATAAACATGGAAATATCTACACTGCCATCTGTATAAACATGGATATAACTAAACAGCTGTCTCTATAAACATTGAAATATCAACACTGCCTTCTGGATATACATGGAAATACCTACAGAGTCATCTGTGTAAACATGGAAATATCTACACAGCCATCTCTATAAACATGGAAATACCTACACCGCTATTTCTATAAACATGAAAATAGCCACACAGCAATCTGTATAAACATGGAAATATCTACCCTGCCATCTGTATAAACATGGAAATATCTACACTGCCATCTGTATACAAATGGAAATATCTACACAGTCATCTGTATAAACATTGAAATATCTCCACCGCTATCTGTCTAATCATGGAAATATCTCCACCGCTATCTGTATAAACATGGAAATATCTACACCGCTATCTGTATAAACATGGAAATGTCTACACCGCTATCTGTATAAACATGGATATACCTACTCCGCTATCTGTATAAACATGGAAATATTTACATCGCTATCTGTATAAACATGGAAATATTTCCACCGCAATCTGTGTAAACATAGAAATATCTACACCGCTATCTTTATAAACATGGAAATATCTACACCGCAATCTGTGTAAACATGGATATATCTACACCGATATCTGTATAAACATGGAAATATCTACACCGCTATCTGTATAAACATGGAAATATCTACACCGCTATCTGTATAAACATGGAAATATCTACACCACTATCTGTATAAACGTGGAAATATGTACACCGCAATCTGTGCAAATATGGAAATATCTACACCTCCATCTCTGTAAATATGGAAATATCTACACCGCTATCTGTATAAACATGGAAATATCTACACCGCTATCTGTATAAACATGGAAATATATACACCATGATCTGTATAAACATGCATATATCTACACCGCTATCTCTATAAACATGGAAATATCTACACCGCTATATCTATAAACATGGAAATGTCAACATGGCTATCTCTATAAACATGGAAATATCTACATGGCTATCCCTAAAAACATGGAAATATCTTCACCACCTTCTGTATAAACATGGAAATATCTACACTGCCATCTGTATAAACATGGAAATAACTAAACTGCTATCTCTATAAACAAGGAAATATCAACACAGCCTTCTGGATATACATGGAAATACCTACACAGTCATCTGTGTAAACATGGAAATATCTACACAGCCATCTCTATAAACATGGAAATACCTACACCGCTATTTCTATAAACATGAAAATAGCCACACAGCAATCTGTATAAACATGGAAATATCTACACTGCCATCTGTATAAACATGGAAATATCTACACTGCCATCTGTATACAAATGGAAATATCTACACAGTCATCTGTAGAAACATTGAAATATCTCCACCGCTATCTGTCTAATCATGGAAATATCTCCACCGCTATCTGTATAAACATGGAAATATCTACAACGCTATCTGTATAAACATGGAAATGTCTACACCTCTACCTGTATAAACATGGATATAGCTACTCAGCTATCTGTATAAACATGGGAATATTTACATTGCTATTGTATAAACTTGGAAATATTTCCACCGCAATCTGCGTAAACATAGAAATATCTACACCGCTATCTTTATAAACATGGAAATATCTACACCGCAATCTGTATATACATGGATATATCTACACCGCTATCTGTATAAACATGGAAATATCTACACCGCTATCTGTATAAACATGGAAATATCTACACCGCTATCTGTATAAACATGGAAATATCTACACCGCTATCTGTATAAACATGGAAATATCTATACTGCTATCGGTATAAACATGGAAATATCTACACCGCCATCTGTATAAACATGGAAATATGTACACAGCCATCTGTATAAACATGGAAATAACTACACCGCTATGTGTATAAAAATGGAAATATCTACACCGTTATCTATATAAACATGGAAATATCTAGACCGCTATCTGTATAAACATTCAAAAATTTACATTGCTATCTGTAAAAACATGGAAATATCTCCTCCGCTATCCCTATAAACATGGAAATATCTACACCGCTATCTGTATAAACATGGAAATATCTACACCGCTATCTGTATAAACATGGAAATGTCTACACTGCTATCTGTATAAACATGGATATATCTACTCCGCTATCTGTATAAACATGGAAATATTTACATCGCTATCTGTATAAACATGGAAATATTTCCACCACAATCTGTGTAAACATAGAAATATCTACACCGCTATCTTTATAAACATGGAAATATCTACACCGCAATCTGTGTAAACATGGATATATCTACACCGCTATCTGTATAAACATGGAAATATCTACACCGCTATCTGTATAAACATGGAAATATCTACACCGCTATCTGTATAAACATGGAAATATCTACACCACTATCTGTATAAATGTGGAAATATGTACACCGCAATCTGTGCAAATATGGAAATATCTACACCTCTATCTCTGTAAATATGGAAATATCTACACCGCTATCTGTATAAACATGGAAATATCTACACCGCTATCTGTATAAACATGGAAATATATACACCACGATCTGTATAAACATGGATATATCTACACCGCTATCTGTATAAACATGGAAACATCTACACCGCTATCTGTTTAAACATAGAAATATCTACACCGCGATCTGTATAACTATGGAAATATCTACACCGCTATCTCTATAAACATGGAAATGTCTACACCACTGTCTCTATAAACATGGAAATATCTTCATGGCTATCTCTCTAAACATGGAAATATCTACACCGCCATATGTATAAACATGGAAATACCTACACAGTCATCTGTATAAACATGGAAATATCTACCCCACTATCTGTATAAACATGGAAATATATACACTGCAATCTGTATAAACATGGAAATAACTACACAGCCATCTCTATAAACATGGAAATATCTACATCGCTGTCTGTATAAACATGGAAATATCCACACCGCTATCTGCGTAACATGGAAATATTTACACCGCCATCTGTAAAAAACATGGAAATATCTACACAGTCATCTGTATAAACATGGAAATATCTACACCCCCATCTGTAAAAACATGGAAATATCTACACCGCTGTCTCTACAAACATGGAAATACCTGCACCGCTATCTGTATTAACACGGAAATATCGACACCGCTATCTTTATAAACTTGGAAATATCTACACTGCCATCTCTATAAACATGAGAATATGTCCACCGCTATCTGTATAAACTTGAAAATATGTCCACCGCTATCTGTATATACATGGAAATATCTACACCGCTATTTTTATAAACATGGAAATATCTAGACCGCTATCTGTATAAACATGGAAATATCTACACCGCCATCTGTATAAACATGGAAAAATGTGCACAGTCATCTGTATAAACATGGAAATAACTACACCGCTATGTGTATAAAAATGGAAATATCTACACCGTTATCTATATAAACATGGAAATATCTAGACCGCTATCTGTATAAACATTCAAATATTTACATTGCTATCTGTGAAAACATGGAAATATCTCCTCCGCTATCTCTATAAACATGGAAATATCTACACCGCTATCTGTATAAACATGGAAATATCTACACCGCTATCTGTATAAACAAGCAAATATCTACAGCGCTATCTATATAAACATGGAAATATCTCCACCGCTATCTGCATAAACATGGAAATATCTACACCGCTATCTTTATAAACATGGAAATATCTACACTGCAATCTCTATAAACATGGAAACATCTACAACAGTATCTGTGTAAACATGGGAATATCTTCAGAGCTCTCGGCTTAAATATGGAAATATGTACACAGCAATCTGTGTGAATATGGAAATATCTACACCTCTGTCTCTGTAAACATGGAAATATCTACACCACTATCTGTATAAACCTGGAAATATCTACACCGCTATCTGTATAAACATGGAAATATCTACATCGCTCTCTCTATAAACATGGAAATATCTACACCACTATCTGTATAAACGTGGAAATATGTAAACCGAAATCGGTGCAAATATGGAAATATCTACACCTCTATCTCTGTAAATATGGAAATACCTACACCGCTATCTGTATAAACATGGAAATATATACACCACCATCTGTATAAACATGGATATATCTACAACGCTATCTGTATAAACATGGAAACATCTACACCGCTATCTGTATAAACATGGAAATACCTACACTGCTATCTGTATAACTATGGAAATATCTACACCGCTATCTCTATAAACATGGAAATGTCTACACCACTGTCTGTATAAACATGGAAATATCTTCATGGCTATCTCTCTAAACATGAAAATATCTACACCGCCATATGTATAAACATGGAAATACCTACACAGTCATCTGTATAAACATGGAAATATCTACCCCACTATCTGTATAAACATGGAAATATCTACACTGCAATCTGTATAAACATGGAAATAACTACACAGCCATCTCTATAAACATGGAAATATCTACATCGCTGTCTGTATAAACATGGAAATATCCACACCGCTATCTGCATAACATGGAAATATTTACACCGCCATCTGTAAAAAACAGGGAAATATCTACACAGTCATCCGTATAAAGATGGAAATATCTACACCCCCATCTGTAAAAACATGTTAATATCTACACCGCTGTCTCTACAAACATGGAAATACCTGCACCGCTATCTGTATAAACACGGAAATATCGACACCGCTATCTTTATAAACTTGGAAATATCTACACTGCCATCTCTATAAACATGAAAATATGTCCACCGCTATCTGTATAAACTTGAAAATATGTCCACCGCTATCTGTATATACATGGAAATATCTACACCGCTATCTGTATAAACATGGAAATATCTACACCGCTATCTGTATAAACATGGAAATATCTAGACCGCTATCTGTATAAACATGGAAATATCTACACCGCCATCTGTATAAACATGGAAATATGTACACAGTCATCTGTATAAACATGGAAATAACTACACCGCTATGTGTATAAAAATGGAAATATCCACACCGTTATCTATATAAACATGGAAATATCTAGACCGCTATCTGTTTAAACATTCAAATATTTAAATTGCTATCTGTAAAAACATGGAAATATCTCCTCCGCTATCTCTATAAACATGGAAATATCTACACCGCTATCTGTATAAACATGGAAATATCTACACCGCTATCTGTATAAACAAGCAAATATCTACAGCGCTATCTATATAACCATTCAAATATCTCCACCGCTATCTGCATAAACATGGAAATATCTACACTGCAATCTCTATAAACATGGAAACATCTACAACAGTATCTGTGTAAACATGGGAATATCTTCAGAGCTGTCGGTTTAAATATGGAAATATGTACACAGCAATCTGTGTGAATATGGAAATATCTACACCTCTGTCTCTGTAAACATGGAAATATCTACACCACTATCTGTATAAACCTGGAAATATCTACACCGCTATCTGTATAAACATGGAAATATCTACACCACAATCTGTATAAACATGGATATATCTACACCGCTATCTGTATAAACATGTTAATATCTACACTGCTATCTGTATAAACATGGAAATATCTACTCCGCTATCTGCATAAATATGGAAATATCTACACCGCTATCTCTATAAACATGGAAATGTCAACACCGCTATCTGTATAAACATGGAAATATCTACATGGCTATCCCTAAAAACATGGAAATATCTTCACCGCCTTCTGTATAAACATGGAAATATCTACACTGCCATCTGTATAAACATGGAGATAACTAAACTGCTATCTCTATAAACATTGAAATATCAACACTGCCTTCTGGATATACATGGAAATACCTACACAGTCATCTGTGTAAACATGGAAATATCTACACAGCCATCTCTATAAACATGGAAATAGCTACACCGCTATTTCTATAAACATGAAAATAGCCTCACAGCAATCTGTATAAACATGGAAATATCTACACTGCCATCTGTATAAACATGGAAATATCTACACTGCCATCTGTAGACAAATGGAAATATCTACAAAGTCATCTGTAAAAACATTGAAATATCTCCACCGCTATCTGTCTAATCATGGAAATATCTCCACCGCTGTCTGTATAAACATGGAAATATCTACACCGCTATCTGTATAAACATGGAAATGTCTACACTGCTATCTGTATAAACATGGATATATCTACTCCGCTATCTGTATAAACATGGAAATATTTACATCGCTATCTGTATAAACATGGAAATATTTCCACCGCAATCTGTGTAAACATAGAAATATCTACACCGCTATCTTTATAAACATGGAAATATCTACACCGCAATCTGTGTAAACATGGATATATCTACACCGCTATCTCTATAAACATGGAAATATCTACACCGCTATCTGTATAAACATGGAAATATCTACACCGCTATCTGTATAAACATGGAAATATCTACACCACTATCTGTATAAACGTGGAAATATGTACACCGCAATCTGTGCAAATATGGAAATATCTACACCTCTATCTCTGTAAATATGGAAATATCTACACCGCTATCTGTATAAACATGGAAATATCTACACCGCAATCTGTGTAAACATGGATATATCTACACCGCTATCTGTATAAACATGGAAATATCTACACTGCCATCTGTATACAAATGGAAATATCTACACAGTCATCTGTATAAACATTGAAATATCTCCACTGCTATCTGTCTAATCATGGAAATATCTCCACCGCTATCTGTATAAACATGGAAATATCTACACCACTATCTGTATAAACGTGGAAGTATGTACACCGCAATCGGTGCAAATATGGAAATATCTACACCTCTATCTCTGTAAATATGGAAATATCTACACCGCTATCTGTATAAACATGGAAATATCTACACCGCTATCTGTATAAACATGGAAATATATACACCACGATCTGTATAAACATGGATATATCTACACCGCTATCTGTATAAACATGGAAATATCTACACCGCTATCTCTATAAACATGGAAATGTCAACACCGCTATCTGTATAAACATGGAAATATCTACATGGCTATCCCTAAAAACATGGAAATATCTTCACCGCCTTCTGTATAAACATGGAAATATCTACACTGCCATCTGTATAAACATGGAAATAACTAAACTGCTATCTCTATAAACATTGAAATATCAACACTGCCTTCTGGATATACATGGAAATACCTACACAGTCATCTGTGTAAACATGGAAATATCTACACAGCCATCTCTATAAACATGGAAATACCTACACCGCTATTTCTATAAACATGAAAATAGCCACACAGCAATCTGTATAAACATGGAAATATCTACACTGCCATCTGTATAAACGTGGAAATATCTACACTGCCATCTGTATACAAATGGAAATATCTACACAGTCATCTGTATAAACATTGAAATATCTCCACCACTATCTGTCTAATCATGGAAATATCTGCACCGCTATCTGTATAAACATGGAAATATCTACACCGCTATCTGTGTAAACATGGAAATGTCTACACCGCTATCTGTATAAACATGGATATAGCTACTCCGCTATCTGTATAAACATGGGAATATTTACATCGCTAGCTGTATAAACATGGAAATATTTCCACCACAATCTGTGTAAACATAGAAATATCTACACCGCTATCTTTATAAACATGGAAATATCTACACCGCAATCTGTATATACATGGATATAACTACACCGCTATCTGCATAAACATGGAAATATCTACACCACTATCTGTATAAACATGGAAATATCTACACCGCTATCTGTATAAACATGGAAATATCTACACCACTATCTGTATAAATGTGGAAATATGTAAACCGCAATCGGTGCAAATATGGAAATATCTACACCTCTATCTCTGTAAATATGGAAATATCTACACCGCTATCTGTATAAACATGGAAATATCTACTCCGCTATCTGTATAAACATGGAAATATATACACCACGATCTGCATAAACATGGATATATCTACACCGCTATCTGTATAAACATGGAAATATCTACACCGCTCTCTCTATAAACATGGAAATGTCTACACCACTGTCTGTATAAACATGGAAATATCTTCATGGCTATCTCTCTAAACATGGAAATATCTACACAGCCATATGTATAAACATGGAAATACCTACACAGTCATCTGTATAAACATGGAAATATCTACCCCACTATCTGTATAAACATGGAAATATCTACACTGCAATCTGTATAAACATGGAAATAACTACACAGCCATCTCTATAAACATGGAAATATCTACATCGCTGTCTGTATAAACATGGAAATATCCACACCGCTATCTGCGTAACATGGAAATATTTACACCGCCATCTGTAAAAAACAGGGAAATATCTACACAGTCATCTGTATAAACATGGAAATATCTACACACCCATCTGTAAAAACATGGAAATATCTACACCGCTGTCTCTACAAACATGGAAATACCTGCACCGCTATCTGTATAAACACGGAAATATCGACACCGCTATCTTTATAAACTTGGAAATATCTACACTGCCATCTCTATAAACATGAAAATATGTCCACCGCTATCTGTATAAACTTGAAAATATGTCCACCGCTATCTGTATAAACATGGAAATATCTACACCGCTATCTGTAAAAACATGGAAATATCTAGAATGCTATCTGTATAAACATGGAAATATCTACACCGCCATCTGTATAAACATGGAAATATGTACACAGTCATCTGTATAAACATGGAAATAACTACACCGCTATGTGTATAAAAATGGAAATATCTACACCGTTATCTATATAAACATGGAAATATCTAGACCGCTATCTGTATAAACATTCAAATATTTACATGGCTATCTGTAAAAACATGGAAATACCTCCTCCGCTATCTCTATAAACATGGAAATATCTACACCGCTATCTGTATAAACATGGAAATATCTACACCGCTATCTGTATAAACAAGCAAATATCTACAGCGCTATCTATATAAACATGGAAATATCTCCACCGCTATCTGCATAAACATGGAAATATCTACACCGCTATCTTTATAAACATGGAAATATCTACACTGCAATCTGTATAAACATGGAAACATCTACAACAATATCTGTGTAAACATGGGAATATCTTCAGAGCTGTCGGTTTAAATATGGAAATATGTACACAGCAATCTGTGTGAATATGGAAATATCTACACCTCTGTCTCTGTAAACATGGAAATATCTACACCACTATCTGTATAAACCTGGAAATATCTACACCGCTATCTGTATAAACATGGAAATATCTACACCACAATCTGTATAAACATGGATATATCTACACCGCTATCTGTATAAACATGTTAATATCTACACTCCTATCTGTATAAACATGGAAATATCTACTCCGCTATCTGCATAAATATGGAAATATCTACACCGCTATCTCTATAAACACGGAAATGTCAACACTGCTATCTGTATAAAAATGGAAATATCTACATGGCTATCCCTTAAAACATGGAAATATCTTCACCGCCTTCTATATAAACATGGAAATATCTACACTGCCATCTTTATAAACATGGAAATAACTAAGCTGCTATCTCTATAAACATTGAAATATCAACACTGCCTACTGGATATACATGGAAATACCTACACAGTCATCTGTGTAAACATGGAAATATCTACACAGCCATCTCTATAAACATGGAAATACCTACATCGCTATTTCTATAAACATGAAAATAGCCACACAGCAATCTGTATAAACATGGAAATATCTACACTGCCATCTGTATAAACATGGAAATATCTACATTGCCATCTGTATACAAATGGAAATATCTACACAGTCATCTGTAGAAACATTGAAATATCTCCACCGCTATCTGTCTAATCGTGGAAATATCTCCACCGCTATCTGTATAAACATGGAAATATTTACATCGCTATCTGTATAAACATGGAAATATTTCCACCGCAATCTGTGTAAACATAGAAATATCTACACCGCTATCTTTATAAACATGGAAATATCTACACCGCAATCTGTGTAAACATGGATATATCTACACCGCTATCTCTAAAAACATGGAAATATCTACACCGCTATCTGTATAAACATGGAAATATCTACACCGCTATCTGTATAAACATGGAAATATCTACACCACTATCTGTATAAACATGGAAATATGTACACCGCAATCTGTGCAAATATGGAAATATCTACACCTCTATCTCTGTAAATATGGAAATATCTACACCGCTATCTGTATAAACATGGAAATATCTACACCGCTATCTGTATAAACATGGAAATATATACACCATGATCTGCATAAACATGGATATATCTACACTGCTATATGTATAAACATGGAAATATCTACACCGCTATCTCTACAAACATGGAAATGTCAACACCGCTATCTGTATAAACATGGAAATATCTACATGGCTATCCCTAAAAACATGGAAATATTTTCACCGCCTTCTGTATAAACATGGAAATATCTACACTGCCATCTGTGTAAACATGGAAATATCTACACAGCCATCTCTATAAACATGGAAATACCTACACTGCTATTTCTATAAAGATGAAAATAGCCACACAGCAATCTGTATAAACATGGAAATATCTACACTGCCATCTGTATAAACATGGAAATATCTACACTGCCATCTGTATACAAATGGAAATATCTACACAGTCATCTGTATAAACATTGAAATATCTCCACCGCTATCTGTCTAATCATGGAAATACCTCCACCGCTATCTGTATAAACATGGAAATATCTACACCGCTATCTGTATAAACATGGAAATGTCTACACCGCTATCTGTATAAACATGGATATAGCTACTCTGCTATCTGTATAAACATGGGAATATTTACATCGCTATCTGTATAAACATGGAAATATTTCCACCGCAATCTGTGTAAACATAGAAATATCTACACCGCTATCTTTATAAACATGGAAATATCTACACCGCAATCTGTATATACATGGATATATCTACACCGCTATCTGTATAAACAAGGAAATATCTACACCGCTATCTGTATAAACATGGAAATATCTACACCGCTATCTGTATAAACATGGAAATATCTACACCACAATCTGTATAAACATGGATATATCTACACCGCTATCTGTATAAACATGTTAATATCTACACTGCTATCTGTATAAACATGGAAATATCCACTCTGCTATCTGCATAAATATGGAAATATCTACACCGCTATCTCTATGAACATGGAAATGTCAACACCGCTATCTGTATAAACATGGAAATATCTACATGGCTATCCCTAAAACATGGAAATATCTTCACCGCCTTCTGTATAAACATGGAAATATCTACACTGCCATCTGTATAAACATGGAGATAACTAAACTGCTATCTCTATAAACATTGAAATATCAACACTGCCTTCTGGATATACATGGAAATACCTACACAGTCATCTGTGTAAACATGGAAATATCTACACAGCCATCTCTATAAACATGGAAATAGCTACACCGCTATTTCTATAAACATGAAAATAGCCACACAGCAATCTGTATAAACATGGAAATATCTACACTGCCATCTTTATAAACATGGAAATATCTACACTGCCATCTGTAGACAAATGGAAATATCTACAAAGTCATCTGTAAAAACATTGAAATATCTCCACCGCTATCTGTCTAATCATGGAAATATCTCCACCGCTGTCTGTATAAACATGGAAATATCTACACCGCTATCTGTATAAACATGGAAATGTCTACACTGCTATCTGTATAAACATGGATATATCTACTCCGCTATCTGTATAAACATGGAAATATTTACATTGCTATCTTTATAAACATGGAAATATTTCCACCGCAATCTGTGTAAACATAGAAATATCTACACCGCTATCTTTATAAACATGGAAATATCTACACCGCAATCTGTGTAAACATGGATATATCTACACCGCTATCTCTATAAACATGGAAATATCTACACCGCTATCTGTATAAACATGGAAATATCTACACCGCTATCTGTATAAACATGAAAATATCTACACCACTATCTGTATAAACGTGGAAATATGTACACCGCAATCTGTGCAAATATGGAAATATCTACACTTCTATCTCTGTAAATATGGAAATATCTACACCGCTATCTGTATAAACATGGAAATATCTACACCGCAATCTGTGTAAACATGGATATATCTACACCGCTATCTGTATAAACATGGAAATATCTACACTGCCATCTGTATACAAATGGAAATATCTACACAGTCATCTGTATAAACATTGAAATATCTCCACTGCTATCTGTCTAATCATGGAAATATCTCCACCGCTATCTGTATAAACATGGAAATATCTACACCACTATCTGTATAAACGTGGAAGTATGTACACCGCAATCGGTGCAAATATGGAAATATCTACACCTCTATCTCTGTAAATATGGAAATATCTACACCGCTATCTGTATAAACATGGAAATATCTACACCGCTATCTGTATAAACATGGAAATATATACACCATGATCTGTATAAACATGGATATATCTACACCGCTATCTGTATAAACATGGAAATATCTACACCGCTATCTCTATAAACATGGAAATGTCAACACCGCTATCTGTATAAACATGGAAATATCTACATGGCTATCCCTAAAAACATGGAAATATCTTCACCGCCTTCTGTATAAACATGGAAATATCTACACTGCCATCTGTATAAACATGGAAATAACTAAACTGCTATCTCTATAAACATTGAAATATCAACACTGCCTTCTGGATATACATGGAAATACCTACACAGTCATCTGTGTAAACATGGAAATATCTACACAGCCATCTCTATAAACATGGAAATACCTACACCGCTATTCCTATAAACATGAAAATAGCCACACAGCAATCTGTATAAACATGGAAATATCTACAATGCCATCTGTATAAACGTGGAAATATCTACACTGCCATCTGTATACAAATGGAAATATCTACACAGTCATCTGTATAAACATTGAAATATCTCCACCGCTATCTGTCTAATCATGGAAATATCTCCACCGCTATCTGTATAAACATGGAAATATCTACACCGCTATCTGTGTAAACATGGAAATGTCTACACCGCTATCTGTATAAACATGGATATAGCTACTCCGCTATCTGTATAAACATGGGAATATTTACATCGCTAGCTGTATAAACATGGAAATATTTCCACCACAATCTGTGTAAACATAGAAATATCTACACCGCTATCTTTATAAACATGGAAATATCTACACCGCAATCTGTATATACATGGATATAACTACACCGCTATCTGCATAAACATGGAAATATCTACACCACTCTCTGTATAAACATGGAAATATCTACACCGCTATCTGTATAAACATGGAAATATCTACACCACTATCTGTATAAATGTGGAAATATGTAAACCGCAATCGGTGCAAATATGGAAATATCTACACCTCTATCTCTGTAAATATGGAAATATCTACACCGCTATCTGTATAAACATGGAAATATCTACTCCGCTATCTGTATAAACATGGAAATATATACACCACGATCTGCATAAACATGGATATACCTACACCGCTATCTGTATAAACATGGAAATATCTACACCGCTATCTCTATAAACATGGAAATGTCTACACCACTGTCTGTATAAACATGGAAATGTCTTCATGGCTATCTCTCTAAACATGGAAATATCTACACAGCCATATGTATAAACATGGAAATACCTACACAGTCATCTGTATAAACATGGAAATATCTACCCCACTATCTGTATAAACATGGAAATATCTACACCCCCATGTGTAAAAACATGGAAATATCTACACCGCTGTCTCTACAAACATGGAAATACCTGCACCGCTATCTGTAAAAACACGGAAATATCGACACCGCTATCTTTATAAACTTGGAAATATCTACACTGCCATCTCTAGAAACATGAAAATATGTCCACCGCTATCTGTATAAACTTGAAAATATGTCCACCGCTATCTGTATATACATGGAAATATCTACACCGCCTTCTGTATAAACATGGAAATATCTACACTGCCATCTGTATAAACATGGAAATAACTAAACTGCTATCTCTATAAACATTGAAGTATCAACACTGCCTTCTGGATATACACGGAAATACCTACACAGTCATCTGTGTAAACATGGAAATATCTACACAGCCATCTCTATAAACATGGAAATACCTACACCGCTATTTCTATAAAGATGAAAATAGCCACACAGCAATCTGTATAAACATGGAAATATCTACACTGCCATCTGTAGAAACATGGAAATATCTACACTGCCATCTGTATACAAATGGAAATATCTACACAGTAATCTGTATAAACATTGAAATATCTCCACCGCTATCTCTCTAATCATGGAAATATCTCCACCGCTATCTGTATAAACATGGAAATATCTACACCGCTATCTGTATAAACATGGAAATGTCTACACCGCTATCTGTATAAACATGGATATAGCTACTCTGCTATCTGTATAAACATGGGAATATTTACATCGCTATCTGTATAAACATGGAAATATTTCCACTGCAATCTGTGTAAACATAGAAATATCTACACCGCTATCTTTATAAACATGGAAATATCTACACCACAATCTGTATATACATGGATATATCTACACCGCTATCTGTATAAACATGGAAATATCTACACTGCCATCTGTATACAAATGGAAATATCTACACAGTCATCTGTATAAACATTGAAATATCTCCACCGCTATCTGTCTAATTATGGAAATATCTCCACCGCTATCTGTATAAACATGGAAATATCTACACTGCAATCTCTATAAACATGGAAATAACTACACAGCCATCTCTATAAACATGGAAATATCTATATCGCTGTCTGTATAAACATGGAAATATCCACACCTCTATCTGCGTAACATGGAAATATTTACACCGCCATCTGTAAAAAACATGGAAATATCTACACAGTCATCTGTATAAACATGGAAATATCTACACCCCCATCTGTAAAAACATGGAAATATCTACACCGCTGTCTCTACAAACATGGAAATACCTGCACCGCTATCTGTATAAACACGGAAATATCGACACGGCTATCTTTATAAACTTGGAAATATCTACACTGCCATCTCAATAAACATGAAAATATGTCCACCGCTATCTGTATAAACTTGAAAATATGTCCACCGCTATCTGTATATACATGCAAATATCTACACCGCTATCTGTATAAACATGGAAATATCTACACAGCTATCTGTATAAACATGGAAATATCTAGACCGCTATCTGTATAAACATGGAAATATCTACACCGCCATCTGTATAAACATGGAAATATGTACACAGTCATCTGTATAAACATGGAAATAACTACACCGCTATGTGTATAAAAATGGAAATATCTACACCATTATCTATATAAACATGGAAATATCTAGACCGCTATCTGTTTAAACATTCAAATATTTACATTGCTATCTGTAAAAACATGGAAATATCTCCTCCGCTATCTCTATAAACATGGAAATATCTACACCGCTATCTGTGTAAACATGGAAATATCTACACCGCTATCTGTATAAACAAGCAAATATCTACAGCGCTATCTATATAAACATGGAAATATCTCCACCGCTATCTGCATAAACATGGAAATATCTACACCGCTATCTTTATAAACATGGAAATATCTACACTGCAATCTCTATAAACATGGAAACATCTACAACAGTATCTGTGTAAACATGGGAATATCTTCAGAGCTCTCGGTTTAAATATGGAAATATGTACACAGCAATCTGTGTGAATATGGAAATATCTACACCTCTGTCTTTGTAAACATGGAAATATCTACACCACTATCTGTATAAACCTGGAAATATCTACACCGCTATCTGCATAAACATGGAAATATCTACACCCCAATCTGTATAAACATGGATATATCTACACCGCTATCTGTATAAACATGTTAATATCTACACTGCTATCTGTATAAACATGGAAATATCTACTCCGCTATCTGCATAAATATGGAAATATCTACACCGCTATCTCTATAAACATGGAAATGTCAACACCGCTATCTGTATAAACATGGAAATATCTACATGGCTATCCCTAAAAACATGGAAATATCTTCACCGCCTTCTGTATAAACATGGAAATATCTACACTGCCATCTGTATAAACATGGAAATAACTAAACTGCTATCTCTATAAACATTGAAATATCAACACTGCCTTCTGGATATACATGGAAATACCTACACAGTCATCTGTTTAAATATGGACATATATACACAGCCATCTCTATAAACATGGAAATACCTACATCGCTATTTCTATAAACATGAAAACAGCCACACAGCAATCTGTATAAACATGGAAATATCTACACTGCCATCTGTATAAACATGGAAATATCTACACTGCCATCTGTATACAAATGGAAATATCTACACAGTCATCTGTATAAACATGGAAATATCTCCACCGCTATCTGTCTAATCATGGAAGTATCTCCACCGCTATCTGTATAAACATGGAAATATCTACACCGCTATCTGTATAAACATGGAAATGTCTACACTGCTATCTGTATAAACATGGATATATCTACTCCGCTATCTGTATAAACATGGAAATATTTACATCGTTATCTGTATAAACAGGGAAATATATCCACCACAATCTGTGTAAACATAGAAATATCTACACCGCTATCTTTATAAACATGGAAATATCTACACCGCAATCTGTGTAAACATGGATATACCTACTCCGCTATCTGTATAAACATGGAAATATCTACACCGCTATCTGTATAAACATGGAAATATCTACACCGCTATCTGTATAAACATGGAACTATCTACACCACTATCTGTATAAACGTGGAAGTATGTACACCGCAGTCGGTGCAAATATGGAAATATCTACACCTCTATCTCTGTAAATATGGAAATATCTACACCGCTATCTGTATAAACATGGAAATATCTACACCGCTATCTGTATAAACATGGAAATATATACACCACGATCTGTATAAACATATATATATCTACACCGCTATCTGTATAAACATGGAAATATCTACACCGCTATCTCTATAAACATGGAAATGTCAACACCGCTATCTGTATAAACATGGAAATATCTACATGGCTATCCCTAAAAACATGGAAATATCTTCACCGCCTTCTGTATAAACATGGAAATATCTACACTGCCATCTGTGTAAACATGGAAATAACTAAACTGCTATCTCTATAAACATTGAAATATCAACACTGCCTTCTGGATATACATGGAAATACCTACACAGTCATCTGTGTAAACATGGAAATATCTACACAGCCATCTCTATAAACATGGAAATAGCTACACCGCTATTTCTATAAACATGAAAATAGCCACACAGCAATCTGTATAAACATGGAAATATCTACATTGCCATCTGTATAAACGTGGAAATATCTACCCTGCCATCTGTATACAAATGGAAATATCTACACAGTCATCTGTATAAACATTGAAATATCTCCACCACTATCTGTCTAATCATGGAAATATCTCCACCGCTATCTGTATAAACATGAAAATATCTACACCGCTATCTGTGTAAACATGGAAATGTCTACACCGCTATCTGTATAAACATGGATATAGCTACTCCGCTATCTGTATAAACATGGGAATATTTACATCGCTATCTGTATAAACATGGAAATATTTCCACCACAATCTGTGTAAACATAGAAATATCTACACCGCTATCTTTATAAACATGGAAATATCTACACCGCAATCTGTATATACATGGATATAACTACACCGCTATCTGCATAAACATGGAAATATCTACACCACTATCTGTATAAACATGGAAATATCTACACCGCTATCTGTATAAACATGGAAATATCTACACCAATATCTGTATAAATGTGGAAATATGTAAACCGCAATCGGTGCAAATATGGAAATATCTACACCTCTATATCTGTAAATATGGAAATATCTACACCGCTATCTGTATAAACATGGAAATATCTACACCGCTATCTGTATAAACATGGAAATATATACACCATGATCTGCATAAACATGGATATATCTACACCGCTATCTGTATAAACATGGAAACATCTACACCGCTATCTGTATAAACATGGAAATATCTACACGCTATCTGTATAACTATGGAAATATCTACACCGCTATCTCTATAAACATGGATATGTCTACACCACTGTCTGTATAAACATGGAAATATCTTCATGGCTATCTCTCTAAACATGGAAATATCTACACCGCCATATGTATAAACATGGAAATACCTACACAGTCATCTGTATAAACATGGAAATATCTACCCCACTATCTGTATAAACATGGAAATATCTACACTGCAATCTGTATAAACATGGAAATAACTACACAGCCATCTCTATAAACATGGAAATATCTAAATCGCTGTCTGTATAAACATGGAAATATCCACACCGCTATCTGCGTAACATGGAAATATTTACACCGCCATCTGTAAAAAACAGGGAAATATCTACACAGTCATCTGTATAAACATGGAAATATCTACACACCCATCTGTAAAAACATGGAAATATCTACACCGCTGTCTCTACAAACATGGAAATACCTGCACCGCTATCTGTATAAACACGGAAATATCGACACCGCTATCTTTATAAACTTGGAAATATCTACACTGCCATCTCTAGAAACATGAAAATATGTACACCGCTATCTGTATAAACTTGAAAATATGTCCACGGCTATCTGTATATACATGGAAATATCTACCCCGCTATCTGTATAAACATGGAAATATCTACACCGCTATCTGTAAAAACATGGAAATATCTAGAATGCTATCTGTATAAACATGGAAATATCTACACCGCCATCTGTATAAACATGGAAATATGTACACAGTCATCTGTATAAACATGGAAATAACTACACCGCTATGTGTATAAAAATGGAAATATCTACACCGTTATCTATATAAACATGGAAATATCTAGACCGCTATCTGTATAAACATTCAAATATTTACATGGCTATCTGTAAAAACATGGAAATATCTCCTCCGCTATCTCTATAAACATGGAAATATCTACACCGCTATCTGTATAAACATGGAAATATCTACACCGCTATCTGTATAAACAAGCAAATATCTACAGCGCTATCTATATAAACATGGAAATATCTTCACCGCTATCTGCATAAACATGGAAATATCTACACCGCTATCTTTATAAACATGGAAATATCTACACTGCAATCTGTATAAACATGGAAACATCTACAACAATATCTGTGTAAACATGGGAATATCTTCAGAGCTGTCGGTTTAAATATGGAAATATGTACACAGCAATCTGTGTGAATATGGAAATATCTACACCTCTGTCTCTGTAAACATGGAAATATCTACACCACTGTCTGTATAAACCTGGAAATATCTACACCGCTATCTGAATAAACATGGAAATATCTACACCACAATCTGTATAAACATGGATATATCTACACCGCTATCTGTATAAACATGTTAATATCTACACTGCTATCTGTATAAACATGGAAATATCTACTCCGCTATCTGCATAAATATGGAAATATCTACACCGCTATCTCTATAAACATGGAAATGTCTACACTGCTATCTGTATAAACATGGATATATCTACTCCGCTATCTGTATAAACATGGAAATATTTACATCGCTATCTGTATAAACATGGAAATATTTCCACCGCAATCTGTGTAAACATAGAAATATCTACACCGCAATCTTTATAAACATGGAAATATCTACACCGCAATCTGTGTAAACATGGATATATCTACACCGCTATCTGTATAAACATGGAAATATCTACACCGCTATCTGTATAAACATGGAAATATCTACACCACTATCTGTATAAACATGGAAATATCTACACCGCTATCTGTATAAACATGGAAATATCTACACCACTATCTGTATAAATGTGGAAATATGTAAACCGCAATCGGTGCAAATATGGAAATATCTACACCTCTATCTCTGTAAATATGGAAATATCTACACCGCTATCTGTATAAACATGGAAATATCTACACCGCTATCTGTATAAACATGGAAATATATACACCACTATCTGTATAAACATGGATATATCTACACCGCTATCTGTATAAACATGGAAACATCTACACCGCTATCTGTATAAACATGGAAATATCTACACCGCTATCTGTATAACTATGGAAATATCTACAACTCTATCTCTGTTAATATGGAAATATCTACACCGCTATCTGTATAAACATGGAAATATCTACACCGCTATCAGTATAAACATGGAAATATCTACACCGCAGTCTGTGTAAACATGGATATATCTACACCGCTATCTCTATAAACATGGAAATATCTGCACCGCTATCTGTATAAACATGGAAATATCTACACTGCTATCTGTATAAACATGGAAATATCTACACCACTATCTGTATCAACGTGGAGATATGTACACCGCAATCTGTGCAAATATGGAAATATCTACACCTCTATCTCTGTAAATATGGAAATATCTACACCGCTATCTGTATAAACATGGAAATATCTACACCGCTATCTGTATAAACATGGAAATATATACACCACGATCTGTATAAACATGGATATATCTACACTGCTATATGTATAAAGATGGAAATATCTACACCGCTATCTCTATAAACATGGAAATGTCAACACCGCTATCTGTATAAATATGGAAATCTCTACATGGCTATCCCTAAAAACATGGAAATATTTTCACCGCCTTCTGTATAAACATGGAAATATCTACACTGCCATCTGTATAAACGTGGAAATAACTAAACTGCTATCTCTATAAACATTGAAATATCAACACTGCCTTCTGGATATACATGGAAATACCTACACAGTCATCTGTCTAAACATGGAAATATCTACACAGCCATCTCTATAAACATGGAAATAACTACACCGCTATTTCTATAAACATGAAAATAGCCACACAGCAATCTGTATAAACATGGAAATATCTACACTGCCATCTGTATAAACATGGAAATATCTACACTGCCATCTGTATACAAATGGAAATATCTACACAGTCATCTGTGTAAACATTGAAATATCTCCACCGCTATCTGTCTAATCATGGAAATATCTCCACCGCTATCTGTATAAACATGGAAATATCTACACCGCTATCTGTATAAACGTGGAAATGTCTACACCGCTATCTGTATAAACATGGATATAGCTACTCTGCTATCTGTATAAACATGGGAATATTTACATCGCTATCTGTATAAACATGGAAATATTTCCACCGCAATCTGTGTAAACATAGAAATATCTACACCGCTATCTTTATAAACATGGAAATATCTACACCGCAATCTGTATATACATGGATATATCTACACCGCTATCTGCATAAACGTGGAAATATCTACACCGTTATCTTTATAAACTTGGAAATATCTACACTGCAATCTCTATAAACATGGGAACATCTACAACAGTTTCTGTGTAAACATGGGAATATCTTCAGAGCTGTCGGTTTAAATATGGAAATATGTACACAGCAATCTGTGTGAATATGGAAATATCTACACCTCTGTCTCTGTAAACATGGAAATATCTACACCACTATCTGTATAAACCTGGAAATATCTACACCGCTATCTGTATAAACATGGAAATATCTACACCACAATCTGTATAAACATGGATATATCTACACCGCTATCTGTATAAACATGTTAATATCTACACTGCTATCTGTATAAACATGGAAATATCTACTCCGCTATCTGCATAAATATGGAAATATCTACACCGCTATCTCTATAAACATGGAAATGTCAACACCGCTATCTGTATAAACATGGAAATATCTACATGGCTATCCCTAAAAACATGGAAATATCTTCACCGCCTTCTGTATAAACATGGAAATATCTACACTGCCATCTGTATAAACATGGAAATAACTAAACTGCTATCTCTATAAACATTGAAATATCAACACTGCCTTCTGGATATACATGGAAATACCTACACAGTCATCTGTTTAAACACGGACATATATACACAGCCATCTCTATAAACATGGAAATACCTACATCGCTATTTCTATAAACATGAAAACAGCCACACAGCAATCTGTATAAACATGGAAATATCTACACTGCCATCTGTATAAACATGGAAATATCTACACTGCCATCTGTATACAAATGGAAATATCTACACAGTCATCTGTATAAACATTGAAATATCTCCACCGCTATCTGTCTAATCATGGAAATATCTCCACCGCTATCTGTATATACATGGAAATATCTACACCGCTATCTGTATAAACATGGAAATGTCTACACTGCTATCTGTATAAACATGGATATACCTACTCCGCTATCTGTATAAACATGGGAATATTTACATCGCTATCTGTATAAACATGGAAATATTTCCACCACAAACTGTGTAAACATAGAAATATCTACACCGCTATCTTTATAAACATGGAAATATCTACACCGCAATCTGTGTAAACATGGATATATCTACACTGCTATCTGTATAAACATGGAAATATCTACACCGCTGTCTGTATAAACATGGAAATATCTACACCGCTATCTGTATAAACATGGAAATATCTACACCACTATCTGTATAAACGTGGAAGTATGTACACCGCAATCTGTGCAAATATGGAAATATCTACACCTGTATCTCTGTAAATATGGAAATATCTACACCGCTATCTGTATAAACATGGAAATATCTACACCGCTATCTGTATAAACATGGAAATATATACACCACGATCTGTATAAACATGGATATATCTACACCGCTATCTGTATAAACATGGAAATATCTACACCGCTATCTCTATAAACATGGAAATGTCAACACCGCTATCTGTATAAACATGGAAATATCTACATGGCTATCCCTAAAAACATGGAAATATATTCACCGCCTTCTGTATAAACATAAAAATATCTACACTGCCATCTGTATAAACATGGAAATAACTAAACTGCTATCTCTATAAACATTGAAATATCAACACTGCCTTCTGGATATACATGGAAATACCTACACAGTCATCTGTGTAAACATGGAAATATCTACACAGCCATCTCTATAAACATGGAAATACCTACACCGCTATTTCTATAAACATGAAAATAGCCACACAGCAATCTGTATAAACATGGAAATATCTACACTGCCATCTGTATAAACATGGAAATATCTACACTGCCATCTGTAGACAAATGGAAATATCTACACAGTCATCTGTAGAAACATTGAAATATCTCCACCGCTATCTGTCTAATCATGGAAATATCTCCACCGCTATCTGTATAAACATGGAAATATCTACACCGCTATCTGTATAAACATGGAAATATCTTCATGGCTATCTCTCTAAACATGGAAAGATCTACACCGCCATATGTATAAACATGGAAATACCTACACAGTCATCTGTATAAACATGGAAATATCTTCCCCACTATCTGTATAAACATGGAAATATCTACACTGCAATCTGTAAAAACATGGAAATAACTACACAGCCATCTCTATAAACATGGAAATATCTACATCGCTGTCTGTATAAACATGGAAATATCCACACCGCTATGTGCGTAACATGGAAATATTTACACCGCCATCTGTAAAAAACATGGAAATATCTACACAGTCATCTGTATAAACATGGAAATATCTACACCCCCATCTGTAAAAACATGGAAATATCTACACCGCTGTCTCTACAAACATGGAAATACCTGCACCGCTATCTGTATAAACACGGAAATATCGACACCGCTATCTTTATAAACTTGGAAATATCTACACTGCCATCTCTATAAACATGAAAATATGTCCAACGCTATCTGTATAAACTTGAAAATATGTCCACCGCTATCTGTATAAACATGGAAATATCTACACCGCTATCTGTATAAACATGGAAATATCTACACCGCTATCTGTATAAACATGGAAATATCTAGACCGCTATCTGTATAAACATGGAAATATCTACACCGCCATCTGTATAAACATGGAAATATGTACACAGTCATCTCTATAAACATGGAAATAACTACACCGCTATGTGTATAAAAATGGAAATATCTACACCGTTATCTATATAAACATGGAAATATCTAGACCGCTATCTGTATAAACATTCAAATATTTACATTGCTATCTGTAAAAACATGGAAATATCTCCTCCGCTATCTCTATAAACATGGAAATATCTATACCGCTATCTGTATAAACATGGAAATATCTACACCGCTATCTGTAAAAACAAGCAAATATCTACAGCGCTATCTATATAAACATGGAAATATTTCCACCGCTATCTGCATAAACATGGAAATATCTACACCGCTATCTTTATAAACATGGAAATATCTACACTGCAATCTCTATAAACATGGAAACATCTACAACAGTATCTGTGTAAACATGGGAATATCTTCAGAGCTGTCGGTTTAAATATGGAAATATGTACACAGCAATCTGTGTGAATATGGAAATATCTACACCTCTGTCTCTGTAAACATGGAAATATCTACATCACTATCTGTATAAACCTGGAAATATCTACACCGCTATCTGTATAAACCTGGAAATATCTACACCACAATCTGTATAAACATGGATATATCTACACCGCTATCTGTATAAACATGTTAATATCTACACTGCTATCTGTATAAACATGGAAATATCTACTCCGCTATCTTCATAAATATGGAAATATCTACACCGCTATCTCTATAAACATGGAAATGTCAACACCGCTATCTGTATAAACATGGAAATATCTACATGGCTATCCCTAAAAACATGGAAATATCTTCACCGCCTTCTGTATAAACATGGAAATATCTACACTGCCATCTGTATAAACATGGAAATAACTAAACTGCTATCTCTATAAACATTGAAATATCAACACTGCCTTCTGGACATACATGGAAATACCTACACAGTCATCTGTGTAAACATGGAAATATCTACACAGCCATCTCTATAAACATGGAAATAACTACACCGCTATTTGTATAAACATGAAAATAGCCACACAGCAATCTGTATAAACATGGAAATATCTACACTGCCATCTCTATAAACATGGAAATATCTACACTGCCATCTGTATACAAATGGAAATATCTACACAGTCATCTGTATAAACATTGAAATATCTCCACCACTATCTGTCTAATCATGGAAATTTCTCCACCGCTATCTGTATAAACATGGAAATATCTACACCGCTATCTGTATAAACATGGAAATGTCTACACCGCTATCTGAATAAACAAGGATATATCTACTCCGCTATCTGTATAAACATGGGAATATTTACATCGCTATCTGTATAAACATGGAAATATTTCCACCGCAATCTGTGTAAGCATAGAAATATCTACACCGCTATCTTTATAAACATGGAAATATCTACACCGCAATCTGTATATACATGGATATACCTACACCGCTATCTGTATAAACATGGAAATATCTACACCGCTATCTGTATAACCATGGAAATATCTACACCGCTATCTCTATAAACATGGAAATATCTACACCACTATCTGTATAAACGTGGAAATATGTAAACCGAAATCGGTGCAAATATGGAAATATCTACACCTCTATCTCTGTAAATAAGGAAATATCTACACCGCTATCTGTATAAACATGGAAATATCTACACCGCTATCTGTATAAACATGGAAATATATACACCACGATCTCTATAAACATGGAAATATCTACACCACTGTCTGTATAAACACGGAAATATCTTCATGGCTATCTCTCTAAACATGGAAATATCTACACCGCCATATGTATAAACATGGAAATACCTACACAGTCATCTGTATAAACATGGAAATATCTACCCCACTATCTGTATAAACATGGAAATATCTACACTGCAATCTGTATAAACATGGAAATAACTACACAGCCATCTCTATAAACATGGAAATATCTACATCGCTGTCTGTATAAACATGGAAATATCCACACCGCTATCTGCGTAACATGGAAATATTTACACCGCCATCTGTAAAAAACATGGAAATATCTACACAGTCATCTGTATAAACATGGAAATATCTACACCCCCATCTGTAAAAACATGGAAATATCTACACCGCTGTCTCTACAAACATGGAAATACCTGCACCGCTATCTGTATAAACACGGAAATATCGACACCGCTATCTTTATAAACTTGGAGATATCTACACTGCCATCTCTATAAACATGAAAATATGTCCAACGCTATCTGTATAAACTTGAAAATATGTCCACCGCTATCTGTATAAACATGGAAATATCTACACCGCTATCTGTAGAAACATGGAAATATCTACACCGCTATCTGTATAAACATGGAAATATCTAGACCGCTATCTGTATAAACATGGAGATATCTACACCGCCATCTGTATAAACATGGAAATATGTACACAGTAATCTGTATAAACATGGAAATAACTACACCGCTATGTGTATAAAAATGGAAATATCTACACCGTTATCTATATAAACATGGAAATATCTAGACCGCTATCTGTATAAACATTCAAATATTTACATTGCTATCTGTAAAAACATGGAAATATCTCCTCCGCTATCTCTATAAACATGGAAATATCTACACCGCTATCTGTATAAACATGGAAATATCTACACCGCTATCTGTATAAACAAGCAAATATCTACAGCGCTATCTATATAAACATGGAAATATCTCCACCGCTATCTGCATAAACATGGAAATATCTACACCGCTATCTGTATAAACAAGCAAATATCTACAGCGCTATCTATATAAACATGGAAATATCTCCACCGCTATCTGCATAAACATGGAAATATCTACACCGCTATCTTTACAAACATGGAAATATCTACACTGCAATCTCTATAAACATGGAAACATCTACAACAGTATCTGTGTAAACATGGGAATATCTTCAGAGCTGTCGGTTTAAATATGGAAATATGTACACAGCAATCTGTGTGAATATGGAAATATCTACACCTCTGTCTCTGTAAACATGGAAATATCTACACCACTATCTGTATAAACCTGGAAATATCTACACCGCTATCTGTATAAACATGGAAATATCCACACCACAATCTGTATAAACATGGATATATCTACACCGCTATCTGTATAAACATGTTAATATCTACACTGCTATCTGTATAAACATGGAAATATCTACTCCACTATCTGCATAAATATGGAAATATCTACACCGCTATCTCTATAAACATGGAAATGTCAACACTGCTATCTGTATAAACATGGAAATATCTACATGGCTATCCTTAAAAACATGGAAATATCTTCACCGCCTTGTGTATAAACTTGGAAATATCTACACTGCCATCTGTATAAACATGGAAATAACTAAACTGCTATCTCTATAAACATTGAAATATCAACACTGCCTTCTGGATATACATGGAAATACCTACACAGTCATCTGTGTAAACATGGAAATATCTACACAGCCATCTCTATAAACATGGAAATACCTACATCGCTATTTCCATAAACATGAAAATAGCCACACAGCAATCTGTATAAACATGGAAATATCTACACTGCCATCTGTATAAACATGGAAATATCTACACTGCCATCTGTATACAAATGGAAATATCTACACAGTCATCTGTATAAACATTGAAATATCTCCACCGCTATCTGTCTAATCATGGAAATATCTCCACCGCTATCTGTATAAACATGGAAATATCTACACCGCTATCTGTATAAACATGGATATATCTACTCCGCTATCTGTATAAACATGGAAATATTTCCACCGCAATCTGTGTAAGCATAGAAATATGTACACCGCTATCTTTATAAACATGGAAATATCTACACCGCAATCTGTATATACATGGATATATCTACACCACTATCTGTATAAACATGGAAATATCTACACCGCTATCTGTATAAACATGGAAATATCTACACCGCTATCTGTATAAACATGGAAATATCTACACCACTATCTGTATAAACGTGGAAATATGTAAACCGCAATCGGTGCAAATATGGAAATATCTACACCTCTATCTCTGTAAATATGGAAATATCTACACCGCTATCTGTATAAACATGCAAATATCTACACCGCTATCTGTATAAACATGGAAATATATACACCATGATCTGTATAAACATGGATATATCTACACCGCTATCTGTATAAACATGGAAACATCTACACCGCTATCTGTATAAACATGGAAATATCTACACCGCTATCTGTATAACTATGGAAATATCTACACCGCTATCTCTATAAACATGGAAATGTCTACACCACTGTCTGTATAAACATGGAAATATCTTCATGGCTATCTCTCTACATATGGAAATATCTACACCGCCATATGTATAAACATGGAAATACCTACACAGTCATCTGTATAAACATGGAAATATCTACCCCACTATCTGTATAAACATGGAAATATCTACAATGCAATCTGTAAAAACATGGAAATAACTACACAGCCATCTCTATAAACATGGAAATATCTACATCGCTGTCTGTATAAACATGGAAATATCCACACCGCTATCTGCGTAACATGGAAATATTTACACCGCCATCTGTAAAAAACATGGAAATATCTACACAGTCATCTGTATAAACATGGAAATATCTACACCCCCATCTGTAAAAACATGGAAATATCTACACCACTGTCTCTACAAACATGGAAATACCAGCACCGCTATCTGTATAAACACGGAAATATCGACACCGCTATCTTTATAAACTTGGAAATATCTACACTGCCATCTCTATAAACATGAAAATATGTCCAATGCTATCTGTATAAACTTGAAAATATGTCCACCGCTATCTGTATAAACATGGAAATATCTACACCGCTATCTGTATAAACATGGAAATATCTACACCGCTATCTGTATAAACATGGAAATATCTAGACTGCTATCTATATAAACATGGAAATATCTACACCGCCATCTGTATAAACATGGAAATATGTACACAGTCATCTGTATAAACATGGAAATAACTACACCGCTATGTGTATAAAAATGGAAATATCTACACCGTTATCTATATAAACATGGAAACATCTAGACCGCTATCTGTATAAACATTCAAATATTTACATTGCTATCTGTAAAAACATGGAAATATCTCCTCCGCTATCTCTATAAACATGGAAATATCTACACCGCTATCTGTATAAACATGGAAATATCTACACCGCTATCTGTATAAACAAGCAAATATCTACAGCGCTATCTATATATACATGGAAATATCTCCACCGCTATCTGCATAAACATGGAAATATCTACACCGATATCTTTATAAACATGGAAATATCTACACTGCAATCTCTATAAACATGGAAACATCTACAACAGTATCTGTGTAAACATGGGAATATCTTCAGAGCTGTCGGTTTAAATATGGAAATATGTACACAGCAATCTGTGTGAATATGGAAATATCTACACCTCTGTCTCTGTAAACATGGAAATATCTACACCACTATCTGTATAAACCTGGAAATATCTACACCGCTATCTGTATAAACCTGGAAATATCTACACCACAATCTGTATAAACATGGATATATCTACACCGCTATCTGTATAAACATGTTAATATCTACACTGCTATCTGTATAAACATGGAAATATCTACTCCGCTATCTTCATAAATATGGAAATATCTACACCGCTATCTCTATAAACATGGAAATGTCAACACCGCTATCTGTATAAACATGGAAATATCTACATGGCTATCCCTAAAAACATGGAAATATCTTCACCGCCTTCTGTATAAACATGGAAATATCTACACTGCCATCTGTATAAACATGGAAATAACTAAACTGCTATCTCTATAAACATTGAAATATCAACACTGCCTTCTGGACATACATGGAAATACCTACACAGTCATCTGTGTAAACATGGAAATATCTACACAGCCATCTCTATAAACATGGAGATAACTACACCGCTATTTTGTATAAACATGAAAATAGCCACACAGCAATCTGTATAAACATGGAAATATCTACACTGCCATCTCTATAAACATGGAAATATCTACACTGCCATCTGTATACAAATGGAAATATCTACACAGTCATCTGTATAAACATTGAAATATCTCCACCGCTATCTGTCTAATCATGGAAATATCTCCACCGCTATCTGTATAAACATGGAAATATCTACACCGCTATCTGTATAAACATGGAAATGTCTACACCGCTATCTGAATAAACATGGATATATCTACTCCGCTATCTGTATAAACATGGGAATATTTACATCGCTATCTGTATAAACATGGAAATATTTCCACCGCAATCTGTGTAAGCATAGAAATATCTACAGCGCTATCTTTATAAACATGGAAATATCTACACCGCAATCTGTATATACATGGATATATCTACACCGCTATCTGTATAAACATGGAAATATCTACACCGCTATCTGTATAAACATGGAAATATCTACACCGCTATCTGTATAAACATGGAAATATCTACACCACTATCTGTATAAACGTGGAAATATGTAAACCGAAATCGGTGCAAATATGGAAATATCTACACCTCTATCTCTGTAAAGAAGGAAATATCTACACCGCTATCTGTATAAACATGGAAATATCTACACCGCTATCTGTATAAACATGGAAATATCTAGACCGCTATCTGTATAAACATGGAAATATCTACACCGCCATCTGTATAAACATGGAAATATGTACACAGTCATCTCTATAAACATGGAAATAACTACACCGCTATGTGTATAAAAATGGAAATATCTACACCGTTATCTATATAAACATGGAAATATCTAGACCGCTATCTGTATAAACATTCAAATATTTACATTGCTATCTGTAAAAACATGGAAATATCTCCTCCGCTATCTCTATAAACATGGAAATATCTATACCGCTATCTGTATAAACATGGAAATATCTACACCGCTATCTGTAAAAACAAGCAAATATCTACAGCGCTATCTATATAAACATGGAAATATTTCCACCGCTATCTGCATAAACATGGAAATATCTACACCGCTATCTTTATAAACATGGAAATATCTACACTGCAATCTCTATAAACATGGAAACATCTACAACAGTATCTGTGTAAACATGGGAATATCTTCAGAGCTGTCGGTTTAAATATGGAAATATGTACACAGCAATCTGTGTGAATATGGAAATATCTACACCTCTGTCTCTGTAAACATGGAAATATCTACATCACTATCTGTATAAACCTGGAAATATCTACACCGCTATCTGTATAAACCTGGAAATATCTACACCACAATCTGTATAAACATGGATATATCTACACCGCTATCTGTATAAACATGTTAATATCTACACTGCTATCTGTATAAACATGGAAATATCTACTCCGCTATCTTCATAAATATGGAAATATCTACACCGCTATCTCTATAAACATGGAAATGTCAACACCGCTATCTGTATAAACATGGAAATATCTACATGGCTATCCCTAAAAACATGGAAATATCTTCACCGCCTTCTGTATAAACATGGAAATATCTACACTGCCATCTGTATAAACATGGAAATAACTAAACTGCTATCTCTATAAACATTGAAATATCAACACTGCCTTCTGGACATACATGGAAATACCTACACAGTCATCTGTGTAAACATGGAAATATCTACACAGCCATCTCTATAAACATGGAAATAACTACACCGCTATTTGTATAAACATGAAAATAGCCACACAGCAATCTGTATAAACATGGAAATATCTACACTGCCATCTCTATAAACATGGAAATATCTACACTGCCATCTGTATACAAATGGAAATATCTACACAGTCATCTGTATAAACATTGAAATATCTCCACCACTATCTGTCTAATCATGGAAATTTCTCCACCGCTATCTGTATAAACATGGAAATATCTACACCGCTATCTGTATAAACATGGAAATGTCTACACCGCTATCTGAATAAACAAGGATATATCTACTCCGCTATCTGTATAAACATGGGAATATTTACATCGCTATCTGTATAAACATGGAAATATTTCCACCGCAATCTGTGTAAGCATAGAAATATCTACACCGCTATCTTTATAAACATGGAAATATCTACACCGCAATCTGTATATACATGGATATACCTACACCGCTATCTGTATAAACATGGAAATATCTACACCGCTATCTGTATAACCATGGAAATATCTACACCGCTATCTCTATAAACATGGAAATATCTACACCACTATCTGTATAAACGTGGAAATATGTAAACCGAAATCGGTGCAAATATGGAAATATCTACACCTCTATCTCTGTAAATAAGGAAATATCTACACCGCTATCTGTATAAACATGGAAATATCTACACCGCTATCTGTATAAACATGGAAATATATACACCACGATCTCTATAAACATGGAAATATCTACACCACTGTCTGTATAAACACGGAAATATCTTCATGGCTATCTCTCTAAACATGGAAATATCTACACCGCCATATGTATAAACATGGAAATACCTACACAGTCATCTGTATAAACATGGAAATATCTACCCCACTCTCTGTATAAACATGGAAATATCTACACTGCAATCTGTATAAACATGGAAATAACTACACAGCCATCTCTATAAACATGGAAATATCTACATCGCTGTCTGTATAAACATGGAAATATCCACACCGCTATCTGCGTAACATGGAAATATTTACACCGCCATCTGTAAAAAACATGGAAATATCTACACAGTCATCTGTATAAACATGGAAATATCTACACCCCCATCTGTAAAAACATGGAAATATCTACACCGCTGTCTCTACAAACATGGAAATACCTGCACCGCTATCTGTATAAACACGGAAATATCGACACCGCTATCTTTATAAACTTGGAGATATCTACACTGCCATCTCTATAAACATGAAAATATGTCCACCGCTATCTGTATAAACTTGAAAATATGTCCACCGCTATCTGTATAAACATGGAAATATCTACACCGCTATCTGTAGAAACATGGAAATATCTACACCGCTATCTGTATAAACATGGAAATATCTAGACCGCTATCTGTATAAACATGGAGATATCTACACCGCCATCTGTATAAACATGGAAATATGTACACAGTAATCTGTATAAACATGGAAATAACTACACCGCTATGTGTATAAAAATGGAAATATCTACACCGTTATCTATATAAACATGGAAATATCTAGACCGCTATCTGTATAAACATTCAAATATTTACATTGCTATCTGTAAAAACATGGAAATATCTCCTCCGCTATCTCTATAAACATGGAAATATCTACACCGCTATCTGTATAAACATGGAAATATCTACACCGCTATCTGTATAAACAAGCAAATATCTACAGCGCTATCTATATAAACATGGAAATATCTCCACCGCTATCTGCATAAACATGGAAATATCTACACCGCTATCTGTATAAACAAGCAAATATCTACAGCGCTATCTATATAAACATGGAAATATCTCCACCGCTATCTGCATAAACATGGAAATATCTACACCGCTATCTTTACAAACATGGAAATATCTACACTGCAATCTCTATAAACATGGAAACATCTACAACAGTATCTGTGTAAACATGGGAATATCTTCAGAGCTGTCGGTTTAAATATGGAAATATGTACACAGCAATCTGTGTGAATATGGAAATATCTACACCTCTGTCTCTGTAAACATGGAAATATCTACACCACTATCTGTATAAACCTGGAAATATCTACACCGCTATCTGTATAAACATGGAAATATCCACACCACAATCTGTATAAACATGGATATATCTACACCGCTATCTGTATAAACATGTTAATATCTACACTGCTATCTGTATAAACATGGAAATATCTACTCCACTATCTGCATAAATATGGAAATATCTACACCGCTATCTCTATAAACATGGAAATGTCAACACTGCTATCTGTATAAACATGGAAATATCTACATGGCTATCCTTAAAAACATGGAAATATCTTCACCGCCTTGTGTATAAACTTGGAAATATCTACACTGCCATCTGTATAAACATGGAAATAACTAAACTGCTATCTCTATAAACATTGAAATATCAACACTGCCTTCTGGATATACATGGAAATACCTACACAGTCATCTGTGTAAACATGGAAATATCTACACAGCCATCTCTATAAACATGGAAATACCTACATCGCTATTTCCATAAACATGAAAATAGCCACACAGCAATCTGTATAAACATGGAAATATCTACACTGCCATCTGTATAAACATGGAAATATCTACACTGCCATCTGTATACAAATGGAAATATCTACACAGTCATCTGTATAAACATTGAAATATCTCCACCGCTATCTGTCTAATCATGGAAATATCTCCACCGCTATCTGTATAAACATGGAAATATCTACACCGCTATCTGTATAAACATGGATATATCTACTCCGCTATCTGTATAAACATGGAAATATTTCCACCGCAATCTGTGTAAGCATAGAAATATGTACACCGCTATCTTTATAAACATGGAAATATCTACACCGCAATCTGTATATACATGGATATATCTACACCACTATCTGTATAAACATGGAAATATCTACACCGCTATCTGTATAAACATGGAAATATCTACACCGCTATCTGTATAAACATGGAAATATCTACACCACTATCTGTATAAACGTGGAAATATGTAAACCGCAATCGGTGCAAATATGGAAATATCTACACCTCTATCTCTGTAAATATGGAAATATCTACACCGCTATCTGTATAAACATGCAAATATCTACACCGCTATCTGTATAAACAAGCAAATATCTACAGCGCTATCTATATAAACATGGAAATATCTCCACCGCTATCTGCATAAACATGGAAATATCTACACCGCTATCTTTATAAACATGGAAATATCTACACTGCAATCTCTATAAACATGGAAACATCTACAACAGTATCTGTGTAAACATGGGAATATCTTCAGAGCTGTCGGTTTAAATATGGAAATATGTACACAGCAATCTGTGTGAATATGGAAATATCTACACCTCTGTCTCTGTAAACATGGAAATATCTACACCACTATCTGTATAAACCTGGAAATATCTACACCGCTATCTGTATAAACCTGGAAATATCTACACCACAATCTGTATAAACATGGATATATCTACACCGCTATCTGTATAAACATGTTAATATCTACACTGCTATCTGTATAAACATGGAAATATCTACATGGCTCTCCCTAAAAACATGGAAATATCTTCACCGCCTTCTGTATAAACATGGAAATATCTACACTGCCATCTGTATAAACATGGAAATAACTAAACTGCTATCTCTATAAACATTGAAATATCAACACTGCCTTCTGGACATACATGGAAATACCTACACAGTCATCTGGGTAAACATGGAAATATCTACACAGCCATCTCTATAAACATGGAAATATCTACACCGCTATATCTATAAACATGAAAATAGCCACACAGCAATCTGTATAAACATGGAAATATCTACACTGCCATCTCTATAAACATGGAAATATCTACACTGCCATCTGTATACAAATGGAAATATCTACACAGTCATCTGTATAAACATTGAAATATCTCCACCGCTATCTGTCTAATCATGGAAATATCTCCACCGCTATCTGTATAAACATGGAAATATCTACACCGCTATCTGTATAAACATGGCAATGTCTACACCGCTATCTGAATAAACATGGATATATCTACTCCGCTATCTGTATAAACATGGGAATATTTACATCGCTATCTGTATAAACATGGAAATATTTCCACCGCAATCTGTGTAAGCAGAGAAATATCTACACCGCTATCTTTATAAACATGGAAATATCTACACCGCAATCTGTATATACATGGATATACCTACACCGCTATCTGTATAAACATGGAAATATCTACACCGCTATCTGTATAAACATAGAAATATCTACACCGCTATCTCTATAAACATGGAAATATCTACACTACTATCTGTATAAACGTGGAAATATGTAAACCGAAATCGGTGCAAATATGGAAATATCTACACCTCTATCTCTGTAAATATGGAAATATCTACACCGCTATCTGTATAAACATGGAAATATCTACACCGCTATCTGTATAAACATGGAAATATATACACCGCCATCTGTATAAACATGGATATATCTACACCGCTATCTGTATAAACATGGAAACATCTACACCGCTATCTGTATAAACATGGAAATATCTACACTGCTATCTGTATAACTATGGAAATATCTACACCGCTATCTCTATAAACATGGAAATGTCTACACCACTGTCTGTATAAACATGGAAATATCTTCATGGCTATCTCTCTACACATGGAAATATCTACACCGCCATATGTATAAACATGGAAATACCTACACAGTCATCTGTATAAACATGGAAATATCTAACCCACTATCTGTATAAACATGGAAATATCTACACTGCAATCTGTATAAACATGGAAATAACTACACAGCCATCTCTATAAACATGGAAATATCTACATCGCTGTCTGTATAAACATGGAAATATCCACACCGCTATCTGCGTAACATGGAAATGTTTACACCGCCATCTGTAAAAAACATGGAAATATCTACACAGTCATCTGTATAAACATGGAAATATCTACACCCCCATCTGTAAAAACATGGAAATATCTACACCGCTGTCTCTACAAACATGGAAATACCTGCACCGCTATCTGTATAAACACGGAAATATCAACACCGCTATCTTTATAAACTTGGAAATATCTACACTGCCATCTCTATAAACATGGAAATATGTCCACCGCTATCTGTATAAACTTGAAAATATGTCCACCGCTATCTGTATAAACATGGAAATATCTACACCGCTATCTGTATAAACATGGAAATATCTACACCGCTATCTGTATAAACATGGAAATATCTAGACCGCTATCTGTATAAACATGGAAATATCTACACCGCCATCTGTATAAACATGGAAATATGTACACAGTCATCTGTATAAACATGGAAATAACTACACCGCTATGTGTATAAAAATGGAAATATCTACACCGTTATCTATATAAACATGGAAATATCTAGACCGCTATCTGTATAAACATTCAAATATTTACATTGCTATCTGTAAAAACATGGAAATATCTCCTCCGCTATCTCTATAAACATGGAAATATCTACACCGCTATCTGTATAAACATGGAAATATCTACACCGCTATCTGTATAAACAAGCAAATATCTACAGCGCTATCTATATAAACATGGAAATATCTCCACCGCTATCTGCATAAACATGGAAATATCTACACCACTATCTTTATAAACATGGAAATATCTACACTGCAATCTCTATAAACATGGAAACATCTACAACAGTATCTGTGTAAACATGGGAATATCTTCAGAGCTGTCGGTTTAAATATGGAAATATGTACACAGCAATCTGTGTGAATATGGAAATATCTACACCTCTGTCTCTGTAAACATGGAAATATCTACACCACTATCTGTATAAACCTGGAAATATCTACACCGCTATCTGTATAAACATGGAAATATCTACACCACAATCTGTATAAACATGGATATATCTACACCGCTATCTGTATAAACATGTTAATATCTACACTGCTATCTGTATAAACATGGAAATATCTACTCCGCTATCTGCATAAATATGGAAATATCTACACCGCTATCTCTATAAACATGGAAATGTCAACACCGCTATCTGTATAAACATGGAAATATCTACATGGCTATCCCTAAAAACATGGAAATATCTTCACCGCCTTCTGTATAAACATGGAAATATCTACACGGCCATCTGTATAAACATGGAAATAACTAAACTGCTATCTCTATAAACATGGAAATATCTACATGGCTATCCCTAAAAACATGGAAATATCTTCACCGCCTTCTGTATAAACATGGAAATATCTACACGGCCATCTGTATAAACATGGAAATAACTAAACTGCTATCTCTATAAACATTGAAATATCAACACTGCCTTCTGGATATACATGGAAATACCTACACAGTCATCTGTGTAAACGTGGAAATATCTACACAGCCATCTCTATAAACATGTAAATACCTACATCGCTATTTCTATAAACATGAAAATAGCCACACAGCAATCTGTATAAACATGGAAATATCTACACTGCTATCTGTATAAACATGGAAATATCTACATTGCCATCTGTATACAAATGGAAATATCTACACAGTAATCTGTATAAACATTGAAATATCTCCACCGCTATCTGTCTAATCATGGAAATATCTCCACCGCTATCTGTATAAACATGGAAATATCTACACCGCTATCTGTATAAACATGGAAATGTCTACACAGCTATCTGAATAAACATGGATATATCTACTCCACTATCTGTATAAACATGGGAATATTTACATCGCTATCTGTATAAACATGGAAATATTTCCACCGCAATCTGTGTAAGCATAGAAATATCTACACCGCTATCTTTATAAACATGGAAATATCTACACCGCAATCTGTATATACATGGATATACCTACACCGCTATCTGTATAAACATGGAAATATCTACACCGCTATCTGTATAAACATGGAAATATCTACACCGCTATCTCTATAAACATGGAAATATCTACACCACTATCTGTATAAACGTGGAAATATGTAAACCGAAATCGGTGCAAATATGGAAATATCTACACCTCTATCTCTGTAAATATGGAAATATCTACACCGCTATCTGTATAAACATGGAAATATCTACCCCGCAATCTGTATAAACATGGAAATATATACACCATGATCTGTATAAACATGGATATATCTACACCGCTATCTGTATAAACATGGAAACATCTACACCGCTATCTGTATAAACATGGAAATATCTACACCGCTATCTGTATAACTATGGAAATATCTACACCGCTATCTCTATAAACATGGAAATGTCTACACCACTGTCTGTATAAACATGGAAATATCTTCATGGCTATCTCTCTAAACATGGAAATATCTACACCGCCATATGTATAAACATGGAAATACCTAAACAGTCATCTGTATAAACATGGAAATATCTACCCCACTATCTGTATAAACATGGAAATATCTACACTGCCATCTGTAAAAACATGGAAATAACTACACAGCCATCTCTATAAACATGGAAATATCTACATCGCTGTCTGTATAAACATGGAAATATCCACACCGCTATCTGCGTAACATGGAAATATTTACACCGCCATCTGTAAAAAACATGGAAATATCTACACAGTCATCTGTATAAACAAGGAAATATCTACACCCCCATCTGTAAAAACATGGAAATATCTACACCGCTGTCTCTACAAACATGGAAATACCTGCACCGCTATCTGTATAAACACGGAAATATCGACACCGCTATCTTTATAAACTTGGAAATATCTACACTGCCATCTCTATAAACATGAAAATATGTCCACCGCTCTCTGTATAAACTTGAAAATATGTCCACCGCTATCTGTATAAACATGGAAATATCTACACCGCTATCTGTTGAAACATGGAAATATCTACATCGCTATCTGTATAAACATGGAAATATCTAGACCGCTATCTGTATAAACATGGAAATATCTACACCGCCATCTGTATAAACATGGAAATATGTACACAGTCATCTGTATAAACATGGAAATAACTACACCGCTATGTGTATAAAAATGGAAATATCTACACCGTTATCTATATAAACATGGAAATATCTAGACCGCTATCTGTATAAACATTCAAATATTTACATTGCTATCTGTAAAAACATGGAAATATCTCCTCCGCTATCTCTATAAACATGGAAATATCTACAGCGCTATCTGTATAAACATGGAAATATCTACACCGCTATCTGTATAAACAAGCAAATATCTACAGCGCTATCTATATAAACATGGAAATATCTCCACCGCTATCTGCATAAACATGGAAATATCTACACCGCTATCTTTATAAACATGGAAATATCTACACTGCAATCTCTATAAACATGGAAACATCTACAACAGTATCTGTGTAAACATGGGAATATCTTCAGAGCTGTCGGTTTAAATATGGAAATATGTACACAGCAATCTGTGTGAATATGGAAATATCTACACCTCTGTCTCTGTAAACATGGAAATATCTACACCACTATCTGTATAAACCTGGAAATATCTACACCGCTATCTGTATAAACCTGGAAATATCTACACCACAATCTGTATAAACATGGATATATCTACACCGCTATCTGTATAAACATGTTAATATCTACACTGCTATCTGTATAAACATGGAAATATCTACATGGCTCTCCCTAAAAACATGGAAATATCTTCACCGCCTTCTGTATAAACATGGAAATATCTACACTGCCATCTGTATAAACATGGAAATAACTAAACTGCTATCTCTATAAACATTGAAATATCAACACTGCCTTCTGGACATACATGGAAATACCTACACAGTCATCTGGGTAAACATGGAAATATCTACACAGCCATCTCTATAAACATGGAAATATCTACACCGCTATATCTATAAACATGAAAATAGCCACACAGCAATCTGTATAAACATGGAAATATCTACACTGCCATCTCTATAAACATGGAAATATCTACACTGCCATCTGTATACAAATGGAAATATCTACACAGTCATCTGTATAAACATTGAAATATCTCCACCGCTATCTGTCTAATCATGGAAATATCTCCACCGCTATCTGTATAAACATGGAAATATCTACACCGCTATCTGTATAAACATGGCAATGTCTACACCGCTATCTGAATAAACATGGATATATCTACTCCGCTATCTGTATAAACATGGGAATATTTACATCGCTATCTGTATAAACATGGAAATATTTCCACCGCAATCTGTGTAAGCAGAGAAATATCTACACCGCTATCTTTATAAACATGGAAATATCTACACCGCAATCTGTATATACATGGATATACCTACACCGCTATCTGTATAAACATGGAAATATCTACACCGCTATCTGTATAAACATAGAAATATCTACACCGCTATCTCTATAAACATGGAAATATCTACACTACTATCTGTATAAACGTGGAAATATGTAAACCGAAATCGGTGCAAATATGGAAATATCTACACCTCTATCTCTGTAAATATGGAAATATCTACACCGCTATCTGTATAAACATGGAAATATCTACACCGCTATCTGTATAAACATGGAAATATATACACCGCCATCTGTATAAACATGGATATATCTACACCGCTATCTGTATAAACATGGAAACATCTACACCGCTATCTGTATAAACATGGAAATATCTACACTGCTATCTGTATAACTATGGAAATATCTACACCGCTATCTCTATAAACATGGAAATGTCTACACCACTGTCTGTATAAACATGGAAATATCTTCATGGCTATCTCTCTACACATGGAAATATCTACACCGCCATATGTATAAACATGGAAATACCTACACAGTCATCTGTATAAACATGGAAATATCTAACCCACTATCTGTATAAACATGGAAATATCTACACTGCAATCTGTATAAACATGGAAATAACTACACAGCCATCTCTATAAACATGGAAATATCTACATCGCTGTCTGTATAAACATGGAAATATCCACACCGCTATCTGCGTAACATGGAAATGTTTACACCGCCATCTGTAAAAAACATGGAAATATCTACACAGTCATCTGTATAAACATGGAAATATCTACACCCCCATCTGTAAAAACATGGAAATATCTACACCGCTGTCTCTACAAACATGGAAATACCTGCACCGCTATCTGTATAAACACGGAAATATCAACACCGCTATCTTTATAAACTTGGAAATATCTACACTGCCATCTCTATAAACATGGAAATATGTCCACCGCTATCTGTATAAACTTGAAAATATGTCCACCGCTATCTGTATAAACATGGAAATATCTACACCGCTATCTGTATAAACATGGAAATATCTACACCGCTATCTGTATAAACATGGAAATATCTAGACCGCTATCTGTATAAACATGGAAATATCTACACCGCCATCTGTATAAACATGGAAATATGTACACAGTCATCTGTATAAACATGGAAATAACTACACCGCTATGTGTATAAAAATGGAAATATCTACACCGTTATCTATATAAACATGGAAATATCTAGACCGCTATCTGTATAAACATTCAAATATTTACATTGCTATCTGTAAAAACATGGAAATATCTCCTCCGCTATCTCTATAAACATGGAAATATCTACACCGCTATCTGTATAAACATGGAAATATCTACACCGCTATCTGTATAAACAAGCAAATATCTACAGCGCTATCTATATAAACATGGAAATATCTCCACCGCTATCTGCATAAACATGGAAATATCTACACCACTATCTTTATAAACATGGAAATATCTACACTGCAATCTCTATAAACATGGAAACATCTACAACAGTATCTGTGTAAACATGGGAATATCTTCAGAGCTGTCGGTTTAAATATGGAAATATGTACACAGCAATCTGTGTGAATATGGAAATATCTACACCTCTGTCTCTGTAAACATGGAAATATCTACACCACTATCTGTATAAACCTGGAAATATCTACACCGCTATCTGTATAAACATGGAAATATCTACACCACAATCTGTATAAACATGGATATATCTACACCGCTATCTGTATAAACATGTTAATATCTACACTGCTATCTGTATAAACATGGAAATATCTACTCCGCTATCTGCATAAATATGGAAATATCTACACCGCTATCTCTATAAACATGGAAATGTCAACACCGCTATCTGTATAAACATGGAAATATCTACATGGCTATCCCTAAAAACATGGAAATATCTTCACCGCCTTCTGTATAAACATGGAAATATCTACACGGCCATCTGTATAAACATGGAAATAACTAAACTGCTATCTCTATAAACATGGAAATATCTACATGGCTATCCCTAAAAACATGGAAATATCTTCACCGCCTTCTGTATAAACATGGAAATATCTACACGGCCATCTGTATAAACATGGAAATAACTAAACTGCTATCTCTATAAACATTGAAATATCAACACTGCCTTCTGGATATACATGGAAATACCTACACAGTCATCTGTGTAAACGTGGAAATATCTACACAGCCATCTCTATAAACATGTAAATACCTACATCGCTATTTCTATAAACATGAAAATAGCCACACAGCAATCTGTATAAACATGGAAATATCTACACTGCTATCTGTATAAACATGGAAATATCTACATTGCCATCTGTATACAAATGGAAATATCTACACAGTAATCTGTATAAACATTGAAATATCTCCACCGCTATCTGTCTAATCATGGAAATATCTCCACCGCTATCTGTATAAACATGGAAATATCTACACCGCTATCTGTATAAACATGGAAATGTCTACACAGCTATCTGAATAAACATGGATATATCTACTCCACTATCTGTATAAACATGGGAATATTTACATCGCTATCTGTATAAACATGGAAATATTTCCACCGCAATCTGTGTAAGCATAGAAATATCTACACCGCTATCTTTATAAACATGGAAATATCTACACCGCAATCTGTATATACATGGATATACCTACACCGCTATCTGTATAAACATGGAAATATCTACACCGCTATCTGTATAAACATGGAAATATCTACACCGCTATCTCTATAAACATGGAAATATCTACACCACTATCTGTATAAACGTGGAAATATGTAAACCGAAATCGGTGCAAATATGGAAATATCTACACCTCTATCTCTGTAAATATGGAAATATCTACACCGCTATCTGTATAAACATGGAAATATCTACCCCGCAATCTGTATAAACATGGAAATATATACACCATGATCTGTATAAACATGGATATATCTACACCGCTATCTGTATAAACATGGAAACATCTACACCGCTATCTGTATAAACATGGAAATATCTACACCGCTATCTGTATAACTATGGAAATATCTACACCGCTATCTCTATAAACATGGAAATGTCTACACCACTGTCTGTATAAACATGGAAATATCTTCATGGCTATCTCTCTAAACATGGAAATATCTACACCGCCATATGTATAAACATGGAAATACCTAAACAGTCATCTGTATAAACATGGAAATATCTACCCCACTATCTGTATAAACATGGAAATATCTACACTGCCATCTGTAAAAACATGGAAATAACTACACAGCCATCTCTATAAACATGGAAATATCTACATCGCTGTCTGTATAAACATGGAAATATCCACACCGCTATCTGCGTAACATGGAAATATTTACACCGCCATCTGTAAAAAACATGGAAATATCTACACAGTCATCTGTATAAACAAGGAAATATCTACACCCCCATCTGTAAAAACATGGAAATATCTACACCGCTGTCTCTACAAACATGGAAATACCTGCACCGCTATCTGTATAAACACGGAAATATCGACACCGCTATCTTTATAAACTTGGAAATATCTACACTGCCATCTCTATAAACATGAAAATATGTCCACCGCTCTCTGTATAAACTTGAAAATATGTCCACCGCTATCTGTATAAACATGGAAATATCTACACCGCTATCTGTTGAAACATGGAAATATCTACATCGCTATCTGTATAAACATGGAAATATCTAGACCGCTATCTGTATAAACATGGAAATATCTACACCGCCATCTGTATAAACATGGAAATATGTACACAGTCATCTGTATAAACATGGAAATAACTACACCGCTATGTGTATAAAAATGGAAATATCTACACCGTTATCTATATAAACATGGAAATATCTAGACCGCTATCTGTATAAACATTCAAATATTTACATTGCTATCTGTAAAAACATGGAAATATCTCCTCCGCTATCTCTATAAACATGGAAATATCTACAGCGCTATCTGTATAAACATGGAAATATCTACACCGCTATCTGTATAAACAAGCAAATATCTACAGCGCTATCTATATAAACATGGAAATATCTCCACCGCTATCTGCATAAACATGGAAATATCTACACCGCTATCTTTATAAACATGGAAATATCTACACTGCAATCTCTATAAACATGGAAACATCTACAACAGTATCTGTGTAAACATGGGAATATCTTCAGAGCTGTCGGTTTAAATATGGAAATATGTACACAGCAATCTGTGTGAATATGGAAATATCTACACCTCTGTCTCTGTAAACATGGAAATATCTACACCACTATCTGTATAAACCTGGAAATATCTACACCGCTATCTGTATAAACCTGGAAATATCTACACCACAATCTGTATAAACATGGATATATCTACACCGCTATCTGTATAAACATGTTAATATCTACACTGCTATCTGTATAAACATGGAAATATCTACATGGCTCTCCCTAAAAACATGGAAATATCTTCACCGCCTTCTGTATAAACATGGAAATATCTACACTGCCATCTGTATAAACATGGAAATAACTAAACTGCTATCTCTATAAACATTGAAATATCAACACTGCCTTCTGGACATACATGGAAATACCTACACAGTCATCTGGGTAAACATGGAAATATCTACACAGCCATCTCTATAAACATGGAAATATCTACACCGCTATATCTATAAACATGAAAATAGCCACACAGCAATCTGTATAAACATGGAAATATCTACACTGCCATCTCTATAAACATGGAAATATCTACACTGCCATCTGTATACAAATGGAAATATCTACACAGTCATCTGTATAAACATTGAAATATCTCCACCGCTATCTGTCTAATCATGGAAATATCTCCACCGCTATCTGTATAAACATGGAAATATCTACACCGCTATCTGTATAAACATGGCAATGTCTACACCGCTATCTGAATAAACATGGATATATCTACTCCGCTATCTGTATAAACATGGGAATATTTACATCGCTATCTGTATAAACATGGAAATATTTCCACCGCAATCTGTGTAAGCAGAGAAATATCTACACCGCTATCTTTATAAACATGGAAATATCTACACCGCAATCTGTATATACATGGATATACCTACACCGCTATCTGTATAAACATGGAAATATCTACACCGCTATCTGTATAAACATAGAAATATCTACACCGCTATCTCTATAAACATGGAAATATCTACACTACTATCTGTATAAACGTGGAAATATGTAAACCGAAATCGGTGCAAATATGGAAATATCTACACCTCTATCTCTGTAAATATGGAAATATCTACACCGCTATCTGTATAAACATGGAAATATCTACACCGCTATCTGTATAAACATGGAAATATATACACCGCCATCTGTATAAACATGGATATATCTACACCGCTATCTGTATAAACATGGAAACATCTACACCGCTATCTGTATAAACATGGAAATATCTACACTGCTATCTGTATAACTATGGAAATATCTACACCGCTATCTCTATAAACATGGAAATGTCTACACCACTGTCTGTATAAACATGGAAATATCTTCATGGCTATCTCTCTACACATGGAAATATCTACACCGCCATATGTATAAACATGGAAATACCTACACAGTCATCTGTATAAACATGGAAATATCTAACCCACTATCTGTATAAACATGGAAATATCTACACTGCAATCTGTATAAACATGGAAATAACTACACAGCCATCTCTATAAACATGGAAATATCTACATCGCTGTCTGTATAAACATGGAAATATCCACACCGCTATCTGCGTAACATGGAAATGTTTACACCGCCATCTGTAAAAAACATGGAAATATCTACACAGTCATCTGTATAAACATGGAAATATCTACACCCCCATCTGTAAAAACATGGAAATATCTACACCGCTGTCTCTACAAACATGGAAATACCTGCACCGCTATCTGTATAAACACGGAAATATCAACACCGCTATCTTTATAAACTTGGAAATATCTACACTGCCATCTCTATAAACATGGAAATATGTCCACCGCTATCTGTATAAACTTGAAAATATGTCCACCGCTATCTGTATAAACATGGAAATATCTACACCGCTATCTGTATAAACATGGAAATATCTACACCGCTATCTGTATAAACATGGAAATATCTAGACCGCTATCTGTATAAACATGGAAATATCTACACCGCCATCTGTATAAACATGGAAATATGTACACAGTCATCTGTATAAACATGGAAATAACTACACCGCTATGTGTATAAAAATGGAAATATCTACACCGTTATCTATATAAACATGGAAATATCTAGACCGCTATCTGTATAAACATTCAAATATTTACATTGCTATCTGTAAAAACATGGAAATATCTCCTCCGCTATCTCTATAAACATGGAAATATCTACACCGCTATCTGTATAAACATGGAAATATCTACACCGCTATCTGTATAAACAAGCAAATATCTACAGCGCTATCTATATAAACATGGAAATATCTCCACCGCTATCTGCATAAACATGGAAATATCTACACCACTATCTTTATAAACATGGAAATATCTACACTGCAATCTCTATAAACATGGAAACATCTACAACAGTATCTGTGTAAACATGGGAATATCTTCAGAGCTGTCGGTTTAAATATGGAAATATGTACACAGCAATCTGTGTGAATATGGAAATATCTACACCTCTGTCTCTGTAAACATGGAAATATCTACACCACTATCTGTATAAACCTGGAAATATCTACACCGCTATCTGTATAAACATGGAAATATCTACACCACAATCTGTATAAACATGGATATATCTACACCGCTATCTGTATAAACATGTTAATATCTACACTGCTATCTGTATAAACATGGAAATATCTACTCCGCTATCTGCATAAATATGGAAATATCTACACCGCTATCTCTATAAACATGGAAATGTCAACACCGCTATCTGTATAAACATGGAAATATCTACATGGCTATCCCTAAAAACATGGAAATATCTTCACCGCCTTCTGTATAAACATGGAAATATCTACACGGCCATCTGTATAAACATGGAAATAACTAAACTGCTATCTCTATAAACATGGAAATATCTACATGGCTATCCCTAAAAACATGGAAATATCTTCACCGCCTTCTGTATAAACATGGAAATATCTACACGGCCATCTGTATAAACATGGAAATAACTAAACTGCTATCTCTATAAACATTGAAATATCAACACTGCCTTCTGGATATACATGGAAATACCTACACAGTCATCTGTGTAAACGTGGAAATATCTACACAGCCATCTCTATAAACATGTAAATACCTACATCGCTATTTCTATAAACATGAAAATAGCCACACAGCAATCTGTATAAACATGGAAATATCTACACTGCTATCTGTATAAACATGGAAATATCTACATTGCCATCTGTATACAAATGGAAATATCTACACAGTAATCTGTATAAACATTGAAATATCTCCACCGCTATCTGTCTAATCATGGAAATATCTCCACCGCTATCTGTATAAACATGGAAATATCTACACCGCTATCTGTATAAACATGGAAATGTCTACACAGCTATCTGAATAAACATGGATATATCTACTCCACTATCTGTATAAACATGGGAATATTTACATCGCTATCTGTATAAACATGGAAATATTTCCACCGCAATCTGTGTAAGCATAGAAATATCTACACCGCTATCTTTATAAACATGGAAATATCTACACCGCAATCTGTATATACATGGATATACCTACACCGCTATCTGTATAAACATGGAAATATCTACACCGCTATCTGTATAAACATGGAAATATCTACACCGCTATCTCTATAAACATGGAAATATCTACACCACTATCTGTATAAACGTGGAAATATGTAAACCGAAATCGGTGCAAATATGGAAATATCTACACCTCTATCTCTGTAAATATGGAAATATCTACACCGCTATCTGTATAAACATGGAAATATCTACCCCGCAATCTGTATAAACATGGAAATATATACACCATGATCTGTATAAACATGGATATATCTACACCGCTATCTGTATAAACATGGAAACATCTACACCGCTATCTGTATAAACATGGAAATATCTACACCGCTATCTGTATAACTATGGAAATATCTACACCGCTATCTCTATAAACATGGAAATGTCTACACCACTGTCTGTATAAACATGGAAATATCTTCATGGCTATCTCTCTAAACATGGAAATATCTACACCGCCATATGTATAAACATGGAAATACCTAAACAGTCATCTGTATAAACATGGAAATATCTACCCCACTATCTGTATAAACATGGAAATATCTACACTGCCATCTGTAAAAACATGGAAATAACTACACAGCCATCTCTATAAACATGGAAATATCTACATCGCTGTCTGTATAAACATGGAAATATCCACACCGCTATCTGCGTAACATGGAAATATTTACACCGCCATCTGTAAAAAACATGGAAATATCTACACAGTCATCTGTATAAACAAGGAAATATCTACACCCCCATCTGTAAAAACATGGAAATATCTACACCGCTGTCTCTACAAACATGGAAATACCTGCACCGCTATCTGTATAAACACGGAAATATCGACACCGCTATCTTTATAAACTTGGAAATATCTACACTGCCATCTCTATAAACATGAAAATATGTCCACCGCTCTCTGTATAAACTTGAAAATATGTCCACCGCTATCTGTATAAACATGGAAATATCTACACCGCTATCTGTTGAAACATGGAAATATCTACATCGCTATCTGTATAAACATGGAAATATCTAGACCGCTATCTGTATAAACATGGAAATATCTACACCGCCATCTGTATAAACATGGAAATATGTACACAGTCATCTGTATAAACATGGAAATAACTACACCGCTATGTGTATAAAAATGGAAATATCTACACCGTTATCTATATAAACATGGAAATATCTAGACCGCTATCTGTATAAACATTCAAATATTTACATTGCTATCTGTAAAAACATGGAAATATCTCCTCCGCTATCTCTATAAACATGGAAATATCTACAGCGCTATCTGTATAAACATGGAAATATCTACACCGCTATCTGTATAAACAAGCAAATATCTACAGCGCTATCTATATAAACATGGAAATATCTCCACCGCTATCTGCATAAACATGGAAATATCTACACCGCTATCTTTATAAACATGGAAATATCTACACTGCAATCTCTATAAACATGGAAACATCTACAACAGTATCTGTGTAAACATGGGAATATCTTCAGAGCTGTCGGTTTAAATATGGAAATATGTACACAGCAATCTGTGTGAATATGGAAATATCTACACCTCTGTCTCTGTAAACATGGAAATATCTACACCACTATCTGTATAAACCTGGAAATATCTACACCGCTATCTGTATAAACCTGGAAATATCTACACCACAATCTGTATAAACATGGATATATCTACACCGCTATCTGTATAAACATGTTAATATCTACACTGCTATCTGTATAAACATGGAAATATCTACATGGCTCTCCCTAAAAACATGGAAATATCTTCACCGCCTTCTGTATAAACATGGAAATATCTACACTGCCATCTGTATAAACATGGAAATAACTAAACTGCTATCTCTATAAACATTGAAATATCAACACTGCCTTCTGGACATACATGGAAATACCTACACAGTCATCTGGGTAAACATGGAAATATCTACACAGCCATCTCTATAAACATGGAAATATCTACACCGCTATATCTATAAACATGAAAATAGCCACACAGCAATCTGTATAAACATGGAAATATCTACACTGCCATCTCTATAAACATGGAAATATCTACACTGCCATCTGTATACAAATGGAAATATCTACACAGTCATCTGTATAAACATTGAAATATCTCCACCGCTATCTGTCTAATCATGGAAATATCTCCACCGCTATCTGTATAAACATGGAAATATCTACACCGCTATCTGTATAAACATGGCAATGTCTACACCGCTATCTGAATAAACATGGATATATCTACTCCGCTATCTGTATAAACATGGGAATATTTACATCGCTATCTGTATAAACATGGAAATATTTCCACCGCAATCTGTGTAAGCAGAGAAATATCTACACCGCTATCTTTATAAACATGGAAATATCTACACCGCAATCTGTATATACATGGATATACCTACACCGCTATCTGTATAAACATGGAAATATCTACACCGCTATCTGTATAAACATAGAAATATCTACACCGCTATCTCTATAAACATGGAAATATCTACACTACTATCTGTATAAACGTGGAAATATGTAAACCGAAATCGGTGCAAATATGGAAATATCTACACCTCTATCTCTGTAAATATGGAAATATCTACACCGCTATCTGTATAAACATGGAAATATCTACACCGCTATCTGTATAAACATGGAAATATATACACCGCCATCTGTATAAACATGGATATATCTACACCGCTATCTGTATAAACATGGAAACATCTACACCGCTATCTGTATAAACATGGAAATATCTACACTGCTATCTGTATAACTATGGAAATATCTACACCGCTATCTCTATAAACATGGAAATGTCTACACCACTGTCTGTATAAACATGGAAATATCTTCATGGCTATCTCTCTACACATGGAAATATCTACACCGCCATATGTATAAACATGGAAATACCTACACAGTCATCTGTATAAACATGGAAATATCTAACCCACTATCTGTATAAACATGGAAATATCTACACTGCAATCTGTATAAACATGGAAATAACTACACAGCCATCTCTATAAACATGGAAATATCTACATCGCTGTCTGTATAAACATGGAAATATCCACACCGCTATCTGCGTAACATGGAAATGTTTACACCGCCATCTGTAAAAAACATGGAAATATCTACACAGTCATCTGTATAAACATGGAAATATCTACACCCCCATCTGTAAAAACATGGAAATATCTACACCGCTGTCTCTACAAACATGGAAATACCTGCACCGCTATCTGTATAAACACGGAAATATCAACACCGCTATCTTTATAAACTTGGAAATATCTACACTGCCATCTCTATAAACATGGAAATATGTCCACCGCTATCTGTATAAACTTGAAAATATGTCCACCGCTATCTGTATAAACATGGAAATATCTACACCGCTATCTGTATAAACATGGAAATATCTACACCGCTATCTGTATAAACATGGAAATATCTAGACCGCTATCTGTATAAACATGGAAATATCTACACCGCCATCTGTATAAACATGGAAATATGTACACAGTCATCTGTATAAACATGGAAATAACTACACCGCTATGTGTATAAAAATGGAAATATCTACACCGTTATCTATATAAACATGGAAATATCTAGACCGCTATCTGTATAAACATTCAAATATTTACATTGCTATCTGTAAAAACATGGAAATATCTCCTCCGCTATCTCTATAAACATGGAAATATCTACACCGCTATCTGTATAAACATGGAAATATCTACACCGCTATCTGTATAAACAAGCAAATATCTACAGCGCTATCTATATAAACATGGAAATATCTCCACCGCTATCTGCATAAACATGGAAATATCTACACCACTATCTTTATAAACATGGAAATATCTACACTGCAATCTCTATAAACATGGAAACATCTACAACAGTATCTGTGTAAACATGGGAATATCTTCAGAGCTGTCGGTTTAAATATGGAAATATGTACACAGCAATCTGTGTGAATATGGAAATATCTACACCTCTGTCTCTGTAAACATGGAAATATCTACACCACTATCTGTATAAACCTGGAAATATCTACACCGCTATCTGTATAAACATGGAAATATCTACACCACAATCTGTATAAACATGGATATATCTACACCGCTATCTGTATAAACATGTTAATATCTACACTGCTATCTGTATAAACATGGAAATATCTACTCCGCTATCTGCATAAATATGGAAATATCTACACCGCTATCTCTATAAACATGGAAATGTCAACACCGCTATCTGTATAAACATGGAAATATCTACATGGCTATCCCTAAAAACATGGAAATATCTTCACCGCCTTCTGTATAAACATGGAAATATCTACACGGCCATCTGTATAAACATGGAAATAACTAAACTGCTATCTCTATAAACATGGAAATATCTACATGGCTATCCCTAAAAACATGGAAATATCTTCACCGCCTTCTGTATAAACATGGAAATATCTACACGGCCATCTGTATAAACATGGAAATAACTAAACTGCTATCTCTATAAACATTGAAATATCAACACTGCCTTCTGGATATACATGGAAATACCTACACAGTCATCTGTGTAAACGTGGAAATATCTACACAGCCATCTCTATAAACATGTAAATACCTACATCGCTATTTCTATAAACATGAAAATAGCCACACAGCAATCTGTATAAACATGGAAATATCTACACTGCTATCTGTATAAACATGGAAATATCTACATTGCCATCTGTATACAAATGGAAATATCTACACAGTAATCTGTATAAACATTGAAATATCTCCACCGCTATCTGTCTAATCATGGAAATATCTCCACCGCTATCTGTATAAACATGGAAATATCTACACCGCTATCTGTATAAACATGGAAATGTCTACACAGCTATCTGAATAAACATGGATATATCTACTCCACTATCTGTATAAACATGGGAATATTTACATCGCTATCTGTATAAACATGGAAATATTTCCACCGCAATCTGTGTAAGCATAGAAATATCTACACCGCTATCTTTATAAACATGGAAATATCTACACCGCAATCTGTATATACATGGATATACCTACACCGCTATCTGTATAAACATGGAAATATCTACACCGCTATCTGTATAAACATGGAAATATCTACACCGCTATCTCTATAAACATGGAAATATCTACACCACTATCTGTATAAACGTGGAAATATGTAAACCGAAATCGGTGCAAATATGGAAATATCTACACCTCTATCTCTGTAAATATGGAAATATCTACACCGCTATCTGTATAAACATGGAAATATCTACCCCGCAATCTGTATAAACATGGAAATATATACACCATGATCTGTATAAACATGGATATATCTACACCGCTATCTGTATAAACATGGAAACATCTACACCGCTATCTGTATAAACATGGAAATATCTACACCGCTATCTGTATAACTATGGAAATATCTACACCGCTATCTCTATAAACATGGAAATGTCTACACCACTGTCTGTATAAACATGGAAATATCTTCATGGCTATCTCTCTAAACATGGAAATATCTACACCGCCATATGTATAAACATGGAAATACCTAAACAGTCATCTGTATAAACATGGAAATATCTACCCCACTATCTGTATAAACATGGAAATATCTACACTGCCATCTGTAAAAACATGGAAATAACTACACAGCCATCTCTATAAACATGGAAATATCTACATCGCTGTCTGTATAAACATGGAAATATCCACACCGCTATCTGCGTAACATGGAAATATTTACACCGCCATCTGTAAAAAACATGGAAATATCTACACAGTCATCTGTATAAACAAGGAAATATCTACACCCCCATCTGTAAAAACATGGAAATATCTACACCGCTGTCTCTACAAACATGGAAATACCTGCACCGCTATCTGTATAAACACGGAAATATCGACACCGCTATCTTTATAAACTTGGAAATATCTACACTGCCATCTCTATAAACATGAAAATATGTCCACCGCTATCTGTATAAACTTGAAAATATGTCCACCGCTATCTGTATAAACATGGAAATATCTACACCGCTATCTGTATAAACATGGAAATATCTACACCGCTATCTGTATAAACATGGAAATATCTAGACCGCTATCTGTATAAACATGGAAATATCTACACCGCCATCTGTATAAACATGGAAATATGTACACAGTCATCTGTATAAACATGGAAATAACTACACCGCTATGTGTATAAAAATGGAAATATCTACACCGTTATCTATATAAACATGGAAATATCTAGACCGCTATCTGTATAAACATTCAAATATTTACATTGCTATCTGTAAAAACATGGAAATAACTCCTCCGCTATCTCTATAAACACGGAAATATCTACACCGCTATCTGTATAAACATGGAAATATCTACACCGCTATCTGTATAAACAAGCAAATATCTACAGCGCTATCTATATAAACATGGAAATATCTGCACCGCTATCTGCATAAACATGGAAATATCTACACCGCTATCTTTATAAACATGGAAATATCTACACTGCAATCTCTATAAACATGGAAACATCTACAACAGTATCTGTGTAAACATGGGAATATCTTCAGAGCTGTCGGTTTAAATATGGAAATATGTACACAGCAATCTGTGTGAATATGGAAATATCTACACCTCTGTCTCTGTAAACATGGAAATATCTACACCACTATCTGTATAAACCTGGAAATATCTACACCGCTATCTGTATAAACCTGGAAATATCTACACCACAGTCTGTATAAAAATGGATATATCTACACCGCTATCTGTATAAACATGTTAATATCTACACTGCTATCTGTATAAACATGGAAATATCTACTCCGCTATCTTCATAAATATGGAAATATCTACACCGCTATCTCTATAAACATGGAAATGTCAACACCGCTATCTGTATAAACATGGAAATATCTACATGGCTATCCCTAAAAACATGGAAATATCTTCACCGCCTTCTGTATAAACATGGAAATATCTACACTGCCATCTGCATAAACATGGAAATAACTAAACTGCTATCTCTATAAACATTGAAATATCAACACTGCCTTCTGGACATACATGGAAATACCTACACAGTCATCTGTGTAAACATGGAAATATCTACACAGCCATCTCTATAAACATGGAAATAACTACACCGCTATTTGTATAAACATGAAAATAGCCACACAGCAATCTGTATAAACATGGAAATATCTACACTGCCATCTCTATAAACATGGAAATATCTACACTGCCATCTGTATACAAATGGAAATATCTACACAGTCATCTGTATAAACATTGAAATATCTCCACCGCTATCTGTCTAATCATGGAAATATCTCCACCGCTATCTGTATAAACATGGAAATATCTGCACCGCTATCTGTATAAACATGGAAATGTCTACACCGCTCTCTGAATAAACATGGATATATCTACTCCGCTATCTGTATAAACATGGGAATATTTACATCGCTATCTGTATAAACATGGAAATATTTCCACCGCAATCTGTGTAAGCATAGAAATATCTACACCACTATCTTTATAAACATGGAAATATATACACCGCAATCTGTATAGACATGGATATACCTACACCGCTATCTGTATAAACATGGAAATATCTACACCGCTATCTGTATAAACATGGAAATATCTACACCGCTCTCTCTATAAACATGGAAATATCTACACCACTATCTGTATAAACGTGGAAATATGTAAACCGAAATCGGTGCAAATATGGAAATATCTACACCTCTATCTCTGTAAATATGGAAATACCTACACCGCTATCTGTATAAACATGGAAATATCTACACCGCTATCTGTATAAACATGGAAATATATACACCACGATCTGTATAAACATGGATATATCTACACCGCTATCTGTATAAACATGGAAACATCTACACCGCTATCTGTATAACTATGGAAATATCTACACCGCTATCTCTATAAACATGGAAATGTCTACACCACTGTCTGTATAAACATGGAAATATCTTCATGGCTATCTCTCTAAACATGGAAATATCTACACCGCCATATGTATAAACATGGAAATACCTACACAGTCATCTGTATAAACATGGAAATATCTACCCCACTATCTGTATAAACATGGAAATATCTACACTGCAATCTGTATAAACATGGAAATAACTATACAGCCATCTCTATAAACATGGAAATATCTACATCGCTGTCTGTATAAACATGGAAATATCCACACCGCTATCTGCGTAACATGGAAATATTTACACCGCCATCTGTAAAAAACATGGAAATATCTACACAGTCATCTGTATAAACATGGAAATATCTACACCCCCATCTGTAAAAACATGGATATATCTACACTGCTGTCTCTACAAACATGGAAATACCTGCACCGCTATCTGTATAAACACGGAAATATCGACACCGCTATCTTTAAACTTGGAAATATCTACACTGCCATCTCTATAAACATGAAAATATGTTCTCCGCTATCTGTATAAACTTGAAAATATGTCCACCGCTATCTGTATATACATGGAAATATCTACACCGCTATCTGTATAAACATGGAAATATCTACACCGCTATCTGTATAAACATGGAAATATCTAGACCGCTATCTGTATAAACATGGAAATATCTACACCGCCATCTGTATAAACATGGAAATATGTACACAGTCATCTGTATAAACATGGAAATAACTACACCGCTATGTGTATAAAAATGGAAATATCTACACCGTTATCTATATAAACATGGAAATATCTAGACCGCTATCTGTATAAACATTCAAATATTTACATTGCTATCTGTAAAAACATGGAAATATCTCCTCCGCTATCTCTATAAACATGGAAATATCTACACCGCTATCTGTATAAACATGGAAATATCTACACCGCTATCTGTATAAACAAGCAAATATCTACAGCGCTATCTATATAAACATGGAAATATCTCCACCGCTATCTGCATAAACATGGAAATATCTACACCACTATCTTTATAAACATGGAAATATCTACACTGCAATCTCTATAAACATGGAAACATCTACAACAGTATCTGTGTAAACATGGGAATATCTTCAGAGCTGTCGGTTTAAATATGGAAATATGTACACAGCAATCTGTGTGAATATGGAAATATCTACACCTCTGTCTCTGTAAACATGGAAATATCTACACCACTATCTGTAAAAACCTGGAAATATCTACACCGCTATCTGTATAAACATGGAAATATCTACACCACAATCTGTATAAACATGGATATATCTACACCGCTATCTGTATAAACATGTTAATATCTACACTGCTATCTGTATAAACATGGAAATATCTACTCCGCTATCTGCATAAATATGGAAATATCTACACCGCTATCTCTATAAACATGGAAATGTCAACACCGCTATCTGTATAAACATGGAAATATCTACATGGCTATCCCTAAAAACATGGAAATATCTTCACCGCCTTCTGTATAAACATGGAAATATCTACACGGCCATCTGTATAAACATGGAAATAACTAAACTGCTATCTCTATAAACATGGAAATATCTACATGGCTATCCCTAAAAACATGGAAATATCTTCACCGCCTTCTGTATAAACATGGAAATATCTACACGGCCATCTGTATAAACATGGAAATAACTAAACTGCTATCTCTATAAACATTGAAATATCAACACTGCCTTCTGGATATACATGGAAATACCTACACAGTCATCTGTGTAAACATGGAAATATCTACACAGCCATCTCTATAAACATGTAAATACCTACATCGCTATTTCTATAAACATGAAAATAGCCACACAGCAATCTGTATAAACATGGAAATATCTACACTGCTATCTGTATAAACATGGAAATATCTACATTGCCATCTGTATACAAATGGAAATATCTACACAGTAATCTGTATAAACATTGAAATATCTCCACCGCTATCTGTCTAATCATGGAAATATCTCCACCGCTATCTGTATAAACATGGAAATATCTACACCGCTATCTGTATAAACATGGAAATGTCTACACAGCTATCTGAATAAACATGGATATATCTACTCCACTATCTGTATAAACATGGGAATATTTACATCGCTATCTGTATAAACATGGAAATATTTCCACCGCAATCTGTGTAAGCATAGAAATATCTACACCGCTATCTTTATAAACATGGAAATATCTACACCGCAATCTGTATATACATGGATATACCTACACCGCTGTCTGTATAAACATGGAAATATCTACACCGCTATCTGTATAAACATGGAAATATCTACACCGCTATCTCTATAAACATGGAAATATCTACACCACTATCTGTATAAACGTGGAAATATGTAAACCGAAATCGGTGCAAATATGGAAATATCTACACCTCTATCTCTGTAAATATGGAAATATCTACACCGCTATCTGTATAAACATGGAAATATCTACCCCGCAATCTGTATAAACATGGAAATATATACACCATGATCTGTATAAACATGGATATATCTACACCGCTATCTGTATAAACATGGAAACATCTACACCGCTATCTGTATAAACATGGAAATATCTACACCGCTATCTGTATAACTATGGAAATATCTACACCGCTATCTCTATAAACATGGAAATGTCTACACCACTGTCTGTATAAACATGGAAATATCTTCATGGCTATCTCTCTAAACATGGAAATATCTACACCGCCATATGTATAAACATGGAAATACCTAAACAGTCATCTGTATAAACATGGAAATATCTACCCCACTATCTGTATAAACATGGAAATATCTACACTGCCATCTGTAAAAACATGGAAATAACTACACAGCCATCTCTATAAACATGGAAATATCTACATCGCTGTCTGTATAAACATGGAAATATCCACACCGCTATCTGCGTAACATGGAAATATTTACACCGCCATCTGTAAAAAACATGGAAATATCTACACAGTCATCTGTATAAACAAGGAAATATCTACACCCCCATCTGTAAAAACATGGAAATATCTACACCGCTGTCTCTACAAACATGGAAATACCTGCACCGCTATCTGTATAAACACGGAAATATCGACACCGCTATCTTTATAAACTTGGAAATATCTACACTGCCATCTCTATAAACATGAAAATATGTCCACCGCTATCTGTATAAACTTGAAAATATGTCCACCGCTATCTGTATAAACATGGAAATATCTACACCGCTATCTGTATAAACATGGAAATATCTACACCGCTATCTGTATAAACATGGAAATATCTAGACCGCTATCTGTATAAACATGGAAATATCTACACCGCCATCTGTATAAACATGGAAATATGTACACAGTCATCTGTATAAACATGGAAATAACTACACCGCTATGTGTATAAAAATGGAAATATCTACACCGTTATCTATATAAACATGGAAATATCTAGACCGCTATCTGTATAAACATTCAAATATTTACATTGCTATCTGTAAAAACATGGAAATAACTCCTCCGCTATCTCTATAAACACGGAAATATCTACACCGCTATCTGTATAAACATGGAAATATCTACACCGCTATCTGTATAAACAAGCAAATATCTACAGCGCTATCTATATAAACATGGAAATATCTGCACCGCTATCTGCATAAACATGGAAATATCTACACCGCTATCTTTATAAACATGGAAATATCTACACTGCAATCTCTATAAACATGGAAACATCTACAACAGTATCTGTGTAAACATGGGAATATCTTCAGAGCTGTCGGTTTAAATATGGAAATATGTACACAGCAATCTGTGTGAATATGGAAATATCTACACCTCTGTCTCTGTAAACATGGAAATATCTACACCACTATCTGTATAAACCTGGAAATATCTACACCGCTATCTGTATAAACCTGGAAATATCTACACCACAGTCTGTATAAAAATGGATATATCTACACCGCTATCTGTATAAACATGTTAATATCTACACTGCTATCTGTATAAACATGGAAATATCTACTCCGCTATCTTCATAAATATGGAAATATCTACACCGCTATCTCTATAAACATGGAAATGTCAACACCGCTATCTGTATAAACATGGAAATATCTACATGGCTATCCCTAAAAACATGGAAATATCTTCACCGCCTTCTGTATAAACATGGAAATATCTACACTGCCATCTGTATAAACATGGAAATAACTAAACTGCTATCTCTATAAACATTGAAATATCAACACTGCCTTCTGGACATACATGGAAATACCTACACAGTCATCTGTGTAAACATGGAAATATCTACACAGCCATCTCTATAAACATGGAAATAACTACACCGCTATTTGTATAAACATGAAAATAGCCACACAGCAATCTGTATAAACATGGAAATATCTACACTGCCATCTCTATAAACATGGAAATATCTACACTGCCATCTGTATACAAATGGAAATATCTACACAGTCATCTGTATAAACATTGAAATATCTCCACCGCTATCTGTCTAATCATGGAAATATCTCCACCGCTATCTGTATAAACATGGAAATATCTGCACCGCTATCTGTATAAACATGGAAATGTCTACACCGCTCTCTGAATAAACATGGATATATCTACTCCGCTATCTGTATAAACATGGGAATATTTACATCGCTATCTGTATAAACATGGAAATATTTCCACCGCAATCTGTGTAAGCATAGAAATATCTACACCACTATCTTTATAAACATGGAAATATATACACCGCAATCTGTATAGACATGGATATACCTACACCGCTATCTGTATAAACATGGAAATATCTTCACGGTCATCTGTGTATAGATGGAAATATCAACACCACCATCTCTTTAAACATGGAAATATCTACAACGCGGTCTGTATAAACATGGAAATTCCTAAACCGCTCTCTGTATAAACATGGAAATATCTACACCGCTATCTCTATAAACATGGAAATATCTACACCGTGATCTGTATAAACATGGAAGTATTTACACTGCTATCTGTATAAACATGCAAATATCTACACTGCCATCTGTGTATAGATGGAAATATCAACACCGCCATCTGTACAAATATGGTAATATCTACACCGCTATCTCTATAAACATGGAAATATCTGCACTGCCATCTGTAAAAACATGGAAATACCTATACAGTCATCTGTATAAACATGGAAATATCTACAATGCCATCTGTATACACATGGAAATATCTACACAGCCATCTGAATAAACATGTAAATATCTACACTGCTATCTCTATAAACATGGAAATATCTACACGGCCATCTCTATAAACATGAAAATATTTACACTGCCATCTCCATAAACATGGAACTAACTACTCCGCCATCTATATAAACATGGAAACATCTACACCGCCATCTGTGTGAATAAGGAAATATCTACAAAGCCATCGGTATAAAGATATAAATATCTGTACCGCGAGCTGTATAAACATGGAAATATCTACATCGCTATCTGTATAAACGTGGAAATACCAACACCGCTATCGGTATAAACATGGAAATATCTACAACGCCATCTATATAAACATGGAAATATCTACACCGCTATGTCCATAAACATGGAAATACCTACACCGCTATCTCTATAAACATGGAAATATCTACACCGCTATCTGTATGAACATGGAAATATCTACACCGCTATCTCTATAAACATGGAAATATCTACACCGCCATCTGTATAAACATGGAAATACCTATACAGTCATCTGTGTAAACATGGAAATATCTACACCACCATCTGTATAAACATGGAAATATCTACAATGCCATCTGTATACACATGGACATACCTACACGGCAATCTCTGTATAGATGGAAACATCAACACCGCCATCTGTACAAACACGGAAATATCTACACTGCTATCTCTATAAACATGGAAATATCTACACTGCGGTCTGTATAAACATGGAAATATCTACACCGGTATCTGTATAAACATGGAAATATCTACACCATGATCTGTATAAACATGGAAATATATACACCGCTATGTGTATAAACATGGAAATATCTGCACCGCTATCTCTATAAACATGGAAAAAACTACAAAGACATCTGTATAAACATGGAAATACCTACACAGTCATGTGTAGGAACATTTAAATATCTACACTGCCATCTGTAAAAACATGGAAATATCTACACAGTCATCGGAATAAACATGGAAATATCTACACCACCATCTGTATAAACAAGGAAATAGCTACAATACCATCTGTATACACATGGAAATATCTACACAGACATCTCTATAAATATGGAAATATCTACACCGCCATCTGTATAAACATGGAAATATCTACACTGCCATCTGTAGAAAGATGGAAATATCTACACCGCAATCTGCGTAAACATGAAAATATCTACACCAATATCTGTAAAAACATGGAAATATCTACACCGCGATCTGCATTAACATGGAAATATCTACACCGCCATCTGTATAAACATGGAAATATCTACACCGCTATCTGTATAAACATAGAAATATCTACACAGCTATCTCTATAAACATGGAAATATCTACACCGCCATCTGTATAAACATGGAAATACCTACAAGTCATCTGTATAAACATGGAAATATCTACACAGCCATCTGTATAAACATGGAAATATCTACAAAGCCATCTGTATATACATGGAAATATCTACACCGCTATCTGTATAAACATGGAAATAACTACACTGCTATTTGTATAAACAAGGAAATATTTACACCGTGATCTGTATAAACATGGAAATATCTACACTGCTATTTGTATAAACAAGGAAATATCTACACCGTTATCTATATAAACATGGAAATAACTACACCGCTATTTGTATAAGGAAGGAAATATCTACACCATGATCTGTATAAACATGGAAATATCTACACCGCCATCTCTATAATCATGGAAACATCTACACCCCTATCTGTATACACATGGAAATATCCGCTCCGCTATCTCTATAAACATGGAAATATCTACACCTCGATCAGTATAAACGTGGAAATATCTACACCGCTATCTCTATAAACATGGAAATATCTCCACTGCTATCTCTGTAAACATCAAAATATCTACACCGCCATCTGTATAAACATGGAAATACTTACAAAGTTATCGGTATAAACATGAAAATATCTACACCGCCATCTGTATAAACATGGAAATATCTACACAGACATCTGTTTATACATGGAAATATCTACACCGCTATCTGTATAAACATGGAAATATCTACACTGCCATCTGTACAAACATGGAAATATCTACACCGCCATCTGTATAAACATGGAAATACCTATACAGTCATCTGTGTAAACATGGAAATATCTACACCACCATCTGTATAAACATGGAAATATCTACAACGCCATCTGTATACACATGGAAATACCTACACGGCAATCTGTGTATAGATGGAAACATCAACACCGCCATCTGTACAAACTTGGAAATATCTACACTGCTATCTCTATAAACATGGAAATATCCACACTGCGGTCTGCATAAACATGGAAATATCTACACCGGTATCTGTATAAACATGGAAATATCTACACCACGATCTGTATAAACATAGAAATATATACACCGTTATCTGTATTAACATGGAAATATCTGCACCGCTATCTCTATAAACATGGAAATATCTACAAAGCCATCTGTATAAACATGGAAATGCCTACACAGTCATGTGTAGGAACATGGAAATATCTACACTGCCATCTGTATAAACATAGAAATATCTACACAGCCCTCTGTATAAATATGGAAATATCTGCATAGGAATCTGTATAAACATGGAAATATCTGCACCAATATCTGTATAAACATGGAAATAACTACACCGCTGTCTCTATAAACATTGAAATATGTACACCACTATGTGTATAGACATGGAAATATCTCCACTGATGTCTGTAGAAACATGGAAATATCTCCACCGTTATCTGTATAAACATGGAAATATCTACAGCGCCATCTCTATAAACATTGAAATATCTACACTGCCATCTGTAAAAACATGGAAATATCTACACAGTCATCTGAATAAACATGGAAATATCTACACCACCATCTGTATAAACATGGAAATAGCTACAATACCTTCTGTATACACATGGAAATATCTACACAGACATCTGTATAAATATGGAAATATCTACACCGCCATCTGTATAAACATGGAAATATCTACACTGCCATCTGTAGAAAGGTGGAAATATCTACACCGCTATCTCTATAAATATGGAAATATCTACACCGCCATCTCTTTAAACATGAAAATATCTACACTGCCATCTCCATAAAGATGGAAGTATCTACTCCGCCATGTGTATAAACACGGAAATATCTACACCACCATCTGTGTAAACATGGAAATATCTTCACCGCTATCTGTATATACATGGAAATAACTACACTGCCATCTGCATGTCCATGGAAATATCTACGCCGCCATCTGTATAAACATGGAAATATCTACACGGCAATCTGTGTATAGATGGAAACATCAACACCGCCATCTGTACAAACTTGGAAATATCTACACTGCTATCTCTATAAACATGGAAATATCCACACTGCGGTCTGCATAAACATGGAAATATCTACACCGGTATCTGTATAAACATGGAAATATCTACACCACGATCTCTATAAACATAGAAATATATACACCGTTATCTGTATAAACATGGAAATATCTGCACCGCTATCTCTATAAACATGGAAATATCTACAAAGCCATCTGTATAAACATGGAAATGCCTACACAGTCATGTGTAGGAACATGGAAATATCTACACTGACATCTGTATAAACATAGAAATATCTACACAGCCCTCTGTATAAATATGGAAATATCTGCATAGGAATCTGTATAAACATGGAAATATCTGCACCAATATCTGTATAAACATGGAAATAACTACACCGCTGTCTCTATAAACATTGAAATATGTACACCACTATGTGTATAGACATGGAAATATCTCCACTGATGTCTGTAGAAACATGGAAATATCTCCACCGTTATCCGTATAAACATGGAAATATCTACAGCGCCATCTCTATAAACATTGAAATATCTACACTGCCATCTGTAAAAACATGGAAATATCTACACAGTCATCTGAATAAACATGGAAATATCTACACCACCATCTGTATAAACATGGAAATAGCTACAATACCTTCTGTATACACATGGAAATATCTACACAGACATCTGTATAAATATGGAAATATCTACACCGCCATCTGTATAAACATGGAAATATCTACACTGCCATCTGTAGAAAGGTGGAAATATCTACACCGCTATCTCTATAAATATGGAAATATCTACACCGCCATCTCTTTAAACATGAAAATATCTACACTGCCATCTCCATAAAGATGGAAGTATCTACTCCGCCATGTGTATAAACACGGAAATATCTACACCACCATCTGTGTAAACATGGAAATATCTTCACCGCTATCTGTATATACATGGAAATAACTACACCGCCATCTGCATGTCCATGGAAATATCTACGCTGCCATCTGTATAAACATGGAAATATCTACACGGCCATCTGTGTATAGATGGAAATATCAACACCGCCATCTGTACAAATATGGTAATATCTACACCGCTATCTCTATAAACATGGAAATATCTGCACTGCCATCTGTAAAAACAAGGAAATACCTATACAGTCATCTGTATAAACATGGAAATATCTACAATGCCATCTGTATACACATGGAAATATCTACACAGCCATCTGAATAAACATGTAAATATCTACACTGCTATCTCTATAAACATGGAAATATCTACACGGCCATCTCTATAAACATGAAAATATCTACACTGCCATCTCCATAAACATGGAACTAACTACTCCGCCATCTATATAAACATGGAAACATCTACACCGCCATCTGTGTGTATAAGGAAATATCTACAAAGCCATCGGTATAAAGATATAAATATCTGTACCGCGAGCTGTATAAACATGGAAATATCTACATCGCTATCTGTATAAACGTGGAAATACCAACACCGCTATCGGTATAAACATGGAAATATCTACAACGCCATCTATATAAACAGGGAAATATCTACACCGCTATGTCCATAAACATGGAAATACCTACACTGCTATCTCTATAAACATGGAAATATCTACACCGCTATCTGTATGAACATGGAAATATCTACACCGCTATCTCTATAAACATGGAAATATCTACACCGCCATCTGTATAAACATGGAAATACCTATGCAGTCATCTGTGTAAACATGGAAATATCTACACCACCATCTGTATAAACATGGAAATATCTACAATGCCATCTGTATACACATGGACATACCTACACGGCAATCTGTGTATAGATGTAAACATCAACACCGCCATCTGTACAAACAGGGAAATATCTACACTGCTATCTCTATAAACATGGAAATATCTACAATGCGGTCTGTATAAACATGGAAATATCTACACCGGTATCTGTATAAACATGGAAATATCTACACCACGATCTGTATAAACATGGAAATATATACACCGCTATCTGTATAAACATGGAAATATCTGCACCGCTATCTCTATAAACATGGAAATATCTACAAAGCCATCTGTATAAACATGGAAATGCCTACACAGTCATGTGTAGGAACATGGAAATATGTACACTGCCATCTGTATAAACATAGAAATATCTACACAGCCCTCTGTATAAACATGGAAATATCTGCATAGGAATCTGTATAAACATGGAAATATCTACACCCATATCTGTATAAACATGGAAATAACTACACCGCTGTCTCTATAAACATTGAAATATGTACAGCGCTATGTGTATAGACACGGAAATATCTCCACTGCTGTCTGTATAAACATGGAAATATCTCCACCGTTATCTGTATAAACTTGGAAATATCTACAGCGCCATCTCTATAAACATTGAAATATCTACACTGCCATCTGTAAAAACATGGAAATATCTACACAGTCATCTGTATAAACATGGAAATATCTACACCACCATCTGTATAAACAAGGAAATAGCTACAATACCATCTGTATACACATGGAAATATCTACACAGACATCTCTATAAATATGGAAATATCTACACCGCCATCTGTATACACATGGAAATATCTACACTGCCATCTGTAGAAAGATGGAAATATCTACACCGCAATCTGTGTAAACATGGAAATATCTACACCAATATCTGAAAAAACATGGAAATATCTACACCGCGATCTGCATAAACATGGAAATATCTACACCGCCATCTGTATAAACATGGAAATATCTACACCACTATCTGTATAAACATAGAAATATCTACACAGCTATCTCTATAAACATGGAAATATCTACACCGCCATCTGTATAAACATGGAAATACCTACAAGTCATCTGTATAAACATGGAAATATCTACACAGCCATCTGTATAAACATGGAAATATCTACAAAGCCATCTGTATATACATGGAAATATCTACACCGCTATCTGTATAAACATGGAAATAACTACACTGCTATTTGTATAAACAAGTAAATATCTACACCGTGATCTGTATAAACATGGAAATATCTACACTGCTATTTGTATAAACAAGGAAATATCTACACCGTTATCTGTATAAACATGGAAATAACTACACCGCTATTTGTATAAGGAAGGAAATATCTACACCATGATCTGTATAAACATGGAAATATCTACACCGCCATCTCTATAATCATGGAAATATCTACACCCCTATCTGTATACACATGGAAATATCCACTCCGCTATCTCTATAAACATGGAAATATCTACACCTCGATCAGTATAAACGTGGAAATATCTACACCGCTATCTCTATAAACATGGAAATATCTCCACTGCTATCTCTGTAAACATCGAAATATCTACACCGCCATCTGTATAAACATGGAAATACTTACAAAGTTATCAGTATAAACATGAAAATATCTACACCGCCATCTGTATAAACATGGAAATATCTACACAGACATCTGTTTATACATGGAAATATCTACACCGCTATCTGTATAAACATGGAAATATCTACACTGCCATCTGTACAAACATGGAAATATCTACACTGCCATCTGTATAAACATGGGAATACCTATACAGTCATCTGTGTAAACATGGAAATATCTACACCACCATCTGTATAAACATGGAAATATCTAGAATGCCATCTGTATACACATGAAAATACCTGCACGGCAATCTGTATATAGATGGAAACATCAACACCGC